>NW_027316532.1:2842760-3437760 GCF_026437365.1 Eucyclogobius newberryi | reverse complement strand
CCCCTGATGTTGTTACTGCAAAAAAATGAAGATTTCTTTTTACATCTCTAATCACTGGAACTTTTGCAAACCATTCAGTAATTAGCCGAACTAAATGGATTTTGTTTTTTGCTTCCCGTGTTACTGAAATGTATCAACATAATTTAAGATTCAACAAAACTGTGACTAGTTTGACACTTTCATTTTATCATTTTAACTTCAGGCTGGAAATGAAACGCAGATTTAAGAGGTAAAACTGTTCCCTGGCAACCACGCTGTACACACAAACCAAAGCTCAAATCTATGATAGTCCTAAACTTGTCTAAGTCGCTCCATAGCCTATAAATTGAGAATAGAAATACATATACATAACACTTTTATGATTTGGCTCTTTGTGTTGAATTCCTCTGACTTAACTAAACTAAAAGGGAAGGAATTCATTCAATATTGAAACATTTGTATTTGTTTTTATCCCCCCCAAAAAAGTATATTCCAATTTTTGGTTTAACGACCAACCAAAGCTCATCTTGTTTGAAGGATAACAACATTTGAATGTATTAACGCCCAAAATCACAACAGCAGTTGCCTTGAAGGGTAACAGTAAAAAAACATTCATTCATGTTCTATCGCTTGTTCCCGTTCGGGGTCGGGGGTGACTGGAGCCTGTCCCAGTGCCTTTGGGCCTTAGGCGGGGTACAGCCTGGACAACTCTTGACTCGTCACTTTCACTAGGGCCAATTTAGAGTTGCCAATTCTGCCTCACACATGCATGTGTTTGGACGGTGGGAGGAAGAGAGAGAGAGAACCCACGGTAACACGGGGAGGACATACAGACCCCACCCAGAGAGATCATGTGATGTTGGTCAGGCCCGAGAATCGTACCCTTCGTGAGTACGGTCTCTCCTCTAGACCATTCCTGCAGGCAGTTGAGGAGCATCTGGATCTACAGGTCAGCGACAGGCTCTTTAATAGCTATATTTGTGTTCTATATTGATATATTGATACATTGACAACTTTGTATTTATCATCGAGCCCACAGGAAAAGCCAAGAGTCAAATAGCTCAAACACAACCTGGCCAGCAAGACAAATTCTTGTGGTATTTGTGATTTCCCAAACTCTTGAGAATCCATCCAGTGGTTTAAGCTAAAGTCAAAGGTGAAGAGCCCAAATGAACCGAAGCAAACATGGCAGTGCCAACAAACCAGGTTTATAAATGTGTAAAACTAAAGTCTGAGTTAGACACAGGTTTGAGCTTATCTGGTGTGAGTCAGGTTAGTTCAAACCTGTTAAATAATTATATTTTAGTATAACGTTGTACTCAGTGCCATGATGTATCGTTTGAAAACCTAACAAACCTCCTGTTGTTCTGTCTTCGCCTGCTCTCAGTCTTTGCCTGTGGCGCGCCGTGTTAATGGCCTCATAAAACAAGGTGAGCATGCTTATCGGAGCGGGCACATGGCGCGGCTGGCACCACTTGTGTGTAAACCCGCTAGCATGATGTGTCTCGACGCTTCTTTCACCTCCTTACAGATGTCCACTGTCCTTTTGAACTGCGCACATTTGCAACAGACCAAGGACGTCTGTTTTTGTTGAGAAAAACAAGAAAGTATTCAGCCACGGAGTGCAGCATTTGGCATGATGCTGTTTCAATGTTGCCTCTGCCACTGTAATCGTGTCCTTGGGCAAGACACGTCAGTATTGTCTTCAGTGTCAGAGGCTGTTGGCACGCTGCGGTTGCCATGAATCTGTCAGTTTGTGTTGGCTACAGGAAATTCACACCATCATCGTTGTCTAACTAACGAGGGGGAAAAACAGGACATTTTTTCTCACATTACGAGTAATATATTGCCTTTTGTCAACTTAGTGATGCATTGTGTGTGAAAAATGCAATATATTAAGAGTGCATAACACACCTTCTTCTTGTGCTGTGTTCATTCAGTGCAGTGTACGAGCAAATGGTAAAACACGTTGTTGTTAACCGTGCAACGAGCCGGCCCCTGTCCAGGGTGTGCCCCCCGCCGAAGGCCCAAAGGCACTGGGACAGGCTCCAGTCACCCGCGACCCCGAACAGGAACAAGCAGTAGAAAATGAAATGAAATGAAAATGAAAAATGAATTACAGTAGCAGAGACTGGGTGCAGCTTCTTTCCTGTGATATACGAGGCGCAGTAACTCAGGGTCCAGTGTGGATACCTCCAGAGGCTTTCTCCTGCTCCCATTTGAGAGCTGTATTATACTGTACTGAGGGCTGCATTGGGACTGCTGTATAATGGCCCCAAATGGATCTGAACATTGGCTATTTGCACTGCCTGGCTGTAATGCACTGCTACATACAACAGTAGACGTTTTAAGATGAAATATTAAGGAGTAGTAAGATATTACTTTACATATACAATTCCAAAAGATGTCAACAACAGATTCAAACAACAGTCAGACAAGGTGAAAGATGTAAGATGAAAGAGAGTTTAATGTGATTGTTTAAAGAGTAAGAAATGGCACTTTTAATAAACCCTTATCATACTGACACAGCCTGGTACTTATGTAAACGTTCGATCCTATTCATTTTAATGAGGCAGCAAAGTAAAACAACGTTGTTTTTAGATTAGGGCTGGGTAGTTGATCATAATCTGTGTAATCCCTCAGACGTCCGGGTAGGTTCCAAAAGAAGATTTGATTCTGTCTGGTTTTTAAGAGTGCCATCCAAGTAGAGCTGGTAAGTAACTCGTACATCTGTCTGAAGGGAGGCGCTAAATACACTGAATCTAACACAACCTATTCACCTTATTCCTGACGCTGCTGTGTGTGCAATCGTAAAGGTGTCCCTCATTACGCTTAGTTTAGAAAGAATTTGACGCAAATTAATCTACTTTATATCATATTTTAGCCTCAAGACTTTTCTCTCCGCTTAATGAATGAGTGAATTCCTGCTCGACGGGAAATGCCGAAATGATGGAAGTGCAAATCCATGGCAAAAAGAGGTAAAAGTGAGCGGGGCAGAATAAGGGGAATAGTTGTTTTCAGCGAGGTTTGTCTGTTGTTAGTGTCTGTGGAACTACTCTAAGGTCATATTTTGCATAATTGTTCAAACTGATCTTAGGTGAAATGCATTTGCCTATGGGGACAATTAATGGTACCTTAACACACACGTTTATTAGCTGGTTGTTAGCTATACACATAAACAACTGTCATTAGTATTTCATTCACCCTAGTATATTCTTAAGTTATGGCTTATTTAGTAGATAAACCATTTTAGATCCTTCATGATATTTTGTTACTTGCAGATCTCGTTATTTCTCTCCCCCTAAAAACGTCCGACCAGCACAACACTCCACAGTCCACATTTAACAAGTGCGAGCAGGAAGGAGCCCGGCCCAGTTCAAGAAGAGCGCAGTGGAAACCTCACCAATATTGAGACAAATATTGGATTTTGGACTTGGTGGTTCGACTCGCGCTGGATGTTTGGAATCATTTTATGTGGATTTTCTGCTCACGTTAGATCTCCGACGACCTCAATTCTGGTCGCCGCTGTAAGAAGCTGTACTAAAGATATACAAAATAATAATAATGAAGTAATTCTTCAGTTTTAATGCAAATTCCAGCCAGGCAAATATGGCTTCTTTTTACTCAGTCGCAAGCTTCAAATCAAATCTATTTATTTTTGTAAGGCCCAAAATCACAACAACAGTCGCTTCTGAGGGCCGAATCAACAATGTCTGTGGTGGCGATAGAGTCAGAGAATGTCTGTGGTGGCGAGGGACGATGTCCCAGGGTCCTCTGTCCTTAGACTCTCCTTCTCGGCCAGGAAAAACTACAAAAAAACCCTCCTTCGCGACGCCGCGCGCGCTTGTGGGGCCCTGAAATTGCTGGGGGGCCCCTAACTTTTTTAGGTAGGGGCCCCCCTGGCCTCTAACTTTGAAAATCTATTTCTCAGCCTGTAAATGATAACGAGACATGTTAATAAAAGTTCATTTTTCATTAATTATGTTATTCTGTTTTCCTTTCCTTGTGACCGATTCAGAATTAGCCATGACAGGAACCAAATGATCGGTACCTGTCATGTTGACAGGGACGTAAAAATAATTATTTCAAAGCTTGCACCACTCATACTTAAAATGAGTTATTTTCTGACAATGGCATAGAAAGAGTCATAAAAACTCTTTGTGTGTTTCTAATTTGCTGTCATCCATCTCCTTTATATTGCTTTGCTGCAACCAAAAGAGTATTCCATAAGTATCCATGTATTGAGTTTTTACATCTGATATAAATGGTTTTAAAGTCAAATTGAATGTTGGTGTTAAAGACTGTCTGCAGTGCCTCATCCATCCCAGTCAAGTATTTAATATTTTTGAATAAGAGGGCAGTCCCAAAACACATGACAACAGTTTCTCCATTCAAGGCATGTTTTAGTTATACAAACACATATAATTGAATAAAAACAAGATAGATAAGTAGAATGCTATGCTGTGGATCATTGCATTGAAGCAGGTGGCAAACTCCCCCATCAGAAAAGTGACATGTCAGTTGAACGCTTGTGTTTCTTCAGAGATGACTTAGTTATCACTTGATCCGTTCACTTACACTATGGCCAGGCTGTTACTCTTACGCCTTGCTCTGACTGCCTCGTTGGAGCAGCGTTCTCGCAAAGGAAAGCTCATTCGAAGACCACGCTTTGATCATGGCAATCGCGAGACTACGTGCTTCGCGCTTCAGTCAAAGTAAGACTCCAATAGAAAGAATCCGTAGCGCCGCAGAACCTCCGCCGGCGCTGCTTTGATCGAACGGTCCGTCTCATCAAACAAAACCGAAACAAACAGAGCGGAGGACATAAATAGGAGGCCAAGAGTGCTCACTTGAAAGTTGGAGATAAACAGGTAGCCTACAAGGTCCTCGAGATAGCAAGCAAACCAGCCGTTCATGAAGAGAGAAGGGAGATCCGAGGCACGTCTGGGCTTATAAACTTAGACAAAAGCTTCCTTGTTATGTCTGACACTGAATCAGATGACCCTGTCTGACCGATCCTCTTGTTGACCTTTGTTGGAGCTTTGTATTTAGCTGCTCAATGTGCTTGAATTAACCCTCAGGACAAACAACGTGATTCTTGAATGGCACACTTGACTGAATATCATCTTTAGCTACTTTACTTTTACTCAATAACCCTGGATTGAACTTTCTCTCCCCTCCATTTTCTTATTATGCAGTGGAGAAATACAATAAATAAATGTCTAATCCTCGCGACGATTACCATTTAAAACTGTGGGTATTGCTGACTTTCTTGCTGGAAGCTATAAGAAGGCTAATATTAGAAAATGCCTTCGCTGAAAGGAGATATTGGCCAATCTCTTATAATAAGCTTCAGTATTGAAAATGTAATAGTTTATAATTATATACTTCCTCAGTGTTGAAGGCTCTGAGAATATAATGGTATCTTCCATAGCGCTAGCCTCTAAAAGAGTCTAAAACGAGTAATGCCTTGGAGAATTGGACCTGGAGGTGAGCTTGTGAAAGAGAGAACGTCCCAGAGGAGATGGTGGTATTTTCAAAAGAGAAGTAAACAGAGTCTTACCGAGAAGGACCCGTCAAAAGTTTGGGCTTTTGACTTATGAGTGTTGGAGTGGAATCGATGAATCTATTTGAGCAAATCCTGGATAAATAAAAGGACTATCATGAAGAACTAGTATGCATTTTTTGTATTGTTATTTACCTTTAAACATGTTCTTGAGTACCTTTAATTTAGCGTCTACAACGTTTTAGGTTTTATTATAACAAACCAAATTACAATACGCTGCCCGCCTCCTCACCCACACCCGCCTCCTCACCCACACCCGCCTCCTCACCCACACCCGCCTCCTCACCCACACCCGCCTCCTCACCCACACCCGGTCCCGTGATCACAACACTCCCGTTCTCCGCTCTCTCCACTGGCTCCCCATCAAGCAGCGCATAAACTTTAAAATACTCCTCCTCACCTTCAAAGCTCTTCACCACCTTGCCCCCCCCTACCTGTCTGACCTCCTCATCCCCCACCGCCCCTCCCGAGCTCTCCGATCCTCCTCCTCTCTCACCCTGACTGCACCAACATCCCGACTCAAAACTTTTGGTGACAGAGCATTCTCCCGAACAGCACCCCGACTCTGGAACTCCCTCCCCCAACCTGTCCGCCACTCTCCCTCACTCACAACATTCAAATCCCGCCTAAAAACATACCTCTTCACCCAAGCCTATGACCTCCCCTACCCCTAGCCTCCTCTACCCCATTGCCTACTCTTCTACCCCCTGTTACATCCCCATCTTTTTCTCTCTACTTCTTCTGTCTTGTTCATTTTATCTGTATATTAATGTGTTCTGTACGTGTTGTCCCCCCCGTCTGTAAATACCCCCCCCTTTTTATTATGTTCAGCGTCTTTGGGTCACTGAAAAGCGCTATATAAATAAAAGTTATTATTATTAGGCCCGAGCGCCACAAGCTGGCGAGAGGCCTATTAATCTCGTAAGGCCGTGCGAAGCACGGCTGCGAAAGTGCGCACATAGTGCGCACGAAATCGAGCGCGAAGCGCTCGCCCACTTCCAAACACTCACTAACGCACTCCTTCACTCATGCACGCCCCGTGCATACTAATTAGTAGTAGGAAAATGGAACATTACGATTGTAAACGGGCGAAGCCCGTGCAAAAGTGCGCACTAAACGAGCACTTTACATTGAGATGACGACCGCGAAAAAGCACTCATTTGCGCTAAGTAGCTCACGAATACGCACGGAACTCTTGCATGTTCCGTGCATATAAGCATGTAATGCAAAAATTTAACATTATTACTGTATAGAGGGCCAAAAACACAAAGTGGGCGGAGCCCACTCAAAATTAACGAAAGTACCCGTCAGTGACCAGGGACCCACACCATGAGGTAGGAAAGCGCGAGCGCTTTCCGAAAATGTATAGTTTATGATATTTGAAAAATGGGAAACATTGTTTTCGCATCGGAATATTATTCTTTCTTCTTCTTCTTCTCGGGACCAACCCCCCCATTTTTCACCCAGTGACATTGACGAAAAGTCACAAAAATGTTCACACCTCTAAAAATCGTGCCTCTCTACATTCTGGCTATTTCCTTTTTCTAAAATTAAAAAAAATTGGCGCGTCAGCGCCCCCAAATGTACCAAAAATGCATTGAGAGATCGGAAATGACCCAAAAAAAATCTGATCGTAGAATCATGAAATTTGGCGCAGAGGTAGATGGTGACAAGAGAAGTAAAAAATATTATTACGGCAACGCCGTCCGCCCAACCAAATGTCGGCCATATTGCTTCAAAAATGGCTAAACATGACTTCGGAGTTTTTCCAAACGTCGTACTTTTACGAACTCCTCCCAGGGCGTTGGCCCTAAAAAGCTGAAATTTGGTGAAAATGCTACTGAGGAGTGGGACATCAAAAGTTATCCAAATTACATTGATACCTCTCACGGTCTCTGTGCGGCGAAGCCGCAAACTGTAGCTAGAATTTCAGAAATCTCCCATATTTAAAATTTCTGCCGTTTGCGCAGATAAAGTCCGAATTGCGTCAAATTAGAATCAGTTGTTAAACTCTTTGCCCTAAACCTACTTGAAGTGAAATAAATTCATTTGGCGCCACAGCGCCCCCTACAGATTTTATATGGAGGTTAAATGTTTAGTTTTGCGAAATTATATGACATTTGACACACAACTCAATTTTAGCATCCCCATCAAAAAAGTCAATGAGACCCATGTCATAATTGTTATGGCGTTGCCGTAACGATGACCGAAACCTTTCATGTTATTCCAATGGGGAAATCGCCAGAACATGTTTACACTTTAGACTTTCACAAACTCCTCCCAGGGCGTCAGCCCTATTAACCTGAAATTTGGTGAGACTCATCCTCAGAACCATCAAAAGTTATCCACATTTTTATTCAAAGAGTCACGGTGTCTGTGCGGCAAAGCCGCACATTTTGCCAAGAATTCAAAATAAAATTGCTTTTTGATGGTAAAACAAAGGGGAGAAGATGTGACAGCGTCACAGATTCAGCAGTAGGCGTAATAAAAGGACAATTGGGGTGCGTTAGCGCCCCCTCCTCTTGCGGCCTGGCGGCGTGGCGAGGGCCGATCATTGCCGCTTGCGGCTATATTTATTATTATTATTACATTTGGCTCTCTGTTGTTCCCCCGAGACTACCTGAGTTTAAGCGCCATCTATTGGCTGCAGAGCGACACAGTTAAAGATAAGCATAGATTCATGAGGATTCAGTGCATTTAAAGCAGGCCAATTGATCTCATCAGTTAAAGTTTCAACTAAATCTGTCTTTATGGTCGGATTGTATTAAAACAAAGCTCTAACAGACAGGGAAGTGCCTCCAGCTAAAGGTTTCATTTGGATATCAAGATTGGACAATGCACACATTATGAATGCCAGGACACAGTATCTGATCCTAAATCTGTTTTTATTATACTTTTTTTAAGTTTGAAGAGAAGACAGCAAACCAGTACTAAACATAGGTCAGTCAGTTGACCAGTCAACAACCACAGCAGGAAATTAAAAGGGGAAAAAACATCAGCTGTCACCTTCATCATCATCACCCTCCCCCTCATCACAAGTAATATGCAATCACATAGGATTTGTCCAATACACTAATGGAGGATTAACATATTTATATTAATTATAATATTAAAATAAACTGAATATAAAATATCGCTATATGTTGGTAAATAGCCTTCATTTATGTTATATATGAGTAATCTATTGCCGACCTTTAGCCTATGCAAAGGAAAAAGAATAACAGACAGAGAAAAAGATCACAATAAATCTGTTTTTAAAGGCACTAGTTAATTTCACAGTTTGCAGAAATCCAAAGTTATAGCTCATTTCCCTAATGCCTTCTGAGCATTTATAAGTTTATAAGCGCTTTTCAGCTCAGAGCTTTTGTGTGAGTTTATGAAAAAAATAACATGTAACATAATGCCATCTTAGCCCAAAAGCAACATGAAAAGAAGACAAATACAAAAATACTAATTAAAAGACAGATTTCTACTACAAATTCAGTAGTAAGTGGTCATTAAAGCTGTATTATTATTGTTCAGGTCACAGATAAACAATATAGGGCTTTGGAAATACATCAGGGGCATAATAAAAATAATAAAAAATGCTAAGGGACGTGGCAAACATAACATCAGAACAAACGACACACTAAACCGCAGCGGGTGTCAGTTTTCCCCAAGGACAAAATAGACCAAGACCACAAACGCAATGCGGTATACAAAATCCCTTGTTTGTGTTGCAACATGACATAGATAAGCAAAACAGGCCGAGCTTTCAATACACTGAAGAAAGAACACAAAACTGAATGTGAAAAATAAATGGTCAAAACAAGCCCCCAAACCACCAAGTGACAAGAGATTAAGTCGGCGAGCTCGGACCACTGTGAGAGGGAAAATGAAGTCACGGTCAGCGTAAGGTCATAGGCACAGAGAGCAATAAATAGCATCATTGGATTAGCAGAGGCCATGCACTGTGCCCAGCAGGAAGACGGTGCCACATACATGTTTAAATCAGCTGATCAGACACATCACAGCAACGCCACATGAAACTTCTGAGGTGTGTTCCAAAGAAACTAGAGTACGCTTATATCGGAAGAACAATAAACCAAATCGGATTATGTATTTTGGAACTAGTTCCTTACTCTCTCAAACCATTGGCACATAATTCATATTCACATGCATTCATTCATTTTCTGGTGCTACAGTGATGCTATGGTTTTTTTTACAGTACGATAAGGGAAAGTGGGACAGAATGCAAAAGCACAGTCAATTCTAGCACTGTCGACACCAACTAACAGACCTCTGTGGGGGAAGCATTCATTTTAATGTAGAAGAGCTGTTCTATCACCCATTGTTCAACAACCACTTCAAGAGTTATACTGTGCCAAATACAGACATGAAGATAGGGATTAGAATAAACCGTTCCAATGGCCCAAATTTGTGTACATATCAAATAACGATAACGGTGGATGGACGCTACATGCTACTGCGACGCTAGCGCTGCAACAATCCATTTACTTTTCTAAGGTAACGCCACATCAACAACCTCCTCAAATGTGATCCAACTTAAATGAGTTAATTCTGTTGGGAAAATGTATCACAGTATTGTATAAAACCATGTCAAATTGTTGCCAGGTGGTATCATGTGTTTTGGGACGGTTCTATTATCCTTTAATATTGGACTGAGATTAACAGAACATTTTTAGCATGAATTTTTTTGTAGCCTTTTGTTTTTTTGTATTTTATTTCCTGTTCTCTCTAATAGTGTTCTGTTTATTTGTGTGGTGTGTTAAATTTAAGAATGAGCTGTGCTTAAAATACACATTTCACCAGGAAACCTCTTAGAAGATGGAAAAGGTTGTTTCTCCTCTTGCCAGACCACGCCGCCCACTACGATACGTTTCAAACTGTATCTGCGGATCTTACTTTTAGTTTTACGATCGAGAAAATTGCGGTCTGATGGGAGAAAAACACAATTTAAGATCCCAAGCTTTAAATAAGTTCCTAGCATTTCCTGCAATGTTTACTCCATATTGTATGGGCAATTGAGCTGGATATTTCCCCTCAATGTTGCATCTATTTAGATTTTTTTCTCCACCATACAATTTCATACATTTCTGCTCTGAGTTTGTCTCTTCAGCTCGCTTTGTCTGTTACTCACAATCCCACGCTCCTTTCCCACGAGCTGGCCACTGAACGAACGGCTTCTTTCAGCGTCATTAGTCGCCCATTCATTCATTGTTCATACACGCTTTCCTGATGAACAATGTTTGCCAATAAACTGGTGTCACATCCTCCATAGTGCGCTAACTGCCTGGAAGGGCTTACATTCCATCTGCATAATTTGTTTACACTGTCGTAATGTGCTCAGTTTTACAGCAAAAAAAAAAAAGAAGATCTCGACAGCGTGGCCGTAATGAATGCGTTCTTCTTCTCGTATGGAACAAGGGCCATATGCGGACGTGCTGATAAAATTACGCCAAGCTGTAAATGACTACAGCAGATTAACAGAGTAATATGATGTAATAGAAACAATGCAGATGGAGAAATGGTTAGAGGCTAATGATAAGGATATGGGTTAATGCACAGTATGATGACAGAATTGAGTAATAGCTAGCAAAATCAGAATGAAAACTGTACTCAACTAAGGGTTACATTGTATTTTTCTCTCCTAGGGGTAAAACTAATATTACAAAAGGGTCTAAAGCATGTCCAATGGATTCACTCATGGACACATTTGCATGACCATGAACCAGGTAATGCTATGTCCACGAGTTCAACCTGATGCAATCTTTGAAATGACATCAAACTAGGACCTGAAATGCAGAAGCGTTTCATCTTAGATCGGCAAACTGTAGGTTATTGAACCTTCTCTCGCATCCGGCTACGTCTAATGCTTCAATTCTAACTTTTCTTTGCTTGTACTTGCTGCCCAGTTTTGTTTTGTGCAGTTCTCTAATTGGTTAATCTGTCAGTTAAGCGCATCGGAATTTAGAGAGTTAAGACAACTAGACTAGAATATACATGTGTCTAGTCCTGAAGCTGGAACTGTGCGTACGTGTTGTGTACTTGTGTATTTCCAGTGGATATTTGATTTGCTTTTAAGGATGTTTAATGGACCCTTGGCGTCAGTATTTCACGTTTTCTAACTTTTAAGACAACGCTTACATGACATAAAAGGCAACTTAACAACATTGCTTCTTGACAGTAAAGGACAGTATTTTTTTCCACATTGACAGACAACTACAAATACTAAAAACTACTGCGTTTCCAGTGTGGTATTTAGCCCTTGGAGCGCCCTCTGTGGTCAACCGTGGGAATGAACAATGAAAGGATACATAACTTAAGCCATAGGCAATGTGACTGGCATGCAGGTAGAGCCATGCGTTTTACTGCAGAAATGTTCAGAGCGAGTCCACTGATGGTTTATGAACTTAAACAATGCATAGAAAACGTTCAGGTTTCTGATCTGTGACTTTACTATCCAAGGAAAATTTAAACGGAGTGATTTGTGAGGCTCAGAGAAGACTTTGTAAACAAGAATAATGACACAAGCATGAATTAAACAAAATACAACTCTAGGTATGTTTATGATGAGGGGGGGAAATAATATAAAATGGTTAAAAGCTAAACCCAAAAGTACATTTTGTATGATATCTCCCCTTTAATGACACAGGGGATAAGTAACTAGTAATTCAGGGTCTGAAATGACATCACGCACGTTGCTACTGCCTTGAGGAGTAAAGCCGCATTTGCAATGTTGGCTGATTTCTCTTTTGTAATATCTCAATATCTCTGTCTCCTGTGGTCAGGAGGGACCCGTGGACAGAAATCTATTTGTTTCTGGCAGTTAGCAGCTGGCTAATGCTAGTGTAGCAATGTGCGCCTGCCATCTTCGGCCAACAGATGGCGCCTATAAGAGGGCACTCCATCTAGCTCTCGTCCTCTGACCTTTGACATCGTTGTCATTTCCGGGTTTTTGCTGAGGGTTGGGCTCCCCGTCGTTCACAGGTATGAGGTACAAACATATACTTAAATTGGACTATTTGAATTCATTTCTAAACTACATTGGCTTCTTTAGTGCAGTCGCTCTTAGGGCCTCACCCCCTGCAATGTTTCGCACGGACGATCTGGCTCGTTTTTGTAAAGGTATCATGCGTCATAATAGCTTTATTTTACCAATGCTTCTTTCAAATGAATACGAGTGTTATTGTTGCTCCTGCGTGTGTCTAGTGGCTCATTAAGCCCCACAGTCAGTCACCTTGTTGTTAACATTTGGTCGGTTCTGCTGTTATATGCCCCAGCTGTTAGGCATAAAGCCTGTGGATTGAGTCATGGTGCGTCAGGAAAGTGGTACGTGTTGCCCGATCACTCAGGCCCCACATAAAGGGTGACTTTTGTACAAATAATACTGCCCATAGGTAAAAGTGTAGAGCTACGGACCTGGGATGAACTGCTCTCTGGTCTTCTTCAACTTGTTGGCTCGAGCCTTCCAGAATGGAATGGATCGAGATATTGTTCTTGCCATGGTTTCTTCTTATTATAGTTTTGCATGGTAAAATTTTGCCACAACTCTGGCATTTTTGACCCCCTAACATTGATGAATGTCACACATGAGGACATAGACGCGATCAGCTCGGCCCGAACTCTAGTAAAATGGAGGTTGGGAGAACGCCCGTTGCAACAGTGCCGACTAGTTCAAAAAAGAAAAAACATGAAACTCTTAATCTTTGGCCTAGGCACATGAGACTTGGGACAGTGATAGAGCAACCTTTGACCTCTGACCTTTGACGAGTAAAACGCACCTGGCAGCATCGCTCTATGATAAACAGGAAGTCGGCCATGTCGAATCAAAGTGGCACCGCCACGCTTGACTTTTTTTTTTCAAAATTGTACTTGTCCTTTAGGTTTTTTGTCCGATCGAGCTCAAAACAACACCTTTTGCATCTAAAGACATTTTCTGTTTTTTGAAAATGATCTGCAGAGCTCATATTTCACTCACTAATGTGTTTTTATGTCTGATTGGAAATAAATACCATTTAACAAATATACTCTATAGCGCCCCCTTCCCATTGTGTGAAAATTTCAACATTGTCTGATTTGTTTGAAACTCATGGTTTATATTCTCCTCGAGACGCCATGAAAAAAGTGCATTGCAGATATTGTGTATTTTCACAATTGGCCAGCAGAGGCGCAATGAATGCCTTCACTTCCTCTTCCGCTTTTATTTTGATGGGACATTTCCTCTCGTGCCGCATTAGAATTATTATTCTTTAGACTTTATTCTTTAGAATAATTGACTTTATTCTTTCTGCCACAACTCGGGTATTTTTGACCCCCTGAACATCAATGAAAAGTCACGGTCACCGAGGCTCTCTCTTTCTCCCTGCTCAGGTCTGCGTTCAGCACAATCTTGCAATTTGTCAGGACAAACTACTATTTGAATCGCAAACTACGCAATCATCAACGGTGAATTACTGAGCTTCGTTTGGTCTGCCGCAAAACGCAGCAGAAAACATGGACGGGCAGGAAGGCGGTCGCGCGGGAAGGCGGTCGCGCGGGAAGGCGGTCGCGCGGGAAGGCGGTCGCGCGGGAAGGCGGTCGCGCGGGAGGCGAGAGCCATCATTGCCGCTCCGTGGCTTTAATTTTACGTTTATGATTGTACTGTCTTAATGTAACCGTCCTGCAGCCTGCGCGGCGGGCTCCGTAAGTGCGAATGCGAGCTGATCAATTCTGAATTGTGAATATAAATTGTGTTCAATACATTTTAATTGGTCAAACAGAAAAGAACTTGTACACAATTACATTACATTAAACTGCATCAAGTGACCCTGTCTTTCAATAACGAACCAGCGTGTCCTTGTTTAATTTTGGTGGTGTTGTTGATGCTTTTAATATATATTCTAAGCTAATGCATTTACATATTATTGCATGGCTATGCTAATAAACGTTAGCCTACTTGCAGACAACAAGCCTAATTTCAAACTGTTATATTTTAGGATCAGACACAAAGTCCGTGCTCTTGAGAGCTTCGAGGGCTTGACCGAGGAAGAGCAGATGGAGTGTCCACAAAGGTTTGTAGTGGCAAGCTGTCGCTGCTTTTATGTGACTCGCCAAAACCCATAACTTCTGTTTCAACCCTTTTCATTTTCAATAGTATTCACTGTTTTTGATGACATGATATTTAAGAGCGGCGAGGCAACAGCATGTGTGACGTCTTCAAAATAGTGACAACAAATGTCCCGTGAATACCTCCTCACAGCAAAATTCCTGTGGGTCCATGTGCGGTAGGCTAACTCTGCTGCCCAGTACTCCTGATCAATCCTGCTCAGCCGTACGAAAGAATGGGTCAAACACTGAGGAATAATTCCCCAAGATGGACAATAAAATACCCATAACACATTTTTAGTCCCCCCACCATATTGAGACTGACAAGCAAAGCTGGTTATATTTAGCCATTGAGCGTGTGCGCTTTCTAGTTTTATGTGACAGACAGAGGAGAGAGCAGCGGTGTGTGTGTGTGTGTGTGTGTGTGTCCATGGATTGGCTTTGAGGCAGAGCCAGCTGCTGTTTTGGGACCTGCTCTCCAGAGAATAAAAGGCTTGGCTCGCTAAGACCTCATCAGGCGCCATCAGCAAAGAGCACAGCGCGCCGAAAAAAGCAAATTATACTCGATCACCAACACTTAGAGAATAAATGTGGAGTTGTGATCCGAGGGTTTTGTGTAGAGATGAGTGATGGGGAGAGTAAGGCGGGGCCGCAGGGGACGCTGCAGCCACATTTCAGGCCAAAGAGACGCCGAAAACTAGGCAGGAACGTGAAGCCAACTGGAGCAACGGCACGTATCGGCGAAATGGTGGCACCAAAGGGAATTTTAGTCGACAAAGTAGAACGGGGTGCTTTGGATACGGTCCTGAACTTTGATTGTTGAATTGGGGGAGGATGATTTCTTCAGAGTTTCCAAAAAAAAAGCATGGTTCAAATTGTGGCAGGTGCTGTTACACTGAACGTCGTCACATTGCTGCAGAATACATAACAAGGAATGTAGATACTGAAAAAAATGAAAGCTTTCTTTTCGAAGAAGACATACGGTGTGATCATGGGGAAAATGAAGAGCTTTGCAGGGCAGGCACTTTCGCTGTAGATTTGTCTAGAACAACTGAAAATAATTATTTTCTTGCTGGATGTCTTGAAAGGTCAAATGTTTTTGTACTTGTTTTGGCCTTAAAACATTCATTTGAGTACCTTTGCTCTGGCATTTCATGTTTTAGAACTTAAAGGACACATATTATGCATTATTTGTATTGTTATTTTCCATTCAATTGAGTGACTTCTGAGTTCAAGTTAGACAAATCAACCTCGTAAACAGCATTAATGCAGAATGAATGATGTGAAATACCACTGTTAAAAGTGGCGCTTGTTAATCTGACACCTTTATTTTATATTTCGGATATGCAGTAATGTCTAAAAATGTGTAGTGTATCTTTGGGATTGGCCGTAGTTTTGTTTGTAACTGTTGGATCTCTTGTTTTTTGCAAGCTAAAGTATTTTGTTTGTACAGAGGAAGCATACTCAAGGAGGTTAGAGCTGTAGAAAACATAATGTCAAGAAAGAAAAGATTTATGGATGTGGTGAACCGGTCGCTTCTTGATTTATTCTTAATTTCTCAACACATTTACATAATTAAATTTACTACTCACGAAGTGTGATGATGATGAAAAATTATGCACAGTCATAGAACTTTCTCTTTGCATCTTGTAATTGGATTAAGTATTTGAACTGTGGGAGTATGAGTATCATGACCACAACAGTTTCATCAAGATCTACATCCACCCAGTAAACTCTTTTTACTATTACCATTTTGTTTTTTCTTAAAGGTGCCATAACATGCTTTTTTTTCACGTTTCATAGTCTATCCTAAATGTATAATTGATAATAATAATTGTTGTGCAACACCCTTAACATAATAGTTAAGAAATATCACCCAGACCTTGGACCCCCTCACCAACCCGGAAATGCAGACGGCTTGGTTTGATATTCGCCCCCACCCTTGTGAAGAGCCATCTGGCTCCCCCGCCCAACCCGTGACGTAGTCTCAGAGAGCGTGTGTGCCCCGCCCACCCGTGACGTAGTCTCAGAGAGCGTGTGTGCCCCGCCCAACCCGTGACGTAGTCTCAGAGAGCGTGTGTGCCCCGCCCAACCCGTGACATAGTCTTCTGTCCATCGCGGCTCTTATTTCCTGTTTTTTGGTATCGGATAGAACTTCTCTCCGTTTATTTTCCCGGTTGCTGCATCAACTGCCACATAAACCTTCCCATTGTGATAATAGTAAAGAGTGTGATATCATTAATGAAGTTTTGGGCCTCTTTGAGCCGTGTTTCCTCGTAAATCGAAGCAGAAAAACTCCGGGGCTTGTATTGGGAGACGAGCCTGCAGCAGCGCTGAGCCGGGGGGAAGGGGGCGGGAGGCGGCAGGCGAGAGGGGGAGGGTGAGGGGGATGATGACGCGTGCCTGTGGGTATGATGCGGTCCTGTGAACACCCCCCGTCAGTTTGGAGATTCGAGGAAAGGAGATAGTCTGTACTAAAGCTAAACACTGCGGGAATCAATCAAAAAAACACTCTGGACATATATGAAGCACAAATAGCAATGTAAGAAGGTTAAAAGCTCTGAAAAGTCGATTTTGCATGTTATGGGACCTTTAAAGGGTACAAGACAAAAAAACATAGATAAAAAGAATACAATGATTCTTCACCAAACGCTGGCTGGATCTTGTGACAAACCGCCATACTTCCAGTGATGGTAACTTTTTATGTTGAGCAGACAAAGCTAGCGCAAAGTTAGCATCGGCTGTTTCCTGTTTATCGACACACAGCACTCGCGTCAAGATCGAAAGTATATTCCCTGTACATAATGCATTTAACATTATCCAAACACAACACATTTCATGAAGAGACGTTTAAACGCGGTGTAAAGGCTTAGCAGGGAAGTTGTTTTGTGTTTAGTCTAGCTTTAGCGCCACAAACTTTGAATTAGTAAATGTCTTTTTGTGAAATCACTGAAATCTTCCATTTGATTAAAAAGTATGATTCAAGTATTTTTTCTTTTTGTAATTAAGAAAACATGTGTTATGTTTGGGTGACATTTGCTTTTAAAAGAAGCGCTCCAAATCACTCTAAAGGGCTAGTCGAAACATGACTTATGTACCATTTCTGGTTGTAGGTCTATGAAGATTTTTCCCCCGGAATGTTCCACAGTATGGCAAAATATTCATTCTAGTGGTGAGCGGACTCGCCTCTCCACAGATCTGTCACTCCATGGCGATAGAAGAGTTTAATACCATACGGTGGACTATTCCAGGCTAAGCGATGCCCTGATTATAGTATACCTACAGCGCACCTACATAAAAAAATGATTGATGTTACTGTATAGATTTATTTTTAATGTATGTACTGCTGGGTCCAAATCATTTCACTCTTGGGTCAGTACTTTGTCTAAAGATGTTTATTTAATACAGTGTCTTGCAAAATAAGTTGCTTGTCAAATATGCAGTCCTGTCAATATAAATTCAAAAACAAAATACATAAATTAGTTTTTAGTTAACCTTGGATGAGTTGTTGAATGTAAATCGCTGGATATAATCAGCTTGTGCAGCGTGAGATCTCTCAGCAGTCAAGCTTCAGTTGCAGGACAATACAGGATGAACTCAAACATACAGGAATCAATCAAAAATGCAAGTTTCCAATACAAGAGGAAGCACTGCTGTAACTGATTCCAAGCCTCGAAATAACAGGTCGGACACCCATGCAAAATGGGGTCACAAGGCGCTTGTGACCCCATTTTGAATTTTCTAATGGCTCATTCACTCTGCGGCATCAAAGCGTCCAGCTTACATTCAAAGTCTATGTGGACGCGGGTTTCTGCGACGTGAATCCTGCGTTTTGAGCATCGGACGCAAAACGTCGGGGGCGTTTGAGCGTCGGACTGGCTCAGCGTGTCAACAAGACGGAATAAAAACACGCTGAACGACCATTCAGTCAGCGTGAGTAGTTTTTTTTAATGCATTTTTTACCTTAGGCAAAGCAAAGGGCCCCACCGCTGGCGGCGGATAAATTATGTAATGCTTAAAAGAGCTACAATGACGGGCCAATAAGCATACTTTTATATATTTTATAAATGTTTCCTTACTTTTTTCTGATCATGTGAATAATCGTAAAATTTCTCCTCATGATAATCGTGACTAAAATGCATATTTTGACATCCCTAATAACGAAACAAACAAAAGTTAAAAAGCTAATCCAAAAGCTAATAAGACGAGGAAATATGAGGAAGTGTAAGTAGCACTTGGCAAAGAAAGACCATCGTGTCCACTGTGTCTTCAAATGTTGCAGCGACAGCATTAAGCCAAATAAATTACACATCAATAGCAATAAAACACACACTTGTGACTGATTCAGAATTAGCCATGACATGTACCAATGATTGGTACCTGTCATGTTGACAGGGACGTAAAAATAATGATTTCAAGGCTTGTGATTTAGCATATGTCCCCTTTGATCCATCTAGTGGTTAAGGCGCGGCAGATATATTTCAAATCATTTCCTTTTTTTTCAGCTTTATCTGGGGCTGGGTCACAGAAGCAGCTGTAAAGTAGAGACTTCTCTTTCCATGCACACTTCCTCCATCCTTCTGCAAGAATCCTGAGGTGTTCCAGGCCAGCTGAGAGACATAATCCCTCCAGCGTGCCCTGGATCTCCCCCTGGGCCTCCTCCTATCCATCTATCTATATCTATCCATCTATATCTATACACACACAAATAATAAAACCCTCATTATCCTGACGAGGGTTGGACTGGTTCAAAGGCTTGCACACTGAAGATAAGGAACTCACCAATTTGTTCATACCCGGTAGTCAACATTGAATACATCATCATGTCTTGTTCTAAAACACGCACACATTCTCACCTTGCACACAATGATGACTGCTAATGAAAAACCCTGCTAAACTCAAGTAACACAAGTGTAATTAACTACAGTGTCCCAGAGGGGGGAGATTTATGAGCGGGGGAGTGTGTTTCTGCTTATGAGCTGGAATCGCTGCAACGGCCAAAACGCGACAATCTGCAAGGCTGGGATTTTCACAAACTACAGCTATTTGTTGTTTCTTTTGTCTGTAATCAATGTTTTTCTTACCGGTTGAAAAATACGATCTGGTATTAAGTTTTAAGTAAATGGGAAAGTTTGATCCCAAAGCATGGAGCAACAGTTTTTCAATTTGGACTGGAGTCCAGATTTTTTTCTCCAAATTGTTACATTAGAATATGTTTGTAAGAGTGTGTTTGGAACTATTTTAGTGTTGATCATGCCAACTTGGTCAAACGGACATTTCAGCAACGTGTCTGGCGGGTCTGTTGATTTCTTTCCCCTCTTTAAGACATTTCCTGGCTAATTATTTTCATTTTAAGCACAACTAATGGAGGCTGCTGATACGGAATTGCTTCTGAAAAGTAAAAGGATCGTTCTTTAGATGTTAAACTACAGCAGGATTAGCGGCGTTAGCATCGCGGCAGCATTTGAACCGCGTCTTCCGTTTTTGAATATTTAAGCTAACGTATTTGGTACAATATTACTCCTACAGTCTGTGTTTGCTCTTGTAGTTGTTGAGCAGTGGATGATGATCTTCTGCTTTGAAATGAACGGATTTCTTCCCCCACAGAGTTCCGTTATGCCCAATGTCTCGATTAGATATTTATATTTCATTTTAACAAGCTTTAACAAGATATTATTTTTCTTAAATACTTATCTTTACAGTTATTTTTACACTCAAGTATATAATAAGAGTACAAACGGTTCTCCCTGTTCAAACTGAAGCTGTTCCTGAATCCCTGAGTCTGGACTCTTTGTGAAGCTGAGACTCCTGACCAAGTGAGCTCAAGATCTGGAGATGGGCCCCAGAGTGACCACTGCTCTCTTACGGGGACAATAAAGGCTAATTTAATCTAGATTTGGCCTCTGACATCTGATTTGCTTTAATTTTAAGTGGGAACAAGCTCTGCCTAGATTTTCTCTGATAAATATATGTAGGAGTGAAGCTGCTGTTGAGGTTTGGACTGACAGACTGAGCATTTTCCAGGTATTGACAAATCCTTTATCAAAGGAAATTAATTTGACTGATTTAAGAACTTTTTTAGGAATGCCGACATGAGGTTTACACTTTTATTTATTTTTTCATTTGTGGGTTGGAGTACAAACAAACCCTGATTCTTCGGATCGCTTGACTGAAAATATGTGGGTTATAGCTTCTTTTTCTATTTTGCCTTCCCAGGAGCTTGATAGTTCTTTTTTTATCAGATGGTTGATAAAAATGGAACAAATGCAGAAAAATCAACCGGGTTTGTGCACACCATCCGGAATGTTATGTTTTATTGCAATACATATGCAATCAAACTTGGATCTTTACATTGATTACTTGGCAAACCTTATATCCTTCACCTTCCTGAACAATACTGAGATAAAGTACTTCAAACCCCTCTGACAGGGTTGTAAAATCCTGTGCATCCAGCATAAGTTTTAGCAGAATCTTTATGCAAATGTATCTTTGTGTGGGTGAGGACACGTATTGACTTCTACAGAAAATGTGCAGCTTCGCTTTGTCAGAGAAGCCGCTGAGGCACTCTCTCTCCATCTTTATCTCTCTGTATCACTCTGTATCTCTCTCTGTTGGAGCGTATGTAAATGTGCTTGCAGTATTTCTTGGAAAAGCCGATTTTCTGAAACAGAAATGTGTGTTCATTAATCTTATCAAGCTACAATGTAAAGTGCATTCATATATTTCACAAAAAAGTGGCAAACACACTTAAAGGTGGGATCGACGATTTTTTTCAGCAATTTTTTTTTATCATATTTCCTCGTGGCGTGGATAAATCATTTGTCCTGCCACGTATCAATCATAAAACACACCTATCGCTCACCTGCAGCCGCGTCAGGTTCGTCCCCACGTTTCCGCGTACCTAAGCGCATGGATCTATCATAATATAGTTCCCTCAGTGTACGGGGCAAAATGAAGACGGAGAAAGACAGTTCGAGCTGACGCAGAAGTGGACAGAAATCTACGGGAGACGAGAGATGCGATGCGCTCTGTTGCGCTAATAAACAAACGCACGTGTGTGTTGTATCAGTCCACACGGGGGAGTGGCATGTGCACTTCCACCTGAGTTCTCAAATCGCCGAAAAATCGTCCATTGCGCCTTTAATGATAATAATAATATGTCTATTATACAGAGAACCTTTAAAAAACATGGTGCTGAACAGTCAACATAACATTACAAATTACAAAAAGTAAGGAGGCAATAAAAGCAGACAGAAACAGCCCAATACATAGAATAAAATAAAAATAGTATATTTTTTTTACAATGACTGGTAAACATAATGTTACAGTTCAGGGTTGTGGAGAGGTGAGCCTGCTATGGGAAGTTTACTATAATTGAATGACATCAGATCTAAATGCTTATGATATAAGTATATCCATCCATCCATTTTTTTCCTACCACTTGTTCCCTTTCGGGGTCACAGGTGACTGGAGTCTATCCCAGTGTCTTTGGGCCTTAGGCGGGGTACATCCTGGACAGTGGCCAATTTGTCGCAGGTCCATAACACAATTTTTATTTCCAGGGTTGAAAGTTTAGCCTTACATTTTACTTAAGCTTCACAAAAAGTAACATTTGTGGAAAATGATATAATATGTCAATTAAACAAAAATAGTCACAGCTTATTTTTCTCTCGGGTTTGACACATCCACTGCAGGTGGGAGACGAAAATCGAGACAAAAAATTGCTGCCACAGACCAGGGCTCCCTCAGAGTGGTTCAGTTTCAGTTCATATCTGCACAAAAGGTGATATCACTCCCTGGTGGAGCACACACATCCAACAGAGCAGAAAGCCCTCCATCAATAGCCTGTACATATCTGCCCTCCATGTCTTCACATTCAAAACTGCTCAAAACATATTCAGGTTGAGGTCAACACTGCAACTCCACTCCTGTGTTTGCCTCTATCTGATGAATACAAAAATAACAACATTTTGTTTTTGATGTTCGATGTCATCATTCAAATGGGTCACTTGTAAATATATCATGTCATATATATATATATACAAATATGAATTATTTTCTCAATTTGTTAAAATGTGTGATCACCTTATTGGGTTCAATAGGCCGTTAACGTCAGAGGATGCCACTGGTAACATTTCTGAGGCCATTGTATTAATTGCTCTGATTTTGCCATTCATAATTTTCATTTTCACGTATAAACACAGGAACTATAAAAAAAGGTAACAGATAAAAAAGATTACATAGGAAACAAAAAGGTTTAATTCTGAAAACGTGCACCAAACCCAAAACCTTATCATGTAAACTGAACAAAAAGTTGAAGGGAAGACCGTTCCTATTCAAGGGCCCCCAAAAAACTCCACAGTTCTTCACAAAGGACTTCACAAAGGCCTCATGGTTTATCAGTTGCTGGTCTTGGTTTGCTCAGGTGATGTGCTCTTTCTATTGTGATGGGGGGGACCTCAAGAGAGTCAGTATTGCATCCTTCCTCTCCTTCCTCTCCCTCCTGGACCCCCACAAGCCTGAGGTTGGGTCTACGTGATCTGGACTCTAAATCCAGGGTCTTACTTTTCGGAACTCATTGTCGGAACTCACTGTCTGCAGCTCATCTGTATTGTCTGAAATACGCTGTTCAGCTTCTTCGATGCATGGTCCACATTTCACACATCATGAGCGATTCTTTATCCGGGCCGACAGAACCCCGTAACTCCGCGGGGGAAGTGTTGCGGTTGGACCCACTAGCCGTGTTAGCTTCGTTAGCTTGCGAGGCTGGCCGTTTTTTAATTGGGCCGTGGCCTTCTTCGTTTTGGTCCCGTAGCTTTAAGGTCGTTTTCCTTGTCCACTCATTTCTTGTTTGTCTTTTCCGGGATACTATATTTTTAATGCTCGTTTCTGCAGTAGCGGCGGGAGCACGTGCACTCAGCCCGTCCCCAAATAACGGAAGTCGGAAGCAACATTTCTGTAGGTATTTGTACAGTATACATTTAAAAAACGATCCTATTAAATAAACACATAATGTTTATAATAATCGCTCACATGTGTCTGAGTGTTTTACTTTAACAAAACCACCTTGTTTTTCATATGGTGTATTAAGATGAGGTTAATCTCAGTTTCTCCAATGAAATAACACTCTGTTCCACTTCACGTTTGCCTCCAGTTGCCTCGATTCCAGAATTCAGAATGTATCTGTTTACAAACTTTTAAATTGTAATTTTGATTTAAAAAAAACTCATGTTCAATATTTTTCAATGTATCTTTTGGATATTTCTTAAACATTTCAACACAGTAATACTTGCCCCATCTCCCATCTGAGTGAGGGACACCTACACATTCTACAATCTGAAAATAATCCTGTTTAGGTATTAAATAGTTATACCTGTATTTTGGTGTCGTACATTAACATTGGCAGTAGGATGATGGCGCCATTTGTAGTTTGACTTCTTCACAACTGTAACCCAAGTGTGAGAGAATTGAAACGCCCCCTTATCTAGGTTTACAGTCTGGTGAGCGTGTTTCCGGATCCAGATGGATGGCCTCCCTTATCCATCAACGGTACTTTGTGCCTATGAATGACCATCGCATTTCCCCCGTCCATGAGGTGGTTCATGCTCTGTTCAGGGTTCAAGGGATGACAAAAATACAGGTCAACATAGTTAAGGACATATTATTAATTATTTGTATAGTTATTGGCCTTTAACGTGCTCTTAAGTACCTTTAATTTGGCATCTAATGTTTTAGAACTTGAAATGTGTCTACTAAAAGCACTTTAAAAGCCTTTGTATCAGTCAGGCATCGGGCAAATCCGGAAATGAGTTAGAGCTCTATCTACTGGCATCAGAAGGAATTACAAAGGGAAGATGAACAAACCTAGCTTACCCGTGCATCACTTTTGCGTAACATGTGACCTAATGAATTTAATAGGAACAATCAATTTTAGTTCCAGTTATTGAGAGAAAGTTTACACTGCCGTTTTGAACCCAACCCAAGTCTTACAAACTCTAGCAACACTGTAAGGTAAAAATGAAAGTGGGTTGGCTGTTCACAACTAGGCCTTTCTTCAACAAATAATGAAAAAAAAGTGTCTGAAACCAGCACTTTGAGCCGCTGCGCTGTACTTTTGCTCTTGTGCACTTTATCAATTTATTTGGCTTGTGTTATATCCCAAATAGCGTTTCACTGGAGACAACAGAAAATAAGGAAAGCCTGTGTATTTGCACCGGACTGGAATGCACTTTACTTTTACCATTATAAATGAAAGAAGCCCTTTCAAAAGCCAGGCCCTTGCACATTCCCATGGACGCCGCAGTAATAGCATGAGATATGGGCACTTTGTCGGAACAACATTTGGGTCTTGGCCGCGCTTGCACCAGAGCACTGCAGGGGGAGTAAATAAAAACAAATCCACACAGGTGAAATTGTTAAAATGTAATGTGCAGAGTGCAAATTCCATCTGCATTTTTAATCTTAACTGAATATTAACAGAAAGTATGAGACCCTCGAGGGCTGAGAGGCGAACGGAGGAGAATAAAACAGAGGTGTGCTGGGGCAACCTTGAATTACAATTACTAAATTGTAAAAAGCCACGAGAAAGAAGAGAGGCAAATCTATTCCTTGTATTAAAGGGATTTTTTAAAATATTCCCATCCACGAATAAACAACTGCTCAATTAGGAAAGTAATAATGGATGTTTTAAGAGGTGCACTAGCTAACTTTTTGGTATATTGGTGCTAGTTCTAATCTAGTGCTAGTTTTTACCTTGTAGCACTTTGAGATTAGCCTTCAAATGTAGTGTAATGTAATGTAAAAGGGCACTATCCTTATTATGTTATTGCTTGGCCTAAAATGTTCCACTATAGGGCATTAAACATACAAAGTGTGCATTTATTAAATCGCAGTCATTATTAAAACATAAATGCCTTGAAAAACATGCATTCTAACTGGGAGCTGGCTCGCCTCTCCTCAGATCTGACCTGTAGCTTTGTCTCCGTAGAGATAGATCGGTCTCAACATGAACCTTGAAAGACTCAAAAATTCTCTTCTCTGGCCGATTCTGACACTTGGCTAATGCTAACCACAGTTGCGTCAAATCCACCGTCCCTCCTCAAACAAATAGATGGTGAAGCCTATGCGCATGTTTAAGTATCTTACATGATATATATTGTATGTCATTTATCTGCTCTCCTCACCACTAACACGTAAAAGAGGGTGTTTAGTGTCACTACATTCTTTCAGTGCTTTAAGTGGACCAGTCCAACACTTCTAAAAAGGTCTCTGAGCGGTCAGCACGTTCACCACCGGTTCTGTTCAGACGAGGGGCTTAACAGTACTTTTGTCTCTGTATCTGTTAAAGTGAAATAATTGCTCAGGGCTGTAAGCATGTCAATCAGTTCAAACATATATTAAGGATTTTTTTCATAATATCAGGTTGAAGAAACAGGATGTGATTTGACTGGATAAAAACAGATAAAAAAATTATTGAGGCCTAATATTTGTTCAGTTTTGTAAATTGTTTTATGTAAGGAACTGGTATGGGGAGTATGAATACATTTGTTTTTACTTCCTTACACTTGGACATACAAGGAGAAAGAGAGAGATAATACTATCAGTCTGTTGTTTTAAAGGTATTATGGAGGATTTACATTAGTTTTTGGTTGTCATTATCTGTTAAAAATAGCCCAATAGATAAGCAGCAGGCTTGTACTTATGGCAAACTGAAAAAAGTATAAAAATACATTGTGTGGACATTGTGGGGCCAGTAAAACACTAATTGCAAATGAGGATACCTTGTTTGTCACCTATTTTTGGCCTGTCAATCAAAGTCACAATGTTCCTAGCGTAACTGACTAAACTAGAAGATTTGAATACATCATTTACGTAAACACTACGTGAGACGCTGTTTACTCCAGCACCGCAGTTCTCAGCTCTTTCTCCGAACTGTAGCTTCCCCTCAACTCAAAGTTTGTTACAAGAATCCACAAGCAGTTAGCCACAAAAGAAACGGAGGGGAAAAGAAGCAAAGTCGAGCTAAAGTGATTCTCGAAGATTCTTCCGTGTGATGGCGTGAACTGAAGCAGATAAACGGTCTCAATACAGGTTTCTAAATTTTGACTCGACAGGTACATTTTATTGGGTGCGTACCTATGTTCCTCTGCACTGATGTTCCCCTTTTTCTATAGACGGGGGAACTACGGTGCCGGAAAACAATGGTTCCTGGTATTTAAAAAAGTGGCCGTATTCCCCGGGGCCGCACCGAAGAAAAGGGGAACAGCGGTACTGAGAAACATAGTTACATTTACAGAAGTCCCTCTTTTCCCCATAACAGTAAAACTCATGTAGACTATGGGCTGTATTTGTTCTGTTGTCTAATGCTAATGAGAGGCATTAATGGTTTAAATAACTCGCCTGGAGCCGCTCCAGTTGTGCCTTGCATGCATGTTGTTGAGTGTAGGCCTGTTGTCTTGATTCCCACGTTTCCACATCCCCAATAGTTGTGCATAAATGTATAGTTTTACAGCATAACATAACTTTAGCATCTCCAGCCACAGTGCACGTCCCGTTGATACTCGACACACAGCGCAGGGACTTTCCATCTCTGCATTTATTCATCCAGACTCTCACACTTATAACTTATTCCAGAGAGATGTTCGTTGTGTAGGATTTTAAAACCATCCACGATAACGTAATGACATACTTATCACTTATATATACATTATGTTTCAAATTACTTGAAATAGTTCACATTTGATTTTTAAATCTGGAGTGTTCGGATTTGCATTAAAAGATTGTTCAACAGGTACTTTCAGTTTTTCATCTTGCTGTGAATCTTTTTGAAACAAACATTCCACGTTCCCATCACGACGGTGAGATCAGAGAGAAGCCTCAAACTAATATATATATATATATATATATATATATATATATATATATATATATATATATATATATATATGAAATTAAATACTAAAAAGTATAAACATAAAATACTAAAAGGTTTACAGTTTATGTAACGAGGCTTTGACCTAAATGTGCTCGATGGTTGGTACCAGCCCAAACTCTCTTCTTAACTTGGGTATTTGTGGATGTGATTGATAGGTGGGTTAACCAATCAGAGAACACATGATCAATTTGTGCCAAAACCAACATGGCAGCTGACTTGAGAAAATGCATTAAGTTAGGGTTAGATGACACAGAGTCATAGACAAACAGTACCTGAAGAGAATCCACAGAAACACGGGAAGAACATGCAGACTCCACCCAGAAAATCCATCTCCTTATAGGCAGGCCAGAGCTCTGCCACAGCGCCCTGTGTGCGGTGTATTCAACTCATGAAGCATGATTGTCGTCAGTTGGAAGGACTTAAAGGCATGAGATTAATATGATGAAAGTCAATATCAAAGAAATAATGAAAAGGTTTAATGTTTGTGGATTTCTACTTAGGATATTTCTTCCAATAACAGTGACTATCCCTTAGAGTTACATAGGCCCCACCCACCATATGAGATTATGACATCATCAGATTCCAGTATATGTACGCAACCTACTGTATTTGATCAATCTTTCTACCAAATCCATAGTTCAGGGGCTAATTTCCTAGACTGGCAATACATTATGCATTTGCCTTCCTTCCTGCTTTTACATATTTTTTTCTAAAACTAACTCCACTTAATTTTCATCCTTTAATCTTGCGTACCTTTTACATCTCCTCTCATCCCGTAAGTGATCCTTCTCCTGCTCATCGATTTCAGATCTGCTTCTGTCAGCAGCACAACACTTTTCAAGCACATTTCGTCAAATGTATGTTCTATTATTAAACAGACATTATAAACTCAAGCCCCACCACTCTTGAGCTGCTCGACATAGAAATACTTTGTTGAATGATTGTTGAGTAAATTAACTAAACCCCCTCCACTGCAGAAGTGTCAGGTAATGATTTCCCTAATTACACTTTAATTTAATTTGGTGCTATTGACACCCTTCAGTGCGCCACAGCTCTGGGCTTGTCTCCAGGAATTAGACTCGTCCCTAAAGAGGCCGGGAACAGCGCAGCGTTGGCGGTGGATACGCGTTTAAATCAGAAATGCGCCGTGAGAAACACTTGGATAAACTCGTAGGAAGAATGTCAGGTTGAAATGTGACTGGTGCCTGCTAATAACAACCAGCATCAAATATGAACAAAGCTTAAACTTATGATGATAAAATCTGCTACAACTTCTACTGTTACTACTACTACTTTTTCCCTTAGGGGGTGCTTACCACTTTGACCTTGGAGTCTCCAGTCCATACTCCACACAGATGTTCCTCTACACTATGCAAGCCACTTGGTTATGGCACTCCATGTGTGCTTCCCCTGCCAACACGGTAGTGCAGACTAAGATGGTCCTGGGATCAATTCCCGGGTGGTGAGGGGCCTTTCTGTGTGGAGTTTGCATTTTATCCCTGTGTCTGTGCAGGTTTCCTCTAGCACTAAAAATATGTACGATAGGCTCCTCCCCTCTGGAGCCAGGACTCCCCTGAAAAAGATATGTTACATCTCAGTGGGACTTTCCTGGTTAAATAAAGGTCAGTTTTTTCTCCTTTAATTTTGATTTTCTCCTCATACTTCACACAACGTTTCACAGCATCACTTCACTCTGGAGGCGTCAATGCAGAAGAAGAAGCAGCATCTGTCTCTTTATCCTGTCTGTTTGCATTCTGAGTCACATTTAAATGCCCTTTAGAGTTTATTGTTGTGTGTAAACCAGGGGCTGGCCAGCCTTGTCAGGTCAGTGTCTGGGGTGCAGTGGGTGGTTGCTCGTGGCGGTTCTGTAGTTTGAACTTTTTTAAAACTCTTCTGACAACTGTTAGATAATATACATTTAATGCTTTATTGTTGAAAATAAGCTGAAAAGGTAGATAAATTCCAGTTGCATTAATAATTTGGCTTCGATTTAGAACATCTTTTGAACTCCACTTTAAAAACTATAGCAACCTCAAAGGGAAAAAACTTAAAAGGCAAAAAAGTTCACGTTGTTATGTTTATCTGAAGCCGTTTGCGCCATCAGCAAAATATTTAGAAAAATAGTTATTATGGTTATGAATGAGCTCAAAGTCGTTCAGTTTCTGCCTCCCCATTAAAACACACAAATAAACAACAGGTTGCACTCCAAACACAAAGAGTGTTTTTAAGTGTTTGAGCCAAAAGAACACTTGATCTTCAGATGGACTGTATTTGAAATTCACCTGTGCTGCTCTGAAACTGTGAGTTCAGATTCTTTGAGAGAGACTTCAGGTCAAATACGAGAGGAAAAGTCAAACGGCAAAGCTCCAGTGTTTCCTGAAGTTGACCAATGAAATCTCTACCACTGGAAAATAACTAATTTCTATTTAACTGTGAAAAGTGCAAAAGGTTTGTCTTGAATGTCTTTGGTAATGTGAAATCCTTAGGGCTGTTGACTTCTAAGAACAATCCCTGTGCTTCGATGAATCTACTAGCGGGCATGGCTCACAATTTATTTTTATAATTTTAAGCAAAAAGTACTGAAAAGGTAGATTTAGCTGTACAAACTCAAAACTTGAGTTAGATCACTCAATGCTTTCTTCTCACTGCTGGTGTACATTTAAAGTCCTTTATAATCCAGATAAATCCATTAGTTGATTAGCCATGAGTAAATAAATGTCTAAAGGACTACAGGCTTAAAAATCATCAGGCTTCATTGCAAAAACAACCATCCAGGTGCTGTACCTGATTTTTACCGTCATAGAAACTTGAAAAATCCAACTAGTTCATTTAAACTGCAGTGGTCAAAATGTATTGCTCTCTTAACTAATCCATTCCAAGCACTTTAATCCACTGCAATGACTTTATAAGTGCTTTTCAGCGTGGAGTTTGGTAAAGCTGACAAACATTAGCATGCTAACAGCACACTTCCTGCTTCACAGAGAATATAACATTGTCTAGTAATGAGATGCCGACGGCACACAGCAGTCTCGCTCAGGCTCTCGTGGCATCTCCGGCTGTCGTGTTGAAGCAGTGTTCTTGTGGTGGACGCCTCACATTAGGACCAGAGCTCTGCAGTGCAGTTGCGGTCACAGGCTTTGAGATCACATGCTCACTCGATAACCAATCATTATTACAGGTGTCGGCACCACCGCCGACACCCCAACACTGTGGGGTGTGTGGTCTGAGCTCCCCTCTTACTTTTAATGCTATGGAATAGTTGCAGTTACTGCACAAGAGCTGAACCATGTGCAACGTGTGCCTGGTGTAAGCGCAGCGTTTACAATATATCTGTACGCGATATATCTATCTATAACTGGGGAGAAACAGATTTTACTTGAGATAAGATAACCTTTATTTGTCCCACAAAGTGGAAATTCAAGTGTTGCAACACAGATTAGTGACATACGTAAATAATAAAAACAACTCTTCTTATAATCTTAATAATAACACAATAAAAATAACACTCTTATTTACAGCTGTTATATGGACAGAAAATATTGCACTAGGATGATTGACATTATGTCACAGTATTGCACGTGATTATGAGGATGAATGACACATGTTCAGGACTAACAGTGTTTGTTATAAAGTCTGACAGCAGCAGAAGGAAAGACCTGTGAAACCTCTCCTTCACACAGCGAGGGTGGATCAGCTAAAATAAGCCTTTATGTCCTCTACACATTTATATGCACCTTTTATCAATAAAAGAAGACTGCTTTGAAAAGCTTTGAAAATCACAACTTGTAAAACTGTCTCTGCTTTGACATTGAAAGAAGTACTAGCGGTAGTATTCCATGTTTTTTTGTTTAACCAAGGCTGGAACATGGAAGTATCAGACCTGGAAGATGAACGTAAGATAGTTATATTGGTTTTAATGGCTTGTGTGAGGCTTTACTTCCTCCATCCTTTACTTGTGACAACAGAAACGTGCACCATGTTATAGGTTCTGACCACCACAATAGCAGCTACAAATCTATTTACAAAACCTAAAGTTAAGTTGTGAAAATAGAGAGGATTTAATTTCAAGGATTTTTGGAGGGTTTACTAGACCGGATGAGAATGAAATGGGAGATGAGAGCGAAGGGAGGGGATTGAGTAAATATTCAGGGTTGGGAATTGAACTCACAACACTGCTGCACCTTAACCACTGAACAATTTCACAAAAAAACTGGTCTAGTCCCGGTCTAGTCCCGGTTCAGTCCTGGCTTATCTGCAGCCTGTCCATCCGTGGCAGTCAAATCTCTCCTTCATTGTAGTTCTCCCCCAGTTTTTGTGGTAGTTCTTCTTTGCTGATGAGGGTCTAAGGACAAGAGATGCTCTGGGACAGTTCTCTATTTGCTTAATTCCTGTGATCATTGGTTAATCTTGTAACTTTCTGTTGGTTAGCTCAACAACTTTGCGAAGTCCAATGAGGCAACTGCTATTGTGATTTTGGGCTTGACAAGAATAAACTGAAATGAAAGTACTCCTGCTTTACTGAAATGTTTGGTTATCACACCAAATTAATTCTGATGCTAATCAGGTACTCAGTGAGGAGGGAGTGAAAGTCTGTTCACAATATGTTGTAGATAGCCAATTACAAGGCTCATGTGAAACCAAAAACTCCCTTTATCAGGAGGTCCTTCCCTGAGGGCAGGGCTTACTCAGAGTAGGATAAATATCTGAGTTCACAGACTCGATTCACAGATTGAAAATGGCTCTTGGATCAGAGTCAAAACAGAGTCCACATTACTACTACTATTACTCCTTTTTATTTTGCTTTTTAATCAGTTTTTGTCTTCCAAACATTTTTGCTTTAGACTTTTTCAAGTTCAGGGCATTAAAAATGCTATAAATCCCACAATGCAAAAAATTACCCCAAAACCACCAAGACACTTAGAGCTAACTCACTTTGCACCAGTAACTGACAAAACTGTCCATGAGATCATCACCAGTCTGAGTTCATCTACATGCTGCCTTGATGTGTTACCCACCAAATTTCTAAAGTCTGTGCTGAACAGTTTGTTAGCACCATTCACTCACATAGTTAACATGTCGCTTCAATCTGGAACATTCCCAATGTCTTTGAAAACTGCGGTCATAAAGCCTCTCCTAAAGAAGAGCAGTCTTGATGCCGCAGTACTGAGTCATTACCGGCCCATCTCTAATCTGCCATTTTGGGGCAAAGTCCTTGAAAAGGTTGTTTACCAACAGCTCACAGATTTCCTCTTAATAAACAACTCATTTGATGTTTTTCAGTCAGGTTTTAGACCTCATCACAGCACTGAGACTGCTCTTGTCAAGGTGACAAATGACATCCGCCTGAACACTGACACGGGCAAAGCCTCAGTCTTAATTCTGTTAGATCTGAGTGCTGCTTTTGACACTGTCGATCATGGGATCCTCTTACAGAGACTAGAGGACTGGGTGGGCATCACTGGCACTGCCCTAAACTGGTTAAGGTCCTATCTGGAAGACAGGAAGTACTTTGTTGAAATTGGTAGCTGTGTCTCAGACCACATGACCCTGACCTGTGGAGTGCCCCAAGGGTCAGTCCTGGGTCCCCTTCTGTTCAACCTCTACATGCTGCCGTTAGGTCAGTTGATACGCAGTGAAAATGTGTCCTATCACAATTATGCAGACGACACTCAGATCTATGTTTCACTATCGGCAGGTGACTATGGACCAGTAGATTCACTCTGTCACTGCATCCAACAGATCAGTTTGTGGATGCAAAACAACTTTCTCCAGCTGAACTCAGACAAGACTGAAATAATCGTTTTTGGCCCACAGAAACAAAGAGAAAGTGTTAGCGGTCACCTCCAGAGTCTCGCTCTAAAACCTACAAACCAAATTAGAAATCTGGGGCTAATAATGGACTCAGACTTGAACTTTAACAGCCACATCAAATCAATAACATCAGCAGCTTTTTACCATCTAAAAAACATTGTCAAAATCAAAAATATAGTGTCAAAACCAGATTTAGAGAGACTTATCCATGCATTTGTCTCCAGTAGATTAGACTGTAACGGCCGCTCACTGGCCTCTCCAAACGAGCTGTAAAACAGCTGCAGTACATCCAGAACGCTGCTGCTCGGGTCCTGACTAGAACCAGGAAGCACCATCACATTAGTCCTGTTCTCAGGTCTCTGCACTGGCTCCTGTGGCTCAGAGAATAGACTTTAAAACAGCTCTGCTTGTGTACAAGTCTCTCCATGGTACATCTTGGACATGTTAGTGCCATATGAACCATCTCGGACTCTGAGGACCTCAGGGACCGGCCTCCTGCTGGTGCCAGAGTCAGGACTAAACATGGACCGGCCTCCTGCTGGTGCCAGAGTCAGGACTAAACATGGACCGGCCTCCTGCTGGTGCCAGAGTCAGGACTAAACATGGACCAGCCTCCTGCTGGTGCCAGAGTCAGGACTAAACATGGACCGGCCTCCTGCTGGTGCCAGAGTCAGGACTAAACATGGACCGGCCTCATGCTGGTGCCAGAGTCAGGACTAAACATGGACCGGCCTCCTGCTTGTGCCAGAGTCAGGACTAAACATGGACTGGCCTCCTGCTGGTGCCAGAGTCAGGACTAAACATGGACCGGCCTCCTGCTGGTGCCAGAGTCAGGACTAAACATGGACCGGCCTCCTGCTGGTGCCAGAGTCAGGACTAAACATGGGGAAATCTGCATTTCAGTTTTATGCAGATAAAATCTGGAACAGTCTTCCTGAAGATGTGAGACAGGTTCTACTCTGACAATGTTCAAATCTAAGCTAAAAACAGTTTTGTTTAGCTGTGTTTGACTGACAGGATTTTTATTTGCACTCTTCTCTTTTGTTTGTGATTTCATTAGTTTAGACAATCAGTTGGATTGATTTAAAAAGGGAGTTGGACTCCGAAACACGTTGGACGTGTAATAGTACGTACCATCAGTTGGACTGATTTAAAAAGGATTTAAAAAGGATTTGGACTCCGAAAACACGTTACTCTTTGTGGCTAGGTGTTTTTTTTATTTTTTATTTTTTTATTTAGTTAATTTTATTGTATTTCTGTTTCTGTAATTTATTTGTGATTTTAATGCATTTTTCCTGCTGTGAAGCACTTTGAATTGCCTTGTGTATGAAATGTGCTCTACAAATAAACTTGCCTTGCCTTGTCCTGCCTACGAACTGAACCTTTTTCTACAATTATTACACCAAAAGTTTAATTTAAATTTATTTTTTTCTTTAATCTAAAAAAAGAATAAACACAAAATAAGAACACAAATAGACATCAAATAAGCATAAAAAAGCAAGGCACATTTAATAAAAATAAAAGTCCCATTTTGTCCAAAGTCTCTCAAATTAATCTGTTTCCAAATTAAGTCCAAATGTTGTTTTATTCCATTTGTCTGATGTCTGTTACAATATCAGTCCAGTCCTAGGTCATTGGTGAGGTTTATGTCATCCATGTCTTTGTAATGGGCTTTTTCCTGCTACCAAAAGTATATTCCAAAGGTATCAATTTATTGTGTCCATGGTGGAGGCCCGAGCACATAGTTATACAATTGAGAGGGATGGCAATGTCAAAAACAGTCTGCAGTGCATTGTTCATTTCAGTTGAAGTACGGTTGACTTCTTTTTCCCATTTGTTTTTAATATATTTAGCAGAGTAGTTGGCCAGATTAGCAATGCATTGATTTAGAGTTGGAATGTTAATATTATTCCTCCAGATTCAGACCCTGAATCTATTTGGTACAAACCTTGATCATAAGCCAACCAGTTTTCAACATCTTTGTTTAGTTTGTATATTTTGATCAGCTCCTTCCATGTTGTAAGCACAGATTTTACCCAGGGATTCTCAACTTCCTTCAAATGTTGTTTGTCATCTGCCAGCAAGGCATGTACAGGAACCCCCAGCACTACATTAATCTCAATATTTTCCCCAATATTCTGGATTACACCAGTACAGCAACGTCCTGATTTGATCTGAAATTAAGTATTTTTTTCTGACAAGGCAAACCCCAGCCTCCCTTTTCCTTTGATAATTATAGATTTGGGGTTTCCTGTCTTGCCAAACAAATCTTGAGATTTGAGTTTTATTCCACTCATCAAACAGCCGGTTGGGGATGGAATTGTGGGAGTTTGGTATAGATAAAGAAATCTGGGCAATACATTATTTTTTTATGGAGCATGGAATCAGAGTTCTTTTTTCAAGATCTTTCTTTATCGTGGAGAAAAGAGGAGTGCAGTTTTTCTCTAAGAGTGTTGATAGTTCTTTATGAAGGACTACACCTCGATATTTAAGAGATTATGTTTGTCTTTCTAAAAGGTCAGAGGAGGTTGTTAGGTTGTTGAGAGTTTTTTGTACATTAATTTTGTATCCATTGGACATTGGACCATGTGGACATTGGACCAATATCATGGAGGAAATGCATCACACACATTTCTGGTTTGGTTAAATATATTAGGACATCAGGTCAAATATATTAGGACATTAGGGGCATTTGTTCCATTCTTTTGGACATAATTCAGGTGTCCACGTTCAGAAATGAAATAGGTCTAGATAACTGACTGATAAAAGGCATGTGTAGTTTTCAAGAACATGTTTGAAGGGTATCAACAACACAGATAATACACATGTTTCCTTCAAAGTAACTTTCTGCTCTCTTACTTGAGTACGATATATGTCTACTCCACCATGCTCTCAACAACTCTATTCATAAGTTTTTAATGCTGGATCCACATTATAACATGAATACCAGCTCGATAAATAAGTCACCCTTAAGTAATCGCAGAATAGGTTTTTAGCAAAGATATAATATCTCCGTCGAACTCTGCAGAGTAACATTTCACTGACCTTGGCTGCGTTTGACACCTCAAATAAAATGAACCTTTTTAGTCAGAATACATTATTGCTTACACTTAGCATTTACATTTCTGCTTAGACCAATAAAACATTTGTACAGTCTCATTTAACTGTGCTATATATTCAATAACCTGCTTGCAATCCATCAGAGAGGTGAGAAAGGGGAGGGTGAGGTGGAAGAGAGAGAGAGAGAGAGAGAGAGCGAGAAAGAAAGAGGAACTTTAGAGGGAGGGAGAGACTGAGGGTGAAAAAGGAAGAGAGAGAAAGAGAGAGTAGAGAAGGGTTAAGAGAACATGGCAGTGAGAAAGAGTGGAAATAGAGAAGGGTGAGTGAGAATGGAGAGGTGGTGAGGGAAGAGAGAGTAGGCAGGTGAGGGAGAAAGAGAGGAAGAAAGGCATATGTCGGCTGTGTGCACTCAAAAATAACAGAGGGGGCATTTTCGCTGCCCGTGAAAGCGTCTTGGTGCGTTGGCCTTGAATGACGCGAGGTAGCCAAGGAAGAGTGTTGGTGAGTGTGACTCGCTGGTTCTCCAAGCAGAAGGGAAGGCGGATCTAACGGCGCACGGTGGAGACATTCATGTCCCAAATAGTGCAAGCATCTGTGTGTCACTAAATGGCACCTTTAGCAGCAGGGAAAGGTGTGTGTTGTTTCTGAGGCCAAGCCAACGTGTGCTTGCATAACGTGAACAAGTGACAAATGCCTACAAAGATGGACTGTCTTTCTGTCCTGATATTGTACTCGCTTCGACGAGGACACACAGGGCGCTGCAGGTCCAAACGGGATAAATGGTACACGTGGCCTCCCACCCGCTTTGGAGCTCAGGAGTGTTCTTGGATGAGAGAGCAGCAGGTTTCAAACCCTGAAACACCGGCCAGAGCCCATGGAACGTATGGCGTGGTTGTGTTTTACTCTGTATTTGTGAAAACTCTCTCTCTCGTGCAGAAATAGAAGCTCCACAGAGCACTGATGGCTTTGGACATGGGGATTTGAGTGGAGAGCAGGTTGGACAGTTCCAGAGCGCATGTATAAAGATGAACTCCTCCACTGTGCTCGTATAAACAGCTCTCAGGGTAAGAATCAGGCCGCTGTGTACCGTCTGCATCTAATTATAGAGCATGTTATTCTCCATGAAAGAGATATTGCGCCATTAGCATGCTAATGTTTTTTAGCATGGTAATGTGTGTTAGCTTTACCATGACGGTAAACGCTGCTCTGGGCTCAGACAGTTGATAAAAGCATTTACAAGCTCATCACGGTGAATATTTAACCTGAAAATGAACTGGTTTTGTTTTTCATGTAATTAAAATGGTAACAATAGATTTAAAGGACAAATGTTTCTTTTAAACTTGAAATAACATACAAAATGCATACAGGACATTCTCTGCGTCTCCAACAACAGGCTGTAGAGGAAATTAGTAAGGGGAGATAAACAAACCTAGCTTGCTCATCGACATGCTAATGCAGAAACACAGTAGTGACAAACGTATTTTGACGGCAGAAATGCTTGTAACGGGTCTGGCGAGGATTGTGAATGAATGTGTTTTTTGAGGCTCAGCGGGGGGAGGACTTACAAAACAAAATTCATCAAACAAGCGTGAATAAAGCTAAAGGCAACCCCAGGTATGTTTTGGATGAGGAAACAATGTTAGCATGGTTATACATGATTTAAAAAATGTTCACGTTTCCTTTAGAAATATTGTACATAAACACATTACAAGTTTACATTTATTTGTACCATCAACATGGAATTAAAAAGTGTAGTGATCCTGGTACTCTGCTCTCTATACCTTAAATCCACGTATGATTTCAACAAGAGCTAAATAGAAGATATACTCGAGAATCGAAATCTATCAATAAGGGAAAATGAATGAATATAGAGAGGATTGGTGAGCAGAGAATAATTGAGTGGTTGAAGAGGCCTGAGTGCCCCACTAGGTTCCCTTCAAATGCCTTTTTATCTCACACTTGGTTGGAACTTGTCTGGCTCCACGGGCATCCAGACTTTCCATAATACGGCGTCATCTCAGGCGTAATAAAACTTCAGCTGCTTTTTGAAGGAGCAGCACATTTACATACCGCAGGAGGGGAAAAAAGCGTGCACCGACTTCTAGCACAAAAGCATACATCTTGAATAATTTCTATATGAGGAAGCAATATGTTTCCGCCAGCATTGCGAGGTTCATTTGCATACTCCACAATAACTTACCAAAGGGGTTTGCGGGAAATTTGTGTAACTATTTTGCATTTCTCAAATTTTCACTCCATGTTTTCATCCAGCTGTGTGACAAAATGGACGTTCAGACTGAAAGAAGTCGAAATTGGGCCGAGTTTTTGACTTTAGAGTAGAAGCTTGTCAAAAGTGATGGAGGAAGGTTTGTAGTAAAGATGTTTCTATGCTAATTGTTGGCTACTCGCTTCAAAACAGGCCAAATTTGAGTTTTAAAATGCAGTTATACTTTTGCACGGTGTATTTTGTCGTTGCATAAATGTCAGAACCACAGCTGACAGTAAAGAGTAGGATTGTTCTGATATTTGAGCTATTCATTTATGTTTATGGCCGCAGGTGGCGTATTGGTCACTTGTCAAAGAACGATCGTGCTAGTGCGCTGTTAGCTAGCTAGTTGTTACAAATACTGCAATGCTAAAACTTCAATCTGCCCCTTCAAAGTCTTGATCTGGGCTTGTAGTTTATTTATTAATGTATTAGGAAAGAAAGTAATTACTTTGGCTCACTGATAACGGTCTCAGAGATATTTTGGATATATCTTCAGATTGTAAGCAGTCCCTGTGATTGCTCGTCTACAATTAGGATGATTTGCTTTGAGGAAGGGCTCAGTCCACTCTTGCGTTTGAAAAGAAAGCAACAGTGTTTTTAAATCCACTTCCTCTGAATCCTCAGACTCATTTAAATTATTTAAGACAGGAGATGGATGGTACATGTTTTGATCATATGAATACAATTGAAAAACACATTTGTGGGTCTGGAGTACAATTTGAGGCTATAAGAATACTTAGAAATAGAAACAATGTACTGTTTCGGCTTAATCTCAATTTGAAGGTATTGCACATGATTTTTACTCAATAACAAAAGCAGAAGTATTTTATTTTAAACTCGCAGTGGTCTATATTTATTGTGTTCCTAGAATCTTAATCATCCTCATAAGCGCGAGAGGGAGCAAGCTTTGCCGCCATGCTAAAACTAGCAACAACAGCTAGCATGCTAACAGTACACTTGCTGCGTCGTGAAAGAAAACACTATAATTAAAAGGAGAAAGCGCACTGTGGTCTCATTTTACACATTTTACTTTATTCCATGAAAAAAATGGGTTCAGCCCCTTTAGATCCTGGTGCAACTGATGTTTATAGAGTTTTACTAGTTTAAAAAATGTACTACAATCACAACGGAACCTGATTATTTTACTATGAATCTCTCTCCCTCACTGATCAGACACCGTTCTCTCCTCTCTTTCAGAAAAGATGAACTTTTATTTTGGGAAGTGAAGGAGGAAGATGACAAATTAGAGACCATGATTGGCAAATGGTAAATGTGAGCAATTAGAAGTAGAGTTATGTGGGTGTAGAGACCAACCAATGCATTGGTTCAGGAACCCAAATGTGACACTGCAAATGCTTTTTTCTCTTCTCGACAAAACTCAAATGGAAATATTCTGACTGGATTTTATGAATATATATAGTTATTTTGCTATTCTTATTTATGAAAGTAAAAACAGGAGTGCCACTGTTTGAATGCTGGCAGCCCGGTGTAAACGCTCTCTCTTCTTTCTCACACTTATTGTGCTTTATCTCCTATATTTTGTAAATATAGTTAGTATATTTTTTCTATTTTACTGTACGATAGGGACACGCGCTGGAATCGTTTTTTAATTCAACTGTTTTTGACTTTTTTCGGCTGGATTTGAACGTTTTTCGTTGCGTTCGTTGTGTTGTTGTGACGTGAGCTAGCTCCGAGCGAGCCCACCAGCCCCTCCCCGCGCCCTCCGGCCGCGCTAAAGTACGGCGTGTCGTCGGTACACGTTTATATACACGTTTATATGAAAGAGGAACTTCACGAACGATCGGGACACGCACTGGAATCGCTTTAAATTAACTTGTTTTGACTTTATTCGGCTGGATTGAGTGTTTTCGTCGTGTCGTTGCGATGTGTTTTGGCTCTGAGTCCCCCGGCTCCGGCCCCGCCCCCCGGCTCTGGCCCCGCCCCCCGGCCCCGCCCCCGGCCTCGCCCCCCGGCTCCGGCCCCGCCCCCCGGCCGGCGCCGTACCGCGTTTCCACAAAGGAGAAACTCATGAAACTGCAGAGAACAGTCGTCTTACCCGAAGATCGTCACGTTATCCCGGCGCAATACTGACCTAACCTAATACTGATGTGCAATTCTGTCATATGTGCAATTGCTGTTGGAATTCATGTGCAATCTATGTGCTGTCGTGACACATATTCATGTGCAATTACTGTCGGGATCACATGCAATGGTATTTATTTATTTATTTATTTGTCTATGGGAGTTTTTATTTATTTATAGGAGATCTTCTACTGAAAGTGTTTTTCAGACTTCCTATAAGTGATCTGTTCTTCTGTATCTACCTCTGTATCTACCTGCGTTGCAACAATGAAATTTCCCCATGTGGGACAATAAAGGAATATCTTATCTTATCTTAACAAACACACACAGATTGATACCTGGTCATTGATTTGAACCACTAAGGCACAAGCTTGGGGTGATTATGATGTTACAACGCAGAACCCAAGACGAGCCCACCAACACGGAAGGCAAGAAAAAGGAGAAAAACATGTCCAGAATGCCCTCTCAGCCTGTTGAGAGCCCTAAGTGGGCTCTCACAAAGCTGAAAGCCAAAAACAGACCAAAAAAAATAAGTTTATTTTACAAATAAGCTGCCTGAGGAGACAGGAAGTTGGCTGGAAAGCTGGTGTCCAACGTTGGCTTGTTTAGAAGACCCAAGCACAAGAACAAAAAGGTATGAATAAAAAAGTTGTCTTTACAGGCACAAGCAGCAGTTTAGAACTAATGTCTGACACAAACTTATCTGGCAGAGTAGTGGAGTGTAATCCAGGCTTATATGGGCAGGGTGATAATGGGTGAACAGGATATGGGTCTCACTGCAGCAGGAAGAGCCAGAAGAGCCAGCCACACCCCCTGGAAGAACACAAGCCCTAGAAAGAGAACAAAAAAGGGGAAGAAGGGAAGGAGAAACACAGATATAAGATATACAGATTTTACAACATTCTATTCTCTATGTTTCTGGATTGTCTGAAAAGCTACAAATAGCTTTTAGACAGGCTGACATTCCTATTTACTTTAAACCAGGCAGCGCTTTAAGACAGAAACTGGTTCATCCCAAGGACAAGATGCTGACACAAAATGTAGTGTATTCTATCCAGCGTAGTGAAGAAGTCTGTAATGAGAGTTACATACAAGTGAGACTAAACATCCACTGCACAAAAGACTGTAAACCAGAATGCAAATGCCTTCTGTGTTGATACAGTCAGCCTCTTCATCTCAAGACAGAGAGGGGACGATTTTAGGCTGCCCTCCAGTCGTTCTCAGAGGTCGGAACTCGGACCACGGAGTGACGAGTTTCCAGTTGTTACAGTAATGACTCAATCAAGTAATACAAACTAAAGAATTTTAGTTAATTTATTGGCCAAGACATTGTTATTACATTTCCAGTTTATAAAATAGTGTTTGAGAGTGATTTTTGCATTTGTTTACATTAGCGTTGTGCATACGTTAGCAACATTAGCATAACCGTGCATTTATAACTGCAGAAGCTCAGAGCGCTGGAGCAGGATCACAGCCTGCAGGGGGCAGTAGAAAGCACATAAAAGGTAAAATAAGTTCTTTGCGTTTATCTTTGACTAAACGAAGAGCGTCTAACTCGGGCTCTGAAATGCCACTGGAATGTACCATTAAGCAGGAAAAGAGATTAAAATAGTGAAGGAGATCCTTTTTGTGAGGAAGAAAAAGACAAAATAATCACTTTGTGAACATAAATAGTGGTTCAATGTTGCAGGCTTTAAGCAGTGTTCTCTCACCTTGCTCAAGTGAGAGTGTTAAGCCAATCAAATGCTTATCATGTACAATCTGTCAGATCACAACATAAATATGTATATATACATGTATTATCAATATGTAATATTTTATGTCAAAGCCTAAATAGGGATGGACATTGAGAATTATTTCGAGCTAAAATGTTCTAGTGCACCTTGAGCTCATGAAACACACTTTGCAATCAAATAAACCTAAACATTTAAAATAAATAAATACTTGTAATATTCCAAAACAGATCCTAGATCCTGATCCTCAGATTGGAAAATAACTTCTGGATGGAAGTCAAAATATCCTTTTTTTCCCGTTAGTTTTCTAGTTGAACTATACACAAAACTGTCTTCTTTAAAAGTCAAACTATATTTTTCATAGTTACATCTGACTTGTTTGTAAGTCTGTTTTATGTGTTTTGATGATGAACACCACCAATTCAGAAGGCGATGTTTCTCTAAAGCTAAATAAAGCCACAGATCGTAGCAGGACGGAGGGAGACGCTGGTGTGGAAGAAGGATGGAGCAGGTGCAAATATGGGCCACACAGAGGCCAGACAGAGCGGCCAGTGTCACCGCCCAACATATGTGGGCTAACAACAGAGGTGGCATTAGAGCGGCCATCCATCAGAGAGGAAGACTGTGCCGTTTGTGCCACACCGGGAGAGGGAGGGAGGGAGATAGGGAGGATGGAGGTGAGGCGAGAGAGGAGAGAGCAGGGTTGTGAAAAATGTAAAATGTTTGGTTTTTTTGGGTGACAACACAGAGAGGGTTAAGAGAGAAAATCTAGTCATTGAGAGAGAAAAGGAAGAAAAGGATATAGGGAGGAAGAGAAAAGAGAGGAGAGGAATTATGGGAGAGACAGAGAGAGAGAGGAATGGTGTGACAGAGAAAGAGTAACAAAGAGAGGCTGGAGAGATGATAGCGGGGGAGAGAAGGGAGGAAAAAGAGAAAAGGGGAGGAGAGAGAGGGTGTTGAGGGGGAGAGAGGAATGAGTACATGAGGGAGAGAGAGAAGGGGGAGAGAGAACGAAAGAGGAGGTGGAGGAGGAGAGAAAAGGAGAAAGGACTGAAAAAACGAGTGGAAGAGAAGAATGAAAAGAGCAAAAAAGAGGGGGCAGAAGAAAGCATACTAGAGGGAGAGAGCGAGAGAAAGGGAGATGACGTGCAGGAGGAAAAGAAAAGAGAGAGGAGTGGTGAGCGAAAGGGAGAGAGAAATGATAGGGCTTTACTTAAAATACCACTACGGCAATATATACATGCAGAAATGCGTATTGTGATACTTCTAAATAACATAATTCATGATAAACTGAGAAGCGAAAAGGAGACAATCGTTTCCTAAAATGAAGGACATTGTGGACGTGACATTCCAATGCATTTGTTGTTCTACATAATTAAACATAGTAATGTAAGTATTATATATAATACCACATTTAAGGGATATCCATGTGTTGAATAGGGGTGAGTGGAGAGAGGAAAGAGGGGAGAATTGAGGGAGAGAAGAGAAAAATGAGAGGATTGAAGAGAGAAGAGGTGATAAAGAAAGGATGGGGTGTTCGGAGAGAAGAAAGACAGTACAAAAGAACGACGTAGGAAGGAGAGAACTGAGAGAGAGAGAGTGAGGAGAGTAAAAGAAGGGTGAGGAAGTGGAGTGGGGTGAGATAGAGGAAGGATGGGGAAAGGAGAGAAAAAATGCGAGTGGCATGTGTGAGTGGATTGTTAAGTTCAGTGGATCAGACAGGAAGGAAAGTGAAAAGAGCTGAATATAAATGGAAGACAGACTGTCACATGTATCGCCAAATGTTATCGCGTCAAGAAACAGGAAGAAGTCAACTATAATCGTTCATTACAAAGTATTCAGACACGAACCACTGCGTCCATAGAATGATCAAACATCATGACAATAATATGATGTGTTTACACGACAATGGAAACTACCCAAACCTTATGAGGTCAAATTTCCCACATTTAACACGTTCATTAGGGAAAGAGACCGATGAACTCGGGGTAGTACAGAAATGGTCGGAGGTCGGAGATGCTGGTGCAGAATAAATTTGTATTTTTATTGAGGTTTTGGCCAAAAAAACATAGCCGCTAAAACAGGAAAAATAAAAACATCTATTTTTTTAGAATCTCCGTTTTTGACGTCGGCGAGCTCGCGAAACAATGTATTAAAAAACTCTCGCCTAAACATGAACAGAGCCTGAGTTACAAACGACTTATTTCTAAGTTAGTTTTTAAGTCAGTTTGTTGAAACTTGAGTTTTTTTGAAAAAAGCTTATTTGGATATATTTCAGAACAATTTATATATATATATGATTGTGACACACATCACTGACAGAGGAATGCCAGCAGTTTGTTTCACCTACTGTATGTAATTCCCGCTGCTTATAGGTGTATTTTGAACGCTGTCTCTTACAAAAAACAATAACACTCATAAATTGCTGATTTTCAGTTTGGATTTCTTTCAAAAAACAGTTAATTATTCACAGTTCTATAGGTCTTTGCCCTCCATCTGAAATATTCAGCACAACCTATCTAAAAAATGCATTCCAATAAATGGCGAATGACACCTGACCAGGACACAGTCTCAACTTTTAAGTCTCAATTCTAAAAGAAGATCGAATTCATTGGCGTGATGTGGAGAATAAAGTAAGTCTGGAGTCGCGACAGGAGGCAGCCCGCTTTGGGAAAGGCTCAAATGAAAAAAGGGATTGAGTTATGAAGCAGCGTGGCCCGGAGCAGACTCATGGAGCAGTGGTGATGAAGAGAGCGCAGTGTGAGGACGGCCATCGTGGAGACAAGGACGGAGACAGGGGCTATCTGCCATAATTGGACTGAGCTTGCGTCCACCGCTGCACTGGGACTGGCCCGGAGCCGAAGTTACACAGAGGGAGAGAGATTTCTGAAAGGAGTCGATATTTGATTGTGAAAATATAAAGATTTTGAGAAGTTAAGTGAGTTTGAGGGATATTAATTCAGTGATTTGGTATGTTTGTGCAAATGTGAGTAGGTACTGTTCACAATTGCACATTCAACATATCAAAATTGGTTTTGAATTAGGACTAGACCCAAAACTAGGACTTGGACTATATCAGGACTACAGCAACAATAAATCCAAGTGAATATCCAGACTAAAACGGGATCAATTTAGCACTAAATAACGTGTAATATATTTTTTTTTATTTTGAATTGAACGTTGTTACAATATTAAAATGAATGAAATACTGAACTGAATGAAATAAACAAATAAATAGCAACAACCACGGAACGGACATTATCTCGCCACATGGCGTCAGGCCTATGATCCCTGGTACCTGGGTTCGGGTATATGCTGCTATATGTTATACTGTAAACCCATACATTTATGCACAACTATTGGGGATGTGGAACCTGAACCAGTAGCCTATTCTATAAATTGAGGAGGTACCTATGTTCCCCCGTTCTTAGAAAAGGACTGATTCTGTCTGTAAAAGCTGCTGTTGCCATGTTACAATATATCTGTACTGGTAAGATCAATTTATTTACTTTATTAGAATGAAAACATATTGGGTAAAGCCCCTTTAATATTTAAATAGTCTGAGGGGAAAATGAATGGGAAATGAAGCCTGCGTAAATTCATCTGGAAGACTTAACTTAAATCTGCGTCGGCCTCCATGGAAGGACCCTCTCCCCAGCGCCATCATCGCACTCAAGCGGGCGTGGCCTGTCCGTCTGTGAGAGTCAGATCCCTCACTTCACCATGGACTCTCCCAGGTTTCTATTTTTTCCCAAGAGGTTTTTATAGTTTTTCCCGGCCAAGAAGGAGGGTGAAAGGACAGAAGGAGGGTGTAAGGACAGGGGACGTCTGTGTCATGGCCCCTACACCTGCTCCTCATCCCCAATCAACGCTCTCAGTCACTCCTCCCCGCTCCAATCAACGCACAGGCGGTGGCATTTAAGCTCTCAGGCAGATGGCTCGGTCGCTTCAAACCGTATCTGCGACTGATATTATGTCAGATTTCAAATAAGATGACCCTCCGTGTTCCTCTCACGGGGGCCCCGGGTCCTCCCGCGGTCCTCCGGCTTGGAAGAGCACATCCATCTGACCCGGTGGAAGAGCCGAGCGGCTCGCCACGTCCTCTCATCACAGGACTCCTCACTTTCGCTCGAAACGCTTCCCATCCACCAGCCGCGCGCCCCGCAGCAGGAACCAGGAAATCGTCAGTCGCTCCGCGCACGCCGCGGCACCGCGCTGCCTCTCCTCCACATCGAGCGTCGGGACGTCTCCTTCACGTGGCTCCTCCCGCGCCACAGCGTCTCTCCACCGGATCACGCTGACACCGGGTCCAGCTGCATCGCTCAGCAGCTCCAGAACACGCTCCTCTCCACGCCAGGCTCTACCACGCTGTCACCGCTCTCATCCTCTACTCCAGGAGGATGGCCCCAGGTTTCACGGCCCGCTGACGCCCCCAGTCGAAATTAAGTATTCCTAAAAGTTTTATCTGAGTATATTGCACAAATCACAATCGTAATGATATTTTCAAGTCTCAACCACGTCGTTTTTCATAGACGACCGGAGTTGTAGAGTCGTGTAGAGGCTTAAACTGTGTCTTCACGTTTGCGGCGCACGTTCCCCTCCCTCTCCTCATGAGCACAGAGCGCGCACCTGACGGAGTGCACACCTGACACCTGACGGAGCGCACACCTGACGGAGCACACCTGACACCTGACGGAGCGCAAACGCGTTGGAGCGCACACACACATATGAGAAGGGAAACACAGCATACGGGTTCTCTCGTCAGCGCCGTGACGTCACATGGCTTTAGCGTCCCGCGGAACGACACCGCAAAACGATCAGTGCAAGCACCGCACAAGTCCATGCCATTCATTCAACTCCCCGGCCAAGCTGGCTCCCCCGACACCCCCGCTGCAGCCGTGCGGCCCTAATCGAATGCCCAGTCGAAATTAAGTATTCTCCTACGTCTTATTTGTCTTTTGGCTATCACAAGCACAATCTTCGCGATATTTCGGGCATCAATCAGTCTATTCTCATTAGGCGTAAAATCGCACAAGTCGCTCAGTTTGCTTCAACTGTTTTTCATGTTCGTGGCTGCGTGCTCTCCCTCCCCCAAAAGGCGGAGGAGGCACGGAGCGGCTGCATGTCCCCCTTCCCCCAAAGGCGCGGGGGAAGCACCAAACGGCGCAGGTTCTCCCTCTTAACGCAGGGGATTTTCTCATTACCTGTCCCCTTGTTTTCTAGGCCACGCTTGCCCCGCCTACTCCCCGTCCATCCCAATTTGTAATATCTATACCCGCTGTCCCGCTCCAGTCTACATCCCACAGTCAGCCTCTCCGGCCTGCTCCCGTCTGTGATTCAAGTCCCAGTCATCCCTCGCCTTCCCCGCTGCCCATCTCTGCTGTCCCGCTCCCGTTCATGTCCCACATCTCTCATGCACCCGTCCGTCCGCCTCCTGTCTGTGGCCCATGTCCCACAGCACCCCCCTGTCCGCCTCCCGTCTGTGGCCCATGTCCCACATGCACCCCTCCGTCCACCTCCCGTCCGTGGCCCTTGTCCAACTGCACCCCCCTGTCCGCTTCCCGTCCGACCAGAAACAGGTTCAGGTCCAGGTCCAGGGTCAGGTCCAGGGTCAGGTCCAGGGTCAGGTCCAGGGTCAGGTCCAGGGTCAGGTCCAGGGTCAGGTCCAGGGTCAGGTCCGACACGGCACCCCTCTGTCCGCCTCCCGTCTGACCAGAATCAGGTAAGAGAGAGGAAGAGAGATAAGAGGAGAGAAAAAGAAAAGAAAGAGAGATAGATAGATAGAAGAAGAGGAAGAAAAGATAAGAAAAGGAAGAAGAGAAAAAGAGAGATAAGAGAGAAAAAAAAAAAGTTCCCCACTGCTACCCACGTCTCAGTCGTCCCTCTCCTTCCCCGCTCCTGTCCATGTCCCGCTGCCATCTCCCACATCCCGCTCCCGTCCGCATCTTTTGCTCACCCACGACCCACGTTCCACAGCTTACCTGCCCCCGCTCGGCTCCCCGCTATCTGCAGGCAAGCCCGACTCCCCTTCCCGATGCTGCACCTTAACGCTCTGCCGTCTGCCAGCGCCTCAACGCTTCTGCCGTCTGCCGGCGCCTCAACACTTCTGCCGTCTGCCGGCGCCTCAACACTTCTGCCGTCTGCCGGCGCCTCAACACTTCTGCCGTCTGCCGGCGCCTCAACGCTCTGCCGTCTGCCGGCGCCTCAACGCTCTGCCGTCTGCCGGCGCCTCAACGCTCTGCCGTCTGCCGGCGCCTTCCCATTCACGGTCTGCCGTCCCATTCACGCTCTCGCATCTGCCGGCGCCTTCCCGTTCACGCTCTCGCATCTGCCGGCGCCTTCCCGTTCACGCTCTCGCATCTGCCGGCGCCTTCCCGTTCACGCTCTCGCATCTGCCGGCGCCTTCCCCTCCATGCCGTCTGCCGGCACCTCCCCTCCATGCCGTCTGCCGGCACCTCCCCTCCATGCCGTCTGCTGGCACCTCCCCTCCATGCCGTCTGCAGGCACCTCCCCTCTATGCTGTCTGCCAGCACCCCCACATTCTGCCGTCTGCCGGCGCCTTCCGTTCACGTTCTGCCGTCTGCCGGCACCTCCCCTCTACGCTCCAAGCATCTCAGTCATTCTACACGGCTCGGCCTGGCTAGCGCCGTCCCCTTCCCTTCTCGAAGAGTATTTATTTCTTCATGAAGAATCATTCAGTCTTCGATCCACTGCGCTTTTACACGGACGCTTCCGCCTCCTCTGGTTTTGGGGGGGTTATGTTAAGTCTACTTTAATCTAAATTTCAAACCTCTTAACGTTAAGGCCCTGCCTCGTCACCGCACGCACACCGGTCTCTCTTGCTGCCCCATTCCTAGTTGTTCCTATCTTCAGAAGGCCAGCCCACGTCAGCACCCCGGTCCGAACGCCCTAGGGCCACGTCGTTCCCACGCATCTGTACCCAATACTCCGGGCTCGTTTAGATTAGGAGCCGCTACATCGTGGGCACCCGGGGTACATCGCCCCAATTTGCCTCTAACATCTACAGCCTAAATCCCCTGCACCCCAGTGCAGTCTCAACTCAACAAATACTGGTGGTGGTTCTAGATTTCCTCTTTACCGTCCCCCTCGTCTTTTGAGCCACGCTCACGCCGTCCACTCCCGGCCTGTCCTAATTCAGTCCGCGCCGCCCCACGTTCAAGGTTGACTTCTGCTGTCCCTGCGCCCGTCCTGCAGTCTAGTCACTTCCCGTTCCGTCAACACTTCCCTTTCCGCCGTCTGCCGACACCTAGTCCCGCCGCATGCCGGCTTGTCCCGTCCTGCCGTTCTCCTGTCCACGCCTCGCCGTCTGCCGGCTCTCTTCACGCCCTGCCACTGCCGGCACCTCCACGTCTGCGTCCGCTGGCACTTCCCTGCTACTCCTGCAACCTTTGCCCGTCTTAACTCAATTCCTATCCACTTCCAGGCTTTCCATTTCAGCCGCATCACTCAGACACTTTGCATCCACAGGGAGTCACCCTCACCTATCTGTCAATACGCTCCCCAGTATCCGCCCCTCCCGGGACACCACTAATCATGGCGTCCTCGCGTCCCTGCCGTCCCCCTCCGTAGTCAGCTTCTACGTCTATTCTTCCGGAGCATCAGCGATAACACGGCGGCTCAGACCCCGGGCTTTTGGGGGAAGGTATCTAATTCATCAGATCATGGAGTGCCCATGATCGCTACGCCTTCCACCGGGGTCTGAGCGCCAAATAAACTTTGCAATAAAGTTCGCTAAAACATCTTTTCTGCTTTTGTGTCTGAGTCTCTCCAGGGTGAAATGTACTTTTGAACAACAGGAGGCTTTGAAGTAGGCAGGGACTGTTGAGCTCCATACTACAAGGATATAAATGAGCATAGTACAATCCTATACTACCTTGTCTTACCTTGGTCAGATGTGAGTGTGGCAAGGAATCCATATCATCCAAGGCGGATTCCAACGTCAACCACAATGTACCAAGGATACATACGCTTTGCTGACCTTCTCAGGCATATTCATCCATCCATTTTTCTCCCGCTTATCCGGGCCGGGTCGCGGGGGCAGCAGTCTAAGCAGGGACTCCCAGACTTCTTTTTCCCCCGGCATATTCATCCAAAATGCAGATGATTTTTTAAAAAAGAAGAAAAAAAACTGCTTGCATGGAGCAGTTATGTAGGAAAACCAGTGCTTCTACTGCTGGGTAAATCAAATGAAGTTTGATTTTGTTCTAAACGATAGATGAGCAAAGGGCTTCAAAGAAATAAACTAATCTGACAGCACAGCTCTATTTTTTGAGTTAAATATCAGGCTTGGAATCAAAAACAGTATTGACAAATCCTTTGAATCATCTTCAAAAATACTGCTGAGGAAGAGCGAGTGGTTTAAAATTAGACAAAATATTTTTAGTGTTAAGAATATTAGAATGTCATGTTGGGATGATAATTGATCCAGTGAAATCCTATATTCGTGAAAAAATGAGGCATTGTCTTTTGGACAGGCTGTTATGTCAAGAGAACAAAGTGACCAAAATGTTCAAAGTTTGAACTGTAATGTCTCGTCTTAAACAGACAACCTAAGAACCTCAGGGGGTTTCATGGGTTTCAGCTGTTAGATGCACTATTTTAGGTTTTATTTTCTATGACAACGGTGCTAAATTATCACTTTCTAACCGTCATTCTCTAATAATCTGGTGTTATCACTCCATCTACTGGCAGCAGAAAGGGAATTATCTTAACTTAATATTGTGGAGTTTCAAGTTACATTACAACATTCTGTAGAAAAATAACATTTAGTACAGACATGGTGCAGTTAAAATGAAGACACTGAACAAACACTTTTGATTTGCTCCCATTATTTCATGAAGATATGAAACATTTTCTATATTAGGCTGGCCACAATAAAAGGACACTCTGAAATGTTTTCAGTTTTGCGTGGGAGTGTCTGAGGGTCGAAAACCAGTCAGTATCTGCTTTTGTCCACCAAAATGGCCTCTGAAGTTGCTGATTATTGGCGAGAACTGGAACACGCTGTCATATACACCGATTTGAGAACATCTCAAACATGTTCGGTGGGTGACCTCATGTTCAGTATTATAACACATGGCATCATGTTGCAAAGACATGGCCAGCACACTCACAGGACATGTCCCCCATCGAGCATGTTTGGGATGCTCTGGATCGGCGTGCAAGTCATTCAATGCAGTTAAAATGTTAATGTTTGTTATGATAATAATATAATAAGACCTCAGGATCTCTACCTTTGATGTCACAAATCTGGGGAATGTGAAAGCGAGTGTTTTTGTGAGGCTCAGAGAAGAAAGACGATGGAACAAAGCTAAATACAACTCCGACTATGTTTTGATGAGGGAACAATGATATACCATGTTTAAAGCTAAAAATAAATCAATTCAGCATAAAATGTATACTTTTAAGGATGGATTTCAGAAAAAGACTGAGGTTTCATTCATCATTTGAGAGGCAGGAGTTAAAAGTCGTGTTTTGGATGTGGTCTGCAGATTTCCTTGTTTCCCACAGTCCTTAAATGTCACTGCGTCGCTCCCATTAGTTTGAGCACAGTGGGTCAGTGACTCTTATGGCTTCTGCCTCTTTGAATTACATCCAAAAGTCCAAAAACATGCAAGGACCACTCTCAGCCTTTGGGGGAAAAGCAACCAAACAGTCGTTCCCATTGAACTGCTGACATCGCCACAATAGGACTATATATATATATATATATATATATATATATATATATATATATATATATATATATATATATATATATATATATATATATATATATATGGAAATATGGAGCAGGTAAAATTATTGTTAAATTGTTGAGATTGGGATTAACATTTGTTGATTTTATTTGTACATACTTTTTTTCTAAATGTACACATCCCCTTATAAGTATGGTGTTATATCTGTGTTCTGGGTAGTTCTGAGATGTTAAAATATTGATTTCTGACCACTCATATAAATGTGACAATGGGACCATACAATGGGTTTTTGCTCACATAAACCTTCAGGAACATCAGATAGAACCCTGTCATTCTAAAGGCAAGCAACGTTGTCAAAGGGAAACAAGGCCTTTCCCACCATCCGGGAGAACGATGTCATCACATTCCATAATGTAAAAACTACCAATGGAATATAGAAGATGAAATCTTTATCTAGTATGTTTTAAAGGACACAAAGCATACCTTTGGGTTTTATTTTGTTTTGTTTTAGGTTTTAACCATGTTATAAAATTATTCCCTTACCCAAAACCTGGAGTTGTATTTTGCTTCATTCACACTTGTTTGATGAATCCTGTTTAGTGTGTCCTCTCCCTTCTGAGACTCAGCGTTTACATACAAACGAAAAAAAACAAATAGTTGGCTTTAATCCAATACAATCAGACATCTTCGTGTGCGTGTAAACACCTCACTCCGATAGAAATCGGCGTTCAAAATCTCCGATTGAGACACCCAGATTATGCGATTGCGTAATTGCACTGAAACTACGACCCACGCTGACCCTGTATGACCCGGAACAAAACCATACAAGGAAGAACACAACACCAGGGTTAGCGTGCACTTTATCTGCACAATAACGAACGCGGACATTACATAAGAGATGAACAAAGCTGTACAACTATCGACTGTACGAAAATGCTCATGACAGTGGTTTATATGCGATGCAAAAGGTCAACCGGAATGGGGAGTTGTATTAGTCCGCTGAAACGACTCATATCGCCACCTAGTGTTAGGAGAATGACCATGTTCTCGTCAGGAATTCGACTTTCTCGTCTGCATGTACACTTGGACAAGGACAGAGCTTGTCCAAGACCTCAGAACCCAATGTTATAAAAAAACACTCCAAATGTCCCAGGTTTGTGGCATCATAAGTTGAGATCCGGAGGTCTCTAGACTTCTTCTGCTCACATTACATTTATGGCTCGTTGGTACCTCATCTACTGACTGATTGGGGGAAGGGAGCATTCTCTGAACTGAGGTTATATGGGCTGGTCTCACAGAGGTGTTTTGCACAATAAAAATTAAAAGAGTGAGAATTTGACAAAAATATCTTGTAATAGCTTGTAAATGTAGATTGTAGATGTTTTTTTTTTACATGCCCTTAAATGTCTCTTTTAATTGTGTATGTTTTTATGATGTGTGTGCTCCAACTTTTTCACTTTGCCTCAGGTCAGGCTCAACAGGTTTGTACCTGGTAAAATAATGGTTAATAATTGAAATTCCGCAGCAGAAGGTTCAAACAATACGTGTATAAATAAAACACAACTAAGGTTTGTTTTGAGGAAGAAACAACTCCTTGAAGTTCTCTCTTTCTCTCTCTCTCTATATATAAAAACATGCATCGTATACTGTTACAACTTTCATCCGCAAAGCCTGTACGCCAAGAACTCCACTGTATTCCTCTGACAGTACAAAGTAAAAAGAATACATTTATCCCTCCTCCTGGGAATGAAGTGCTTTCTCACCTGTGCATTTTGGTCTTTTATCTTTCCAACAATATGTGTGTGACACTCGACATGTTTTGCAGAATCGTATCATTACTGTCATGGTTTCCACCTCATAATATCATCTGGGTTTGTAGCTGGTTGTTAAGGCTTGCCGCGCTTGTGAATTACTGCTAATCACAAGTCAGCTTTGTCTTTTCTTTTTTTTGAAACATCCTGCCAAAAAACAGCGGTGGATTAATTAAATTGGAGCAATTATAGTTTGTCTGCCTTTTTAGTTTCAGGCTTTTTCATCGTTGTATATATTATTTTATGTTGAACAAAGCGCTCACTTGGAAAGCACTGACAACTCCGAGTTGTTTTTGAAATAAAAACGCTTCTTTGTGGCGACTCTCACAGACAGTATAAGAAGCTAAGTAAAAGACTACAGTTACTTCAGAATAATAGAACTCAACTAGAAGTATAATGTGCGAGAAATGACTTATACTGCATAAGACAAAACATCTAATGGAGACAAGAGAAAGTCATTGCTTTGGTGTGAAAAAAACTAAACACAAACTTGAAACATGCTTTATTACGTTGAAAGACTCAATATTTAACCAACCAGACTTTTAACTTCACCTTCTTAAATAGAATAAAAATAGTTTATCACAAATCAGAAAAGGTTTATTGCCATTGTGAAAGATTTACAGGCTAGGACATGCTTTGATGCTTCGGAGCAATGTACAACAATGAACAATAATAAAGCAAAATATATCAAATAAGGCATGCAGGAAAGAAAAACAATTAACATTTACTTATAAAATATAAAAATAAACTTAGTACGTACACAAAATTTACAGTTAAATTTACTGACCGAAAGTGAACAGTGCAGTGAGTGATTGATTAAATTATAATTAAAGTGACAAGTAACAAGTGTTCATAAGTCCAACGGCAGAGGGAAGTAAATTGTTGCGGGAGGTTCTGGTCCGGATGGACTGTAGTCTCTGTTTGTCCCTGGCTGTGGCTCCAGCGTACCACACGGTGATGGAGGAGGTGAGGATGGACTTAATGATGGCTGTGTAGAACTGAACTATCATTGGTGGTGATGGGGGAGTCTGTGATAGTGAGGGGGGGCTGGGGGGCCACGATCACGATCATCTCCACTGTCTTCGGGGCGTTAAACTCCAGGTTGTTACCGCCGCACCAGGACACCAGCCTGTCCACCTCCCTCCTGAAGACAGACTCATCCCCGTCCATGAGGGTGGCGTCGTCCGCAAACTTGATCGCTTTTACAGAGTCGTGGCTGGAGGTTGGTCCAGTCCTTAGTCGTCTGTGCAGTTTGTGTCATCCATTTGTTTTAGCTGTTGCTGGGGGTCGGTGCCACGAGGGACTGATCCAAATCCTGGCACTTTCTAAAACTCTGCTAAAAAATGACGTTGTTGTTTTGAGCAGGCGCTTGTCGGACACCTTTTTGCTTGTGCCGTGTCCGTCCTTCCTTTCATACCGAAGATGTTATAATGTTAATGTCATGAGTTATAATGCAGCTACTGTGTGATGAATTAAAGGCGTCGTACCAGATTTTTACTGTCTTAAATGTGAAAATCAGAACCGGTTCATTTTCAACTCTTTGCACATGAATGGCTCACTTCTCTAATGCCTTCTGAGCTTTCTTATTACGCGCCGCGATGAGTTTAGAAGCGCTTTTCACAACTCTCCGAGGCCAAAGTGAGTTCTTCCATCTCCGTAAAGCTACAGAGGTAAATGCATTTAATATTGTCGACATAAAGCTTTTGTCATTGCAGACTTTATCAGAGTGAGAAGAATTACCTGAACGTTTACTGCAGGCATGTCCAAACTACGGCCCGGGGGCCAAATGCGGCCCGCAGACCAATTTTTGCTGGCCCTCTGGCTTCCTGCTAAGTTGGTCCAAACAACAAAAAGCAGTACTTTTTACTATAAAATTGGAAGAATTCAAGCATTTTCATGTGATCACAACCTATTATTAATGTCCCAAGTATTATTAAAGGTGTGGATGCTCACGGAACAATGCCAAATGCCAAATCTTTCAGTATTCACTTTCAAATTCAACATTGTAGGGTTGTTTGTGGCCCTCTGCTCCATATAAGTTTCAAAATGTGGCCCTCGGTGAAAAAAGTTTGGACACCCCTGGTCTACTACTACCCAGCACTTCACTTTTCCATGGATTTCGCCCCAAATTATGCCTAGAATCACTGTCATTGAGAAATCTGAATCATGAAAATGGAAAAGACACTATTCCCCTTGACATTTAGTGAATAATCCTGCTGGCCTGAACTTCCCCGATAACGAAATGCCACGTGTGTCAGATCGGTTTGAAAATGAGAGTTGGGAGCGCGACAGGCGGATGCTCGGGATTGTGTCAGGATCCACATGGAAAGGTGAAGCAGCTCTTGAACAAAGCACGATACTAGGACAGAATATGTACTTTTCCTTTTCATGAGCAAATTATCACTGACATATTCCACATAAATAAGATTAATTTAGAGTTTCTTAATGTTGTCACATGTTTCTACAATAAAACAAGCAAAGCAAAGAATGAAATGTATAGTGACATGACAGCCCAGGATATTATTCTTATACTTCACTCATTTGTCCTCTTTCATCTCTGGGACGTTCTCAGCTATTTTTAAACTTTTGAGCATTTGTATATATGAAATACATTTATACATTTATATAATAATACGTGGTAGTAAAAAGGTAAACGATCAGGTTATAACTGGTGTTGTTCCTTTAGGATGAGCTATGGTTTTATTAAAGCCGAACACTCGCCCTCCGAGACAACTGGAATTGAGTTGTTCCTGCGTTCCACCGGTGGGCGCTCCTTTCCTCCTCCTTTCCTCTGCTCTCTCTTTCTTCTTCTTTCCTCTGCTCTCTCTTTCTCCACCGTCCACGTCTCATTTAAGGCCGGGGTAAAAATGTGTGGACAATAAAGGAATATCTTATCTTAAACAGAGCTGCTTCTGACTGATCAGACTTCCTCACTTCCTCGTCTCCTCGTGTCCACTACATTTCCTTTGTTGATCCAAAACAGGCTGTTCTGTCATGGTGAATATGTTTATTGTCAAGTTTTTATAAATACAGTTGGTGGGATTTGCCCAGGGATGTTCCAATGTAGAAAAGGATTAAAGTGTAGTCAGCTGGACACGGTTTAGAAAATAATTGTTCCTTTAATACTCCTATAATGGACCATACTAATCCTATAGGACAGCAGCTCCCAGAGTCTGGACTAAACATGGACCAGCCTCCTGCTGGTGCCTGAGTCAGGACTAAACATGGACCGGCCTCCTGCTGGTGCCCAGAGTCAGGACTAAACATGGACCGGCCTCCTGCTGGTGCCAGAGTCAGGACTAAACATGGACCGGCCTCCTGCTGGTGCCAGAGTCAGGACTAATCATGGACCGGCCTCCTGCTGGTGCCAGAGTCAGGACTAAACATGGACCAGCCTCCTGCTGGTGCCAGAGTCTGGACTAAACATGGACCGGCCTCCTGCTGGTGCCAGAGTCAGGACTAAACATAGACCGGCCTCCTGCTGGTGCCAGAGTCAGGACTAATCATGGACCGGCCTCCTGCTGGTGCCCAGAGTCAGGACTAAACATGGACCAGCCTCCTGCTGGTGCCAGAGTCAGGACTAAACATGGACCGGCCTCCTGCTGGTGCCAGAGTCTGGACTAAAAATGGACCGGCCTCCTGCTGGTGCCCAGAGTCAGGACTAAACATGGACCGGCCTCCTGCTGGTGCCCAGAGTCAGGACTAAACATGGACCAGCCTCCTGCTGGTGCCAGAGCCTGGACTAAACATGGACTGGCCTCCTGCTGGTGCCAGAGTCAGGACTAAACATAGACCGGCCTCCTGCTGGTGCCAGAGTCAGGACTAAACATGGACCGGCCTCCTGCTGGTGCCAGAGTCAGGACTAATCATGGACCGGCCTCCTGCTGGTGCCAGAGTCAGGACTAATCATGGACCGGCCTCCTGCTGGTGCCAGAGTCAGGACTAAACATGGACCAGCCTCCTGCTGGTGCCAGAGTCAGGACTAAACATGGACCAGCCTCCTGCTGGTGCCAGAGTCTGGACTAAAAATGGACCGGCCTCCTGCTGGTGCCCAGAGTCAGGACTAAACATGGACCGGCCTCCTGCTGGTGCCAGAGTCTGGACTAAAAATGGACCGGCCTCCTGCTGGTGCCCAGAGTCAGGACTAAACATGGACCGGCCTCCTGCTGGTGCCAGAGTCAGGACTAAACATGGACCGGCCTCCTGCTGGTGCCAGAGTCAGGACTAATCATGGACCGGCCTCCTGCTGGTGCCAGAGTCAGGACTAATCATGGACCGGCCTCCTGCTGGTGCCCAGAGTCAGGACTAAACATGGACCAGCCTCCTGCTGGTGCCAGAGTCAGGACTAAACATGGACCGGCCTCCTGCTGGTGCCAGAGTCTGGACTAAAAATGGACCGGCCTCCTGCTGGTGCCCAGAGTCAGGACTAAACATGGACCGGCCTCCTGCTGGTGCCCAGAGTCAGGACTAAACATGGACCAGCCTCCTGCTGGTGCCAGAGCCTGGACTAAACATGGACCGGCCTCCTGCTGGTGCCAGAGTCAGGACTAAACATAGACCGGCCTCCTGCTGGTGCCAGAGTCAGGACTAATCATGGACCGGCCTCCTGCTGGTGCCCAGAGTCAGGACTAAACATGGACCAGCCTCCTGCTGGTGCCAGAGTCAGGACTAAACATGGACCAGCCTCCTGCTGGTGCCAGAGTCTGGACTAAACATGGACCGGCCTCCTGCTGGTGCCCAGAGTCAGGACTAAACATGGACCGGCCTCCTGCTGGTGCCCAGAGTCAGGACTAAACATGGACCGGCCTCCTGCTGGTGCCCAGAGTCAGGACTAAAAATGGACCGGCCTCCTGCTGGTGCCAGAGTCAGGACTAATCATGAACCGGCCTCCTGCTGGTGCCAGAGTCAGGACTAAACATGGACCAGCCTCCTGCTGGTGCCAGAGTCTGGACTAAACATGGACCGGCCTCCTGCTGGTGCCCAGAGTCAGGACTAAAAATGGACCGGCCTCCTGCTGGTGCCAGAGTCAGGACTAATCATGGACCGGCCTCCTGCTGGTGCCAGAGTCAGGACTAAACATGGACCAGCCTCCTGCTGGTGCCAGAGTCTGGACTAAACATGGACCGGCCTCCTGCTGGTGCCAGAGTCAGGACTAAACATAGACCGGCCTCCTGCTGGTGCCAGAGTCAGGACTAATCATGGACCGGCCTCCTGCTGGTGCCCAGAGTCAGGACTAAACATGGACCAGCCTCCTGCTGGTGCCAGAGTCAGGACTAAACATGGACCGGCCTCCTGCTGGTGCCAGAGTCTGGACTAAAAATGGACCGGCCTCCTGCTGGTGCCCAGAGTCAGGACTAAACATGGACCGGCCTCCTGCTGGTGCCCAGAGTCAGGACTAAACATGGACCGGCCTCCTGCTGGTGCCCAGAGTCAGGACTAAAAATGGACCGGCCTCCTGCTGGTGCCAGAGTCTGGACTAAAAATGGACCGGCCTCCTGCTGGTGCCAGAGTCTGGACTAAAAATGGACCGGCCTCCTGCTGGTGCCAGAGTCTGGACTAAAAATGGACCGGCCTCCTGCTGGTGCCAGAGTCAGGACTAAACATGTTCGATGATACATGATCTTGGCGTATAGAAGCATAAGTATAAATAAAGTTACCTGTACACAATCTGTAACTACACCATAACCAGTTTACATACTGCAACTAACAACCGGATCATTTTCCTGAGAGCCGAAATCAAGCCGTTTTTGCATAATTTCCCCATGACAAAAAAAAAATACAATTAAAAAGACAACAACACAGCATCCAACATAAAAAAAAAAAACAGTTTGTAATTGATCAAAGAAAACCGTAGCTCTATAACATCACAGGTTTTGTTCAGTTTGGACTGTGACAAAAAACAGGCCTTTTTCTGACAATAAATAATTAGCTCTGTGTTTGTGTCAAGGTGATATGTGTCACGTCAGGTTTGTCTATGATTCATTTCTGTGCCGCACTGGAGTAAAAACATATCCTAGACGCTGCTTAATGAGTTTTTTTGCCTGTCACTTCAGCTCTCTTGACTCATTTCTCTTTTTTTCCCGTTCGTTTTTTTCCCGAGTTCGTTCCGCTTTTGGCCCCGACTATTTCCACAATAATCAAATGAGTTGCGCCCTCTTCCCCCGAGGACCAGGAAAACGCTGGGTTTGTTTTCTAAATCGAGCTTAGTCGTTATTTATTTTGCTGTTTACTGGCGCACTGTTCTTATCGGCTGATAACAGCGAGGGTAAATAGCTTGAGGTGAGTTATGATAATTACGCTACACTAAATTATATGGAGGAACCCGGCGCTGATTTGCTCTGCCAGGTGTTAAATTACAGGAACACGTCTTTTGGCGTTTCACACTCATCGTAACTATGTCAAATGTGAAGGAAACTGGTGCTCTCGGGTTTAGTCTAAATCAGAATTCAGACTAAAACCAGGACTGAACCTGGTCTAAACTACGAGAAAACCAGGACTTAATCAGGGCAAGTCTGAATACAACCATTGATTCTTCCAAATTTTAGGAAATGTATCTTTTGCGGAGCCAGAGTCAAGAAGAGCTTTTTTCTTTCCACATTAAAGACAAAGAACATCAACATTTAGGGCCGTTTTTTGCCCCTGGGGGCAGTGTTAACGTGGGCACAGCGGAGCTCATTTTGTCACTTTGACTTTGTAGTCGAGAAATTGATGACAGCTCAGGACGTGGCCTTCATATCTTATCTTATCTTATCTAAACAAGAGGGATGGTTAAAATATGAGGTGGAGTAAAGCCACTTGAGGGCTTGGTCTGGTGCTTTCTGTGAATGCCCAGAACTGTAACTATTAAACTTCAAAACTAACGTTAGATATCAATCGGGGATGTTTATGAGTTTTAAATATTTTCCTCAAGCATAACTGACCAATATGAACCTTTTATATTCGAGCACAGAATGTTGCAGATGAGGGGACTCGTCCCTCTGTCCCGCCTGAGACACGACCCGCACACAGCGCCACGGACACTAGTGATGTGCGGCCGTGTTTTGACTCGCAGGCCGGGTTGGGCTCATTTCATTGGTCAGGTTAGGATGGGTTCTAAAATGCTGACTGCGTCTGGTACAGCCGCACTTTGCCCGTAACATTGAGTTTTGTTGTGTCTAAATTCACTTTTCTCGTTTCTCTGTGAATATGTGACTGATTGTAACAAAACACAAAGCATTATGTGGCTTACTACACTTCTCTCTCCACAATCTCACAACTGAGTTGTCTGTGATAATATTGTCCATAGCAACAGCGTGGAAACCACAGGGGGCGGAGTCTAGAGGAGTTTCTTCTGAAGTATGAATGCCAGAGCCGGAACAAACTTCTTGCTTCTTATGAAGTATACATTGGCCTTTAAAGCTCTTTGTGCTGCGTTGGACCTGTTACTGGGCGGTCTGGGCCAGACTGGAACTGCAGACTCATGTGCTCAGCTGAGAGAAGAACGTCTGTTTGCAACATTTTGAAAAAATCCCCACTGTCTCATCACATTCACCCAAACTCCTTGTCCCAGTCTGTGTCAAACTGGCACAGACAAACAGCCCAACACGAGAGCCGCACATGAGATCTCCGGACACGCTTGAATTGGCAAAAGCCCATCTTCAGGACATAGTCCATGTTGTGCAGAACTAGTAAAGGGGAATTAAATAAAGAAACTACACTCCCAGGCTGCATTTCAATATTTTATTTTAAGATAAGATAAGATAAGATATTCCTTTATTGTCCCACATGGGGAAATTTCATTGGTGCAACGCAGGTAGATACAGAGGTAGATACAGAAGAACAGATCACTTATAGGAAGTCTGAAAAACACTTTCAGTAGAAGATCTCCTATAAACAAAAAAAAACTCCCATAGACAAATAAATAAATACCATTGCATGTGATCCCGACAGTAATTGCACATGAATATGTGTCACGACAGCACATAGATTGCACATGAATTTCACAGTAATTGCACATGAATTGCACATGAATTTCACAGTAATTGCACATATGACAGAATTGCACATCAGTATTAGGGTTAGGTCAGTATTGCGACGGGATAACGTGACGATCTCCGGGTAAGACGACAGTTCTCCGCAGTTTCATGAGTTCCTCCTTTGTGGAAACGCGGTACGAGCCGGGGGGCGGGGCCGGAGCCGGGGGGCGGGGCCGGAGCCGGGGGACTCAGAGCCAAGACACATCGCAACGACACGACGAAAACACTCAATCCAGCTGAATAAAGTCAAAACAAGTTAATTTAAAGCGATTCCAGTGCGTGTCCCGATCGTTCGTGAAGTTCCTCTTTCATATAAACGTGAATATAAACGTGTACCGACGACACGCCGTACTTTAGCGCGGCCGGAGGGCGCGGGGGGGGGCTGGTGGGCTCGCTCGGAGCTAGCTCACGTCACAACAACACAACGAACGCAACGAAAAACGCTCAAATCCAGCCGAAAAAAGTCCAAACAGTTGAATTAAAAAAACTATTCCAGCGCGTGTCCCTATCGTACAGTAAAATAGAAAAAAATATACTAACTATATTTACAAAATATAGGAGACAAAGCACAATAAGTGTGAGAAAGAAGAGAGAGCGTTTACACCGGGCTGCCAGCTGTACCAGCGCCATGACAAACATCTCCCACTGAAGGTGATTTTGAATGCCACAGTTCTCATTCATTGGTTCAAACACTGTCACCATATATGGACTGGCACCTCCCACTCCAGCCTCTTCACACCAGCGTTAAGGTTGGCAAGGTAACACAATAGCGCCCTGGCCGCGCCCCTGGAAAAGGCTCCCATCAACTCCACCTCAGGGGGCCAAATATGGCCCTGCTCTTCTTCTAATATTTTGTGTGCTCATTTTTTTGTGATATTTCATGCTTTGTAATGATCAACATCAGAACAAGAATCCATTGTGCAAAACATACTTGACACTGTTTTTGTACTCTTTGGTCCCAATCTTACAAAAGGAGAATCAAGCAGGAGAAAAATCTCTGCACGTTTTTCAGGTTGCCAGGGGAAACCAGGAGGGACTTTGTATCGTCTTTGTAAAAGGAGCGCATAAAGACATATATAAGTCCACGAAATGCTGATCAACCTATGCTCCTGCTCCTACACCTTTCATAAGTTCTGGGTGGCAACCAAACCGGACACAGATGCTGGTGGAAAGAAGGTTTTCAGCAGTGGAAGTTTGGAGTAAGACGAACTTGCTGTTTTCGATCTCTTATGATCATAATATTTCATGCCTTTTGAATCCTACCACTGCAAAGCTTCTCAGGCTTACATCAAATTGAACATTCCTTCACATACAAAGTGAAAGCATATACTGTAAAACTTTTATCATTTTGTCATTTTTCTTCTCCTCATCAGTAACACGTAAAAGAGGATGTTTACTAGATCCTTTCAAGAACCACACAAGCTCAGAAATTTCCACGTTAGCTTGGATGCTAAACCCATTTTGCATGGGTAGCTATGCAAGCAATTTCTTTATTATATATTTTTTTCACAATTAGAGTAAGGTTAGGGTTAGGGTTAGGTTAAGAAGCAGTTACTTTGGTTAAATTTAAGGCTTTGGGACTGGTTAGCTACAATGCCCTTGGATTACCAAAAGGTTTGCACACTCAGCAATTACTTCTGAGATAAGATAAGATAAGATATTCCTTTATTGTCCCACATGGGGAAATTTCATTGTTGCAACGCAGGTAGATACAGAGGTAGATACAGAAGAACAGATCACTCCCTAACCCTAACCCAAAAACTCCCATAGACAAATAAATAAATAAATAAATACATAAATACCATTGCATGTGATCCCGACAGTAATTGCACATGAATATGTGTCACGACAGCACATAGATTGCACATGAATTTCACAGTAATTGCACATATGACTGAATTGCACATCAGTATTAGGTTAGGTCAGTATTGCGAGTGTTCAGTACTAACAGTTTTTGTTATAAAGTCTGACAGCAGCAGGAAGGAAAGACCTACGAAACCTCTCCTTCACACAGCGAGGATGGATCAGTCTCTCACTGAAGCTGCTCTCCAGAGCGGAGAGAGTGTCCTGCAGGGGACAGAGTGTCCTGCAGGGGGTGACACTCATGGTCCAGCATAGATGTGAATCTAGCCAGGACCCTCCTGTCCCCAACCTCCTGCACCGAGTCCAGAGCACAGCCCAGGACGGAGCTGGACTTCTTGATGACTCTGTCCAGCCTCTTCCTCTCCCTCTCTGTGATGCTGCTGCTCCAGCAGGCCACACCATACAGGAGGGCTGATGCCACCACAGAGTCGTAGAAGGTCTTCAGGAGTGGCTCTGTCCTCCTCAGGAGGTAGACGTAAATGTGCTCTGAGGTTTGGCACCAGCCCAAACCTTCCTGATAATTCGTAACTTGCGTTCTTTTGCGGGCTAATGCTATTGGCTGTAGGATAAAACACAGAGGACTGGCGACCTCAAATCTTCCTGGACAAGCCAAGTTGCTAAGTTTTGCTAGCATGAGCAGCAAACGCAATGCACGTCTACAAATTATATGTCTATGGCCAAAACTACAACAACTGTGGAACAACTTTTAGTATCAAAGTAATATTGAGCAAAACTACAACGCCACAGATAGAAATCCGGCCAAAATGTTGTAGGTTGTGCCGCCCATATTTCTGCTACTGAAAATAAACTGGAAATACCACATTTCTACTTTGAAAAGAAAAAAATCTCTTTGAAAATTAAAGAAAAAATAGATGTACTGTATTTTTGCTTGTTTTGAACTAAACTATGAGAGACTATAGGGAACCAATGTAATTTCCTGTATTAATGGGAATATATTGCTGTGGCTATTGACTGTCTTTGGCAGCTGTACCACAAATCTTCTATTCCTTTTTTTTTTCTCCTGACATCAGCCTCTTTCTTACCCTCTAGCCCTTGCTGCTTACTTCCTCTGACACTACCCTTGGGTGCTTCACACAAAGACCTAAATAAAACCACACAGATAGGTCGGTAAACCCTGTCCACCCCCACATCCCACCCAACCTGAAAGTGCACGAAGATATATCCCGTGTTATGAAATACAGCTCCCCCTCCGTATCCATTACATACCTTTATAAAACGGTAATCTTCTTTGCGGACCGCTCAATGAAATTATATACTGCTTTTTCGTCGTTGCAAGGCTGGCTTTTTCTGTATTTTATTGCACCGTTCTACTCTGTCAAATATTACTTTTTATTTCCTGAACGCTTTCTTGGCTGCCGTCTTCCCATTGCGTTAAATAAAATCAAAATGCCACTTCTTTTGCTGGAGTCGATCTTTTGAAAACCTTTTCTGAAAACCAAGTAAAAGTATCTCGCCAGCATTTATGCATCTGTGATTTATTTTTCTAATATATATTTTGTGCGTATAAATAAACTTGGATTCTGCAGTCGGCGGAAAACAAAGAAAGTGACACCTCTTTTTTCTTTATCGTGTGAGCGCGCTGGTGTCAGGACTTCAAGGCAGCTATGAATCTGAGAAAGGTGAGAAAATAATACATAAAAACTTCCTTACCTCTTAGGGATTGAGAGGACAATTTTTCAAGGTCAGGGCAAGTACAAAGGCAAAGCTAATTTAAGATGCAGTAAGTGGTAAGGTCTGGTGTAATGCTTTGCCTAGAATGTTCCACAGTGTAGCATTAAACATTCTGTCTTTGTGTGGTGTTTTTAATTACCTTGAAAAACATTATTACTCAGCATCGCATTGAAACAAAAATCCCTTGTATGTAAACTATACATACCAGAATTAAAAATGAGTGTTAGTAATCTATTCGTATTTCGAATAAACATGAATCTATCTATTCTTCTCTTTTATTGTTAAGAGTTGGGGTTAAATAAGACTTGCTCTTCATCCTTTTTGCAGTGCTCTTTTGTAAAGTTTCAGGCAGAGAGGTACTCAGGGTGGTTGAGCCAGGGTCTCACAAAGACAAAGAGGATTCTAATAGCCCATTAAAATTCTGAATAGGCTCGGTAGATACAAGGGGGAAGTTTCTGTTGAAACAAACAACTCTTTCTACTTCAGGAAGGCTCCTCCCAATGGGCGGGTCTTACCACAGAACAGTATTAATATCGGAGTTCTCGATCTAAATTCTGTTATTGACAATGACTCTTGGATGAGAGTCGAAACGTCTATTTTTTCAAACTGAGTCCAGATGACTACAACTGAAGCTTTTTCTACTATTTCAGGCAGAGAGCTACAACTCACAAAACTTCAGCGAAAAAGCGGACTGCGAGCTTTGACTCGTCTGACAGCTTTTTCTTGCATTTGAATTCAGTAAGGATGAGGAATAAAAGCTAATGTGCAGTATTGTAGACTCACGGACCAACTTGACTTAGTGTGAGGCTCTTTCTGGTGAGTTTGATGACAGCGAGGTCCGTCGTGTGACTATTAGATGAGCCGAGGGTGTCAGTCAATCGCAAATGCTTGTTGGGAGCAGACAGGAGCCAGAGTGAGCAGACAGAGTAGAGATTGGTGTCAGACATCCATTGACTCACATTCAAACCTGTGTCATTTAGAAGAATTTTATTGTGTTAGCCCTGCCAGTCATGTTGAGCCAAAGAACAGAAGTGGTTCCTGTTGCTTTGGAAACCTTACATATATTTGTGCAACCTGGTAACAGACAAGGGAGGGGGGAAAAAAGCTAAATGTAGACTATATAGCCACACCCTGGCCTCTCTAGACTGGTTCGTTAGAGCACTTTGGAATGGTTCTGTCAGTGGCAGATGGAGTGCCGTGCATCGATCAATGGGAATCAGCTGATGCTAACATGTGCTAACACGATGCTAACATGATGCCAAAATCCAACCAGACTTTGGAAACCTTGTCAGGATCTGCTCCTTAGCAATCCAGTGGAATTAAGCCTAACAGTATGAGCTCTAAGAAGGAAGAGCCTATTCCAGCACCTACAAGACCTCATTCTACAAGATCTCATGCATTGTCTCTAGTTTGTGCACAAAAACTAAAAAAAACAAATACTAAGTACCTGAAGAAAGCATTATATTTTTGCCTTAAAAGTAAGCATGCATTGTGTCTTGATGTGTATGGTAAAGTTGTATCTGAGTCCAGCTCACGGATAAAGCTGAGCACCTTGACGTCATGTGAAATATTTCTATGCATGTATAATTTAACTAAAAGCACATTTAATTACATGTCACAATTCTTAGCTACTCTGCTGAAAGTCTTTTTCCAGAGCTAAGATGTCTGTAAATTATATGTTGGAAAAGACTGTTCTGAACATGCTGCAATTACAAAATGTTAATGTTACATTTAAAGGCGTTTAATGACACATACGATGGAAAATTGCCGTTTGCACCGGACCGAAACACCCTTGCCAAACCGAACTAGAGTTATTTTACCTGGCTCAGATTTTGATTGCACATTCACAATTATTCAACAAACTTAACTATCCAGACAAACATATCCTCATTCGATTCAAACGTGTATTGTGAATCCACCCATGGTCTTCATGCTAGGTTACAACAAATCAAATTTCCATGAAGTAAACTAGAGTGATCCTGTTTCCATGAGTACAGTGATCCCTCGCTATAATGCGGTTCACTTTTCACGGTCTCGCTGCTTCACGGATTTTCATCATGCATTGTGTTCTGCATTCTGATTGGCTAAACAGTCTCTCCGCGTCTTCTTTACCTGTGTGTCAATAACGTTATGGATTAATATGGACACGTACGTAAAACCGCTTGCCAAATTGAAGTTTCCTAATTCTCTTGCAATTTCAAGTTTCTCTAAAACCCACAATGTCGACAAAACGTTCTGCACCAACAAAGGCACTTGCGGTCGGGCCCAAAAGGCGTTGTTGCAGCCCGCTCAATGCGCGGGCTGCAACAACGCTCGCTTGCCGCGGACGCTCGTGCCGGGTTTATTTTCCCCTCTATATCAAAACGGATGGTTTTGCAACTATGCTTGGGCCTGTAAAAAGGTTCTGTTCCTTGCTTTCAATGTTTTATGGAGTATTTCATTGTATAATAACTGTAAAAAAATAAAGGTTTCTACCCCCGCGATAAACGAGGGTTCACTGTACTTAGTTACTACAACTACACTTTTACCTGCTATTTCCACGCTATTGCACTTAGTCACGTTTGATATTTTCTTCATTTTTCGTGTAAAATTAAGATACATAGATATTAACCGCATCCATTTTAAACATCATTTTTTTGACCCACAAATGCAACCTTGAACGATTACGCTCATCCCAAACACACACTACTTTGACATTCGTCACATTTGTTCTTTTTGCTCGCACTTTACACAATCGCTCCAGGCACACGCTCTGAACCGTCACATTTTTTTTTTAATCTCCTTTCCCAACTCCTCCGCTGTTTTAAACGTCCTCCCAGACCCCCATCCCCATCCCTTCAGCGTTTTCCGAGCCAAGTCCATTTCATAGAATTCTGTTACAGACATGCGTTCGTCCCTTTGCAAAGAGAGAAACGTGCAGGGTTGAGGCGACACACAATAGCTCCGGGGGTTTGGCCTGTAGCTCCCTCGCGCTCTCATCTCCTCTCCATAATCTGAGTGTGTGTGGTGTGGAAGATTAGCCCAGTGGAAAGCATGGCAGAGGTTGGTTGGCGGCGGTGGAGCAGTTGGCAGTCGGGGAACAGGCATATGTAATGACACCACCTGCTTGGAAGTGACAAGGAAAGATAACCACTTTTTTCCCCCCTTTTCTTTTTCTGAATTTCCATGCGCGGTTTGTGTTGGATTCGCTCAGAGGTCCGTTTGAAAGGATGGAAAAGGTGAATAAATGGTGGCATAGAAGTTTGCTGATTTCCAATGATCAAGAGAGAGCCTCACCAGTTTTGCAAAGTTATTCATTTCAGGACACATAACATGCAAAATTGAGACTTTTAAGAGCTTTACACATGTTAAATAAACAACAAATAAAATGTCCCCCAAATTGCTATGTAACAGATCAGATCAAGTCTCCTATTCAGTTTTTGAAGCAAGACCACCCACGGACTTGAACTGAGCCTATTGTGCTCTTTACATTATTATTATTATTTGCTGCATTAGCTGGAAATAGACTATATTATTATGCAAATTTGACCATGTTACATCTTTTCCTCAGAAAACCCCCCAAAACATACCTGGTGTTGCATTTAGCTTCATTCATGGTTGTTTGATGACTCCTGCTTCGAAAATCCTCTCCCTTCATCCGCATCAAAAACACTCTGTAATGTCACAAGTCGAGCTCTGATATAATCTGTAATATTTTTAAATTCAGAACTCTTAGCTAGCAACAACTACATAGACGCACAATGTCAGGCATTTGCCATTTGTATCTCACCTAAGTAATTCTCTTTGCAGCCAATAGATGGAGCCCAAAGTGAATTATTAGTGTGAGAAATAAGATAAGATAAGATAAGATAATCCTTTATTGTCCCACATGGGGAAATTTCATTGGTGCAACGCAGGTAGATACAGAGGTAGATACAGAAGAACAGATCACTTATAGGAAGTCTGAAAAACACTTTCAGTAGAAGATCTCCTATAAATAAATAAAATAAAAACTCCCATAGACAAATAAATACATAAATACCATTGCATGTGATCACGACAGTAATTGCACATGAATATGTGTCACGACAGCACATAGACTGCACATGAATTTCACATGAATTGCACATGAATTCCAACAGTAATTGCACATATGACAGAATTGCACATCAGTATTAGGTTAGGTCAGTATTGCGAGTGTTCAGTACTAACAGTTTTTGTTATAAAGTCTGACAGCAGCAGGAAGGAAAGACCTACGGAACCTTTCCTTCACACATCGAGGGTGGATCAGTCTCTCACTGAAGCTGCTCTCCAGAGCAGAGAGAGTGTCCTGCAGGGGGTGACACTCATGGTCCAGCATAGATGTGAATCTAGCCAGGACCCTCCTGTCCCCCACCTCCTGCACCGAGTCCAGAGCACAGCCCAGGACGGAGCTGGACTTCTTGATGACTCTGTCCAGCTTCCTCCTCTCCCTCTCTGTGATGCTGCTGTTCCAGCAGGCCACACCGTACAGGAGGGCTGATGCCACCACAGAGTCGTAGAAGGTCTTCAGGAGTGGCCCTGTCACTCCAAAAGACCTGAGTCTCCTCAGGAGGTAGAGCCGACTCTGGCTCTTCCTGTACAGTGCGTCTGTGTTATGAGTCCAGTCCAGTTTGTGGTTCAGATGAACACCCAGGTACTTGTATGAGTCCACTCTCTCAATGTCCCGTCCCTGGATGTTCACTGGTGAGGGGGCAGTGGGGTGGCGTCTGCGGAAATCCACCACCATCTCCTTGGTCTTCCCCGCGTTGATGAGGAGGTGGTTCCGCTGACACCAGTCCACAAAGTCCTGCTCCAGTCCTCTTTACTCCGCGTCATCGTCGTCCGTGATGAGTCCGATGATGGCAGAGTCGTCAGAGAACTTCTGCAGGACACAGCTGTCCGTGTCATGTCTGAAGTCTGCAGTGTAAAGGGTGAAGAGAAAGGGCGCGAGGACAGTGCCCTGGGGCGCCCCCACACTGCAGGTCCGAGTGTCAGACACACAGTTCCGGGCTCTCACAAACTGGGGTCGGTCCGTGAGGTAGTCCAGGATCCACTCTGCCAGGTCATACTCCACACCAGCCGTCTCCAGCTTGTCCCTCAGGAGCAGCGGCTGGATGGTGTTGAAGGCACTGGAGAGATCGAAGAACAGGATCCTCACAGAGCTACCAGGCTTTTCCAGGTGAGAGAGAGAGCGGTGCAGCAGGGAGATGACGGCGTCCTCCACTCCGATGCCAGACCGATATGCAAACTGCAGCGGGTCCATGGCTGAGCTCACGGTGGAGCGGAGGTGGTCCAGGACTAGCCGCTCCAGTGTCTTCATCAGGTGGGACGTGAGAGCCACTGGCCTGAAGCTGTTGAGGTCTTTGGGGCGCGGTGTCTTAGGCACAGGTACCAGACAGGAGGTCTTCCAGACCTGTGGTACCACCCTCAGCTTCAGGCTCATGTTGAAGACATGCTCCATAACTCCACACAGTTCATCTGCGCAGGACTTAAGGAGCCTGGGGCTGATGCCATCAGGTCCTGCTGCCTTCCTCACTTTAATCCTCTTCAGCTCACTCCTCACCTGTGCTGCTGTGACAGTCAGTGGTTGGCAGGGGGACCGTGTGCTGGGGGGATGGGTGAGTCCAGGCGAAGTGGGGAGCTGATGGTCCGGGGCAGATAAGCGAAGAGGAACAGATGCAGGGCATTGTCCAGCTGTGGAAGAGGGAGCATGCGGCTGTGCAGGGGGAGGGGCGGGTGACCGATCAAACCTCAAGAAGTGAGCATTTAAATCATTCACCCACTGTAGATCCCCCTCTGTCTGGGCAGGGGGGATTTTGAAGCCCGAGATGGTTTTCAGGCTCCTCCACACTCCCTGAATGTTCTTTTGCTGCAGCTGCTCCTCCATCCTCCTCTTGTAGCGGGCCTCAGCCTGCCTGATCTTCCTCCTCAGCTCCTTCTGCACAGTCCTCAGCTCCTCCTTGTTCCCTGACCTGAAGGCTCTCTTCTTCTCCTTCAGCAGAGCCTTCAGTTCACGGTTAATCCATGGCTTGTTGTTTGGAAAACACCGCACCGTCCGGGAGGGAACAATGTTCTCAAAACAGAAGTTGATGTAGTCCGTGATGCACTCTGTGATGGTGTTGATGTCCTCCCCATGTGGGTCATAAAGCTCAGTCCCGACAGTGGTGCTGAAGCAGTCCCTCAGAGCCTCCTCGCTCTCAGCAGACCACATCCTCACCTCACGGGACACCACAGGCTGCCTGCGCACGATGGGTTCATACACAGGCCTCAGATGTACAAGGTTGTGGTCCGAGCTGCCCAGGGGAGGGAGGGGGGAAGAGGAATAAGCCTCCTTGGTGTTGGCAAAAAACAAGTCCAATGTTCTATTCTCTCTGGTGGGGCAGGTAACATACTGGGTGTATGTTGGTAGGACAGAAGAGGGAGAAGCGTGGTTAAAGTCACCAGAGATGAGGAAGAGAGCCTGTGGATACTGTGTTTGCAGCCTACAAGTGCAGGAGAGCAGTGCTTCACAAGCATTTTCAGCATTGGCAGACGGGGTCACATAGACTGCGATTAAAATCACATGTGAGAACTCCCGGGGCAGATAGTATGGCCTCATGCCAATAGCCAATAGTTCAATATCCTTGTTACATAGCTGCTCCCTCACTGTGCAGTGTTCGGGTTTGGACCAGCTCGTGTTCACATACACCGACAGACCTCCACCTCTTTTCTTCCCGGATTCTCTCGTTCTGTCCGCCCGCAGCAGATGAAAATTGTCCAAACCTACAATAGAGTCTGGCATTTCTGCTGTTAACCAGGTCTCTGTGAAAATCAAGACGCTGCTGTCCCTATAAATCCTCTGGGACCGCATGAGGCTCGCTATTTCCGTCATTTTATTTTGAAGGGACCTCACGTTACCCATGACTACGGCGGGAACCGACTTCCTGTTTGTCCCTCTCTTCTCTCGGAGTTTACGTCCAGCCCGTCTGCTTCGTTGCGTTTTTCTTAGGATGTCCGCCGGGATAACGTGACGATCTCCGGGTAAGACGACTGTTCTCCGCAGTTTCATGAGTTCCTCCTTTGTGTAAACGCGGTACGGCGCCGGGCGGGGGGCGGGGCCGGAGCCGGGGGACTCAGAGCCAAGACACATCGCAACGACACGACGAAAACACTCAATCCAGCCGAATAAAGTCAAAACAAGTTAATTTAAAGCGATTCCAGTGCGTGTCCCGATCGTTCGTGAAGTTCCTCTTTCATATAAACGTGTATATAAACGTGTACCGACGACACGCTGTACTTTAGCGTGGCCGGAGGGCGCGGGGGGGGGGCTGGTGGGCTCGCTCGGAGCTAGCTCACGTCACAACAACACAACGACCGCAACGAAAAACGCTCAAATCCAGCCGAAAAAAGTCAAAAACAGTTGAATTAAAAAACTATTCCAGCGCGTGTCCCTATCGTACAGTAAAATAGTTAAAATATACTAATTATATTTACAAAATATAGGAGATAAAGCACAATAAGTGTGAGAAAGAAGAGAGAGCGTTTACACCGGGCTGCCAGCTGTACCAGCGCCTTATGACGTATATAAACACCAGTGACATCACTTTTTTTAAATTATAATGTCAAATTACATATATATAACGTATCAAACTGTTAATTGCCGTGCTCTTTTAAACTTTTGACTGTAATAGTTAGGACAGGCTTTTGTCAATGCCTCTACAGGGCATGACATTTAAATAAAGATGAATAAAATATGTGTCCTTTAAAGGGTGTTTAACAAACAAATTTGGCACACTTGTCTCCTCTTCAAAAAATGTACCTGGATTTTCAGTTTGCTTAATTCACGCTACTTTCCTGTTTTACGAGGTTGTCTTCACTGATCTCCCAGTTGCATCACAGGAAACTATCCGGATTTAAAATTTTGCAATTTTTAAGTCCATAAACAATCGTTCTGCGGTCAAGTGGCTCTATTAGCATAGCGTTCAACATTGCCCAAGGGCTTAATTTGTTTATTTTTTTCATCGTTCATTGAAGTGTGTTTTCCAGATGTAGATGATGTTTTAAGGTAGAAAATGTAAAACACTAAGTCAGTCTCCAAAAGCTTGTTTAAAAGCCAGTTAAAGCCACAATTATGCATGAAATGTCAACTTTTAATATGTAAATAAATGCACTTTAACTCTAATAAGTCTAAGTATAGAAGCAACACATACATTTTAAATATATTTGGCATTACAAACAAAGCAGTGTGGTTAAGCAGTGTGGTTTGTAGCACCGCAAAAACATCCACGCTTTTCACTTTCATTTTCATCTTTTTTTCAATCATTGAACGTCGCCCGCTGTTTGTGTTGGAGTCATACAGATGTTGGTGATGTGATCTCACTGAAGTTTTAGCAACTTCCCAGTGAGAAGTGTTGTTTACAAGCAACAAATTCTAAAATCTATGAACAAAATAAAAAAAAAACGCAACACATTTCCTACTTCAAAATGGACTCCAACATAAGCAGCAGGCGACGCTTTGCTTATGACTAAAAATCTGCCCGACACATCATCCATCGTTTTATTCTTACATTTTAATTTGTATTTTTGACCTGGGTATTTAGAAGTTATTGCATATTTAATGGATGATATTTTTATTTTAGGTTTGATTTATCGTTTCTGCAAGAATAATCTGAAATATAGCCGCAAGCGGCAATGATCGGCCCTCGCCACGCCGCCGCCAGGCCGCAAGAGGAGGGGGCGCTAACGCGCCCCAATTGTCCTTTTATTACGCCTACTGCTGAATCTGTGACGCTGTCACATCTTCTTCCCTTTGTTTTACCATCAAAAAGCAATTTTATTTTGAATTCTTGGCAAAATGTGCAGCTTTGCCGCACAGACACCGTGACTCTTTGAATGAAAATGTGGATAACTTTTGATGGTCCTGAAGATGAGTCTCACCAAATTTCAGGTTAATATGTCTAACGCCCTGGGAGGAGTTTGTGAAAGTCTAAAGTGTAAACATGTTCTGGCGATTTCCCCATTGGAATAACATGAAAGGTTTCGGTCATCGTTACGGCAACGCCATAACAATTATGACATGGGTCTCATTGACTTTTTTGATGGGGATGCTAAAATTGAGTTCTGTGTCAAATTTCATATAATTTCGCAAAACTAAACATTTAACCTCCATATAAAATCTGTAGGGGGCGCTGTGGCGCCAAATTAATTTATTTCACTTCAAGTAGGTTTAGGGCAAAGAGTTTAACAACTGATTCTAATTTGACGCAATTCGGACTTTATCTGCGCAAACGGCAGAAATTTTAAATATGGGAGATTTCTGAAATTCTAGCTACAGTTTGCGGCTTCGCCGCACAGAGACCGTGAGAGGTATCAATGTAATTTGGATAACTTTTAATGTCCCACTCCTCAGTAGCATTTTCACCAAATTTCAGCTTTTTAGGGCCAACGCCCTGGGAGGAGTTCGTAAAAGTACGACGTTTGGAAAAACTCCGAAGTCATGTTTAGCCATTTTTGAAGCAATATGGCCGACATTTGGTTGGGCGGACGGCGTTGCCGTAATAATATTTTTTACTTCTCTTGTCACCATCTACCTCTGCGCCAAATTTCATGATTCTATGATCAGATTTTTTTTGGGTCATTTCCCATCTCTCGATGCATTTTGGTACATTTGGGGGCGCTGACGCGCCAATTTTTTTTATTTTAGAAAAGGGAAATAGCCAGAATGTAGAGAGGCACGATTTTTAGAGGTGTGAACATTTGTGTGACTTTTCGTCAATGTTCACTGGGTGAAAAATAGGGGGGTTGGTCCCGAGAAGAAGAAAGAAGAAGAAGAAAGAATTAAAGCCGCAAGCGGCATCCAACGGCCCTCGCGGGCCGCCGGCCTTCCGACTCTGCGCTTTTGACTTGATAAAGATGGCGCCCTTATTGTGTGTTGAATAAAAAAAGAACTTGACAGACGGCGACACATTGGACATGGCCAATCCAGTGCAAATGAACACAAGTGTCAGTCAAATTTGCTGCGCCGCCGCACAGAGACCGTAGCACTTGGAATAAAAATATGGATAACTTTTGATGCCGCGCTTGTGTAGATGATATTTCCCAAAGTAAAGCTTGATCGAGCTATTGCCCACGGAGGAGTTTGTTAAAGTGTAAAGCGTAAATGTGAACATTTCAAGGATTTGGCGTTTTTCCCATTTGTGACAGTATATTTGCAGCTCCACGGCACAGAGACCGTACCACTTAAAATCAAAATATGGATAACTTTTGATGCCCCGTTTGTGTAGATGATTTTCCCCAAATATGAGCTTGATCGGGCAATCGGCCTAGGAGGAGTTCGTTAAAGTGTGAAGCGTAAAAATGTGGTGATTTTAGAGATTCTACGATTTTCCCATAAGGATAACATGGGATGTTTCTGTCAACGCTACGGTTACGCCGTACAAAATATGACTTTGGCTCTCATACTTTTATGATCAGGATGGCAAATTAGAATTTTGTTCAAAATATCATGTCATTTGGAAAAACTCTATTGTTTATAGGCCACTCTAAAGGCCAAATAGTCAGAATTCTGGGAAACGTTTGCGGCTCCGTCGCACAAAGACCGTAAAAGTTATCCTTAAAATTTGGATAACTTTAGATACCCCACTTGTCTAGAGGACGTACACCAATTTTGAGGTTGGTGGGCAAAACGCACTAGGAGGACTTCGTTAAAGTGTAAAACATAAAAATGTGGTAATTTGAGAGATTTTGTGGTTTTCCCATAGGGATAACATGGGAGGTTTCTGTCATCACTACGACTACGGCGTAAAAATTTAGGCATTTTTGTGATTGGCTTTTTTGATCGGGACGCCAAAATAGAATTTTGGGTAAAGTTTAGACAATTTTGGTAAAACTAATTTTTGACCTTCAATGTTAATTTAAAGGTCACTCTGTAGGGGGCGCTATCACTGCCATTTCAATTTTGTCAGCCTAAACTGGTCCTAACTATAAAGTTTAACAAATGATTCAAATTTGGTCCTAATCGGACTGGTTTTGATCAAATGGGAGCAATTTTTAGACCTGCAATATTCCAAAATAAGTTGTCCAACTTTGCGGCTGCGCCGCACACAGACCGTTAAAGGTATCTCAAAAAATTGAATAACTTTAGATGCCCCACTTGTCCAGAGGACGTACGCCGATTTTGAAGTCGGTGGGCAAAACGCCCTAGGAGGAGTTCGTCAAAGTTTGACGTAAACAAAATGGCTAACTCAGCTTGTTTTCATTTTCAAAGGAAGATGGCGGCCATAGGGTAAGTTTGGGGGCGTGGCCACAATGATTTTTTTTTGTTTGTCCTCACGAGAGGAATGCGTGTCCCGAATTTCGTAGCTTTACGCCAAAGTTGACCTCGGGGCGTCTCCCATAGGCGCAATGTATTTTGACTTTTGTCGGTGGCGCTGTCGCGCCATTTTTTAACGAAAAAAAAAATGGCCCAGAAAAAATCAAATTTTTCGCCGATTCTGAATTTTGGGCAAAGTTTGGTGAGTTTTTGAGCATGTTCAGGGGGTCAAATTAGAGCTCAAAAAGCAGAAGAACAAGAAAAATAAAAATAAAAATAATAATATTTTTAGCAAAAACAATATAGCCGTTTCCACTATAACAACAAATTATACATCGTTTGAAAGCTCTAAGCCTTCTCCATGCCGCCATGGGGTGGAATCATCATTACGAGCGCTTACGCGCTCGTCACTCCCCATTCCGTCGGGATGCCCCGCCCACTCCCCATAGACTTCCATTGATTTGAGCAGATACAAGCATGGCCCATGCCTGCGGCATGGATTCTCGCATACGGGACGATGCCAGGAGGGTTTTTGGAGGAATGCAGCGCTTCGCGCTGCTGTTGTCAACAATTTGTGAATGGGCTACGCCCATTCACAAATTGTTGACTATTTCTGTCATAGCAGGAGTAAGTATGCATGATCCATGCCTTCGGCATGGGCTAGTTCACTGTACTTGCCAGGGGCGACGGGGTCAGACAGTTGCAACGCTGCCTTCGGCAGCGTTGCGGGAGCAATAGGCCCTCCGCCCTGCTGGGGCTCGGGGCTAATAATATTCCGATGCGAAAACAATGTTTCCCATTTTCCAAATATCATAAACTATACATTTTCGGAAAGCGCTCGCGCTTTCCTACCTCATGGTGTGGGTCCCTGGTCACTGACGGGTACTTTCGTTAATTTTGAGTGGGCTCCGCCCACTTTGTGTTTTTGGCCCTCTATACAGTAATAATGTTCATTTTTTGCGTTACATGCTTATATGCATGGAACATGCAAGAGATGGGGAACGTATTCGTGAGGTACTAAGCGCAAATGAGTGCTTTATATGGGGATGACGACCGCTTCGCGGTCGTCATCTCAATGTAAAGTGCTCGTTTAGTGCGCACTTTTGCACGGGCTTCGCCCGTTTACAACGGTAATGTTCCATTTTCCTACTACTAATTAGTATGCACGGGGCGTGCATGAGTGAAGGAGTGCGTTAGTGAGTGTTTGGAAGTGGGCGAGCGCTTCGCGCTCGATTTCGTGCGCACTACGTGCGCACTTTCGCAGCCGTGCTTCGCACGGCCTTACGAGATTAATAGGCCTCTCGCCAGCTTGTGGCGCTCGGGCCTAATTAAACCTAGAGTTCAACCTGATTATGGGTGATATCACTGAGCATGCATCAGATCTTTATTGTTTTAGTTTATACATGGAAAAACTAGAAAACAGTGGGAAAAAACCAGTGGGATTTGGTTTCATCTGAGCAGGACTGACCATGGTTTCAAGCATGTGACAGAACCTACACCTGAAAAGTTACACAGTGCGCCTTTACATTCATTCTGGACTGGAGACCAAATGAGATGTAGAACTAAAGGAGAGCCGTATATTAAAAGTGAAATGCATTCCCTTGTCTTTGGTCTTTGAAGCCGGCCAAAACCCAGCCAAATGAACAGACTATCGACGAGATTTATAAACCTGCCAGTATATACGGTAAGCATGGCAACAACAGATTCATGTAGTGAAATATTAATTTTGAGAAACTCGCCGGTAAAGTCTTATGAAAAAAAAGGGCAATATCTATTATGGCTAGCCGGCGCCTTTGATGCATCTACAGTCCCGAGCAGAATTATTGCTTCGCGGCGCTCGGAGCAAGAGGGACCTCTAAAAATAAATGAGAGCAGAATGTAGCGTGTAGCTGGGTGGGTTTTTAATCAGCGCTGCTTGTGTTATAGCTGGCCAAGTGTCTGTCAGAATCATGGCTACATAAAGATGACTGGCACTTTAGCATCTTTTATAGGTAAACGTATTCTCAGCGGCTGCTTTTATTGCCTGCCATTGTGCAATTATATATGGATGAATAGAGACGAGCTTCATTGATGGTTGATGTTGCAATATTGCCTGTGTTTGATTGTTCCAGCCGACTATCAGAATGCCAAATGGCTAATGTTGCTGCGTTACATCCAGGGCTTATCGTGGGGCAATAAAAGTAACCGTATTGGAAGCAGGGCCGTGGTTTTGTTTTACCGCTATTACTACAGAGATTTACTCCATCAACAAACTGAAGGCAGGTGGCTATGAAGGTCTACTAAGGTCTACTCAGGACCTCCCAGAACACTCAGACAAATACTTCAAGCAGATTGGCTAGGGCAATATGACAACAATATGTATAATTTTTTTTTCTCCTCAAATGGATGGCAATGCAGAACTGCCAATGGTGTTTAAATAAAGGCCGTGGCTGGAGAGCCGCGGCGCGCTCAAATTGCCGCGCAGTTTCAGGGACCGCGGCATTTCCCTTATAGCCTCATGGCTAACCCTAACCCTAACCCTAACCCTAACCCTAACCTTAACCCTAACCTTAACCCTAACCTTAACCCTAACCTTAACCCTAACCTTAACCTTAACCCGGCGCGGTCTAAAACGTCGCTAAAACGCGGACAAAAATAACATGGCAGTTTCGGCCGCGCGCCGCGGCTCTGCAGACACTGCCTTAAATAAAATAGTTTCTTTATATAGAGATTGTTTACACATTCAAATGAAAGAAAGCAAGTTCAGACTGGAAGCATTTCAAAACCATATGCTGAAAAGGATAACTGGTGTTTCCATACGGGCTCATGTAACATCTGAAGAATTAAGAAAAATAATATGCAAGTGCCCACGCAGTTCTGAACACCATCGCAAAAAGAAAAATGCAATTTTTAAGTAACCGAAAAAGAAGAAAGAGGAAGGTTAACGCCCAAACAGCAAATGGGTACATGTCCCAGCATCCCTTGTCCTTAGACCCAACAATAAACTACAAAATCCTTTGGGGAGAAGTAAAAACCTTGGGGAGAACCGCAGTGAAGAAGATACTTTTCTTTCTCCAAAGTCTGAACTCTGCACAAAACCACATGCTAGGCTTTTGACCTCCCGAAAAAAGCATATCGCTGATGATTGTAAATGACTTAATCTCAATTGAAATGTGATTAACTGCAAAGTCCTAGCAAAGTGAAGTATACACATACAGTTAAATCCAGTTGACGGAAAAGCACACATTCCTCTGTATATTTTTCAAAAACAAAACAAATGTTGTACACCATTATCAGAGTGGGAACTTCACCATAATGCTGCGCTGGGATTGGACAGGTCATCAGACATGGGAGCTGTACAAGACATTGGGAGTTTGTGGAGTTTTTCCAACCAGTAATCAGTTTATCATCAACCTAAATGCAAAATCTGATAGAGCTCTAGTTATGCAGAGGACTATAATTTCTAAACAGAGTACATTTTATTGCACATCACTTTTATATAAATGCTGTCTTATACAACCAACATTTGTCCATCAGGCTAAATTATTTACAGCACTATCGGCCGATGGCTTTGTTGACTCGAGTTGGCCCTACACCTCTTTTTGTAATGGAAGCTTAAATACATATTGACTTGACCTGGAGAAACTCAACACAGAAATACGCTTCAGATTTTTCTGGTGCCTTCTTCCACATAGGTGTTACTGCATGTTACAGAAACTCCCTGAAAACTTTATAATTCCTCATAATTAATTATGTTGAGATGCAATATTTGTTTTTTCAAAACCAGAATACCTTGAGAGAAAAACATAAAGGACAAAGAAGCCGAGCAGATGCTGAAGATTGTGTTATATTATGGCTGTGGAAAGACCAGATGGAAATTAGGATTAGATATAAAAACAGGAAGACAGTTGGGGAGGGCGTGGTCTGGGGTGGGCAGAAACTCTGTTGATTCATTGAAAAACGCTACCTTTTTCTTCTTGAGATGTTTCCTGGCAACTAATGCGTATTACAAATGAGTCTTAATCGAGGTTGATTTATTTAATTAATTTAAACAAATCTGGGCCGTTGGACATCTTTTTAAATAATAATCATAATCTATATAATGAATTAAAAATAAAATAAAAAGGGGGTAGGGGTAAAACGAGTGGGATATGGGTAGAGTTCCTGGATGTTAACAGCCATTTGCACATATATTTTCAGTTATGCACATATACCCACATATATACACATGTACACACATCCCTACACATAATTCAGTAGCATACACTGTATGCACCTGCAGCTTGTACACCAGGGGTGGGCAATTATTTTTCCTCTGAGGACCATATTCAAATCGAGTTAAGTGGTGGAGGGCCATATAGCCATCAGCACAGATATGCACATACATATAGATATATTCAAGTTCATAGTTTACATTTATAATACATCATATATAGTGCATTATTGAGTGTCTGCGTAATGACGCAGACACTATATTCTACTGCTTTTTATTATATTATTATATTTTCCATTTTGCGCGTTTCATCTCCTTAACGCTTTAACCGATTTCAACATGTTATACAGTGATCCCTCGTTTATCGCGGGGGTCACGTTCCATGAAGAACCCGCAGGAGTCGAAATCCGCGAAGTAGAAACCTTTATTTTTTTACAGTTATTATACAATGAAATACTCCATAAAACGTTGAAAGCAAGGAACAAAACCTTTTTACAAGCCCAAGCATTTGTTTAACAAATAAAAGTACTGTATTAACGTTTGTACTGTACTCTCACCGCTCTCTCCCTCAGCTCACACACGCGCTCTCACCGGCCTCACAAACTTCAATTTGGCAAGTGGTTTTACGTACGTGTCCATATTAATCCTTAACGTTATTGACACAGGTAGAGAAGACGCGGAGAGACTGTTTAGCCAATCAGAATCCAGAACACAATGCATGATGCAAATCCGCGAAGCAGCGAGACAGCGAAAAGTGAACCGCGATATAGCGAGGGATCACTGTACCTCATTACGATCGCTTTCACAGTAGTACGTGTGCTATTACTTTTGACATTTGAACAACTTGTACTTTTTGCAGTATTTTCAAAAGTATTAGTACTTTTGTGTGCATCTGAACCACAAACTGGACTGGACTCATAACACAGACTGTACAGGAAGAGCCAGAGTCGGCTCTACCTCCTGAGGAGACTCAGGTCTTTTGGAGTGACAAGCTCCTGAAGACCTTCTACGACTCTGTGGTGGCATCAGCTCCTGTAGGTGTGGCCTGCTGGAGCAGCAGCATCACAGAGAGGGAGAGGAAGAGGCTGGACAGAGTCATCAAGAAGTCCAGCTCCGTCCTGGGCTGCGCTCTGGACTCGGTGCAGGAGGTGGGGGACAGAAGGGTCCTGGCTAGATTCACATCTATGCTGGACCATGAGTGTCACCCCCTGCAGGACACTCTGTCCGCTCTGGAGAGCAGCTTCAGTGAGAGACTGATCCATCCTCGCTGTGTGAAGGAAAGGTTTTGCAGGTCTTTCCTTCCTGCTGCTGTCAGACTTTATAACAAAAACTGTTGGTCCTGAACACTCGCAATACTGACCTAACCTAATACTGATGTGCAATTCTGTCATATGTGCAATTACTGTGAAATTCATGTGCAATCTATGTGCCGTCGTGACACATATTCATGTGCAATTACTGTCGTGATCACATGCAATGGTATTTATGTATTTATTAATTTTTATCTATTATTTTTCCCCTCCATCCCTTGTTGGGTTTTGTCTATGGGAGTTTTTGTTTATAGGAGATCCTCTACTGAAAGTGTTTTTCAGACTTCCTATAAGTGATCTGTTCTTCTGTATCTACCTCTGTATCTACCTGCGTTGCACCAATGAAATTTCCCCATGTGGGACAATAAAGAAATATCTTATCTTACTTTTTCCCCATTGAAATGAATGGGGCATTAGAATTATTATTAGACTTTATTCTTTAGACTTTATTCTTTAGGCTTTATTCTTTAGATTAATTATTTTGACTTTATTCTTTAGACTTTATTCTTTCTGCCACAACTCGGGTATTTTTGACCCCCTGAACATCAATGAAAAGTCACGGTCACCGAGGCTCTCTCTTTCTCCCTGCTCAGGTCTGCGTTCAGCACAATCTTGCAATTTGTCAGGACAAACTACTATTTGAATCGCAAACTACGCAATCATCAACAGTGAATTACTGAGCTTCGTTTGGTCTGCCGCAAAACGCAGCAGAAAACATACATGGGTGGGAAGGCGGTCGTGCGAGAAGGCGAGAGCCATCGTCGCAGCTAGCGCAGCTTTAATGTAATTTGTTGTCAATTAAATCTCACTTTTTATCTCAAGTAGTACCACCATAACTACTTACACACATGTTGTACTCTTACACACATGTTTACGCAAGAACGCAGACATGGGTCTTCAGCCATTGCATATTATCTAGTTATTATTATTGTTATATGTTTACAAATCGAATATATTAACCATTATTTTGTTTAGTTGTTTAGAGTTTAAATGTAGTACCAGCTGTTTTTATCTTGTTGGACCGTCATTCTTCTCCATGTCTTTCTTTGTCTGTATTTGGTACTATATAACAGCTAAAGTCGGTGTTTACTCATGTAGTTGCCTCGGATGTCGACTGTGTCTATGCAAAATTATACATTCACAAGGAGGGGCACAATTAATGATCACGGAGCAGACTTAACAATAAAAAACAAAACATACTTCTATACCTCTGACATAACGAGTAGTACATGTCTTCTGTCAGTAATACTCCTCTGACCCTCTGACAGTTGAAGATATTTATTGCTGGACCGGGTATGGTAATGCACCGTGTCTAGTTGTGGAAAACATCTTTGAGCAGAACCAATGCTTCAGAGCAAATGATCTCTCAAACATCATGGGGGAAAATGAAGAGTGGAAATTTCTGGCCTGGAAGTGGAGCTCAAAGTTGCACAGTAAATACAGCTTATAAAGACTGGATTAATGTGCATTTTATAGCCCCACCGGCAAGAGCGCACTGTGTGACACAAGCAATAAACTCATGGATAATATACACAAATGACGGTGCAGCTTTTGTTGTTTTACCGTAATAGCCGAGTTGTTATTTTTACGACATTGAATTCAAGATTAATGTTGTTTCACAGTTTAGAATTTATGCAACAAATTTGATCAACTATTTATAAGTAATCCGCAGCAATAATGACTCATAAATCAGGTGCATGGTTATTTGTTTTGCAAAATGGAATGTTAGGAATGCTAGTTTGCATTAAAGGATACACATAACAAATAACTCCTTCACAAACACGTTTATTATTTTCAAAGCATTCCTGTATGTTTTCTATAGAACAAGTCTCCTGTGGAATTTTTTTTTTTTTTAAACTTCAAATAATAATGTGAGAAAAATATGTGGAAAGGCGACCTGATATTTTCAAGGTGTATTGAATAAACACTACAGCAGATGTTAAATGCCAAAATATCTCCATTAATCTAAGCAGGTAAGCCAAGCCAAGCCCCATTGGTGTCGTCAGGCCAACTTACCGTGGCTTAAGCTTGGTTAACCAGAAGAGACCTGCAGCAGCGAGACTGAAGTGGCCTTGTGCAGGAGCAAGCTGTCAGACCTAAACACCCCGAGTCCCAGGCCACGCTCACGTCCCACACGACGGAGCAGCGGCCCGTGCAAAACTGTCAGAGTGAGCTGTGTGTGTGTGTGTGTGTGTGTATGAGTGTGTGTGTGTGTGTGTGAACAAATAAGTGACGGAGGAGGAGAGCTCTGAGCAGCATCAGGTGGAGTAACGACTAGATTAGACTGTAACTCCTGCTCACAGCGTGTCCTAAAAGCTCCATAAAAAGTTTTCAACTGGTTCAAAATGCAGCAGCAAGATTACTATCAGGAACAAAAAGAAGAGAGCACATTACGCCAGTGCTTGTTGTTGTTGTTGTTGTTTTATGGCGGTTGGCATCCGAGTGTCGCATTACCGCCAGACTTTATTCCCCAGACTTTGTCGTAGTCCTAAAAGTTGTTCTTCCAGTGCTTTGACCTCCAGTGCTTTGACAAAGCCAAGAGGTCATGAGATGCCTTTGTCATTGTATCCTATAGAAGTTCTTCCTCCCCTCAGACTTTGTCGTAGTCCTTAAAAATTCTTATTCCATTGCTTTGGAAGTACAAAGCCCATGAGGTCATGGGACGTCTTTGTCGTTTTATCCTTTAGAAGTCCTTCTTCCATCACTTTGGCGTTTCTAGGCCCATGAAGTCAAAGCGCGTTAGAACATCCTCTTGCTCCTCATCCTCGGCTCAGTCTCCAACACCCCCCACCTCTATAAACGTTTACCCAGCCCTGTTCACTGGCTCCCTGTCGAGTTTAGAATCACATTTAAAATTCTACTCTTGACCTACAAAGCCATAAATGACATGGCCCCATCCTACCTCAAAGATGCTATAGAACCATATCATCCAAACAGAGCTCTTCGCTCTCAGAATGCCGGCCTTCTGGTGGTGCCAAGAGTCTCTAAAAGTACTGTAGGAGGTAGAGCGTTTAGCTACCAAGCTCCTGTGTTATGGAATCAGCTCCCGACCCATGTTAAATATGCTGACACAGTCTCTTCATTCAAGTCCAGGCTTAAAACGTTCCTCTTCGAAATCGCTTATGGTCAGAGTAGTTAGGAACAGAAACATAAACCCACAGCTTTAGCTACGCTGCCCTAGGAGTAACTATGCTGGGGGAAGTATGACAGCTTGAGCACTATCCTCTTCTTCTTCTGACTACTTATGCTATCAAACAATATTTAATTTTTAATTCCACTTGCAAACTGTTCACCGCCTTCTTTTTCTTTCTCTCACTCCTGAGGACCTGTGGACCCAGATGCCCCTCCCCTGGTGAAGTGGTCCCTGCCCTGTGTGGACGGTCCCTCATCTGCCTGAAGAGTGGGTCCAGCTCGACTCAGACGGTCCCTCATCTGCCTGAAGAGTGGGTCCAGCTCCAGTCTCCCTCGTGTCCGTCTGTCCGTCTGTGAGAGTCGGATCTCTCCTTCACTGGAACTCCTCCAGGTTTCTACGCTTTTTTCCCAAAGAGGTTTTTTTTTTGTAGTTTTTCCTGGCCGAGAAGGAGAGTCTAAGGACAGAGGACCCTGGGACATCGTCCCTCGCCACCACAGACATTGTCTGACTCCCTCGCCACCACAGACATTGTTGATTCATTTCTCCCTGTGGCCCTCAGAGGCAACTGTTGTTGCGATTTTGGGCCTTACAAAAATAAATTGATTTGATTTGATTTGGATGTAGGCCAGGGGTGTCCAAACTTTTTTCACCAAGGGCCGCATTTTGAAACTTAAACGGGGCAGAGGGCCACAAACAACTTGACAATGTTGAATTTGTTGAAAGACAAAGTGAATCATTCAAAATTTAGCATTTGATGTAATTGCAATGAACCTCCACATTTTTAATTATACCTAGAACATTAATATTAGGCTGGTATAACATCAGTATGCCTGAATCTTACCAATTTCACAGTAAAAAGTACTACTTTTTGTTGTTTGGGCCAACATAGCAGGACACTGGAGGGCCAACAAAAATTGGTCTGAGGGCCGCATTTGGCCCCCGGGCCCTAGTTTGGACATGCCTGCTGTAGGCTATTATCACAGAACTACAGGTTGAAATACGTGAGTATAAAGTCCAGTGGTGAAGTCTGTGATACACAGGGACACGCTGTATTCCCAGGAGTACAGCTGGATTAGCATATATACACGCTACAAATTGATCAATAATGTGTAAGAGCTATTAATCCCAAGATATTTTTGTGCTTTCTTTACATTTAGAGTTCTGCACAAACTTTAATAGTCACTTCTCCAAAACACATGGGGCACAGGCAGCGAGGGGGCTGAATGAATGAACAGATGTGCAGTTCAGGGTCACTGGGGGAAAACTGCCTTGTTCTTGTCGTGTCGAGCTGCAAAACGATGTTTCTTTGACAACAATCGGCCTCATACAGAGAACGATGTAAAAGAGTGAATGGATGAAAGTGAAAGCCGACTTCACTGCGGCCGACACACACTTTTTGGGCAAAAGTTTACATATGTACAGCACGAGATATATCCCAGAAAACAGCACAATCCGGCACATTCCAATAAGTCCGCCGCCATTTGTATTCAAATCCCGGCGCGGAGCAAATGTAACATCATAGCGGTATTCAACATCAAAAAGTCAGTCTTATCACTCACGCGGCTGGGGCGCAATGGTTCACGCTGGTGCAAAGTGATTTCACCGGCGATGGTGCACAAAAAGCCCGAGGCGGTCTCAGCTTGTGTGGATCGGGGGGGGAGAGACGGGGTCACCGTAACCTCAGATGGCAGAGTAATGTTTGAACTGAAGGAGAAGGACTGGAGAGAGAAAAAAACATTGAAATTGTGGCTCATCATCTCACATCATTGAGGGTAAATGGAATAGATAGACTTTGGAGAGAGATGAGGAAAGTACAAGGACAAAATGGATACAAAAAATTGAAGTAAATGGAACAAAGTAACCGTGAATTGGCCTGTTCCTTTTAGTGATAAATCTGTAAGTGAGGTTTGTTATTATTAATTCAATTTGATAAAATATGTTTTTGTAAATGTCCGGTCTACAGAGTAAACCGCAACTATCCCACACTATCTTGAATGTTTTTACCTAAATATATATATCAATAGGTCTATATCATTCTTAGCCAGGCAAAAGTCAGATTAAACTAAAAACCTCCTTTCTACTGTGGTCCATATACATCTTTAAATCCCTGATGAATAATTTGTCAACTGATAAAAATATTTGCTTGACTAATTCAATTCAATTCACTTTATTTTTGTAACGCCCAAAATCACAACAGTTGCCTTTGAGGGCGAAGAAAATGAATCGACTAAGAAACCGTCAACCGATTAATCGATTAAAGGACAACAGAACAACCCTCAGTTCTTTTGTTCCAAACCTTTTTCTCCAAGCAACACTTTTTTACTCTGGGATACGGTGGCGACCCGAACGTCCTTCTTTTACCTGAGAAGCTACTGTCTTCTAAGGAAAATTATAATTATTTTCTGGTTGATAAAGATGGCGTAGCATGGCAATGTGTATATTCGAATTCATAAAAGCAGGTACCATGCCACCCCTCAAATTCACACACAATCTACTGTAGTTTGCACCTCGTTTCTAAGAATGTCTGAGAATCTGGGTCTCGATCCCCAGGAAAAGGAACAGAGCCTATTTGAAACCCTTTTTTAAAGAATATCCTTGTTACGGGTACTTTGACTTATGTATTAAAAATGTTCAATAACTCATACATATGTGTGTTATTAACCACGTACGAGATGCGTTAAGAAGCTGATATTAAACCATTTTCAACAACGTGATAAATATCCATCCATCCATCCATTTTCTACCGCTTGTTCCCTTTCGGGTCGCGGGTGACTGGAGCCTGTCCCAGTGACTTCGGGCCTTAGGCGGGGTACACCCTGCACAGTAGCCAAATCGTCGTGATAAATATATGTAATCAAATATGCCTTATACATAATTTACAGAAAATGTATTGTAATGCGTTACCAAAAAGTATTCTGTATAGCTATTGATATCACTGCTGCAAGGTTAGTGTAACAGTGATTTGAATAATTTTGGATTTCTTTCGGGGAACACCAGAATCACATTTGGTACAAACCCAGAGTGAAGACCATTTGGAGACCATTTGGAGACCACGCAGCCGCCCCCCATGGGTTAAAACGTGCTAAATAATTACATCAGAGGGGGTTGCATCGGGCACGGCATCAGGAGTACATACTGCATTTCACAAGAGGCTTGCTGCGTACTCGCATTTCTCTGTTTGCATTTTCCACCTAAATTCAAAGTAAACAGCAACCTATTTGTATGTACGCATCGGTCCGCCCATATTCACTTCGACCCATGGGAGCCGGTGTGCTTTCCAAGGGCAGCTCCGCCGGATTATACCTTAATAACACGACTTAATCCTGGTTGACTCGCCTCTGTACAAATGAACTGCAATTTCTTCAGCCCAGCGCACCTACAGTATATAAGGGACCGCGAACCCAAGGCAGAAAACTCACTTGAATATTTCATTCACTCGGCCATCGTAGGCTCTCCTGAGGGTACTCGAAGCTAATTAGAAAAAAAGTACCCGGCTTCTCGTTCAGTCCGGTAGGGTTGAGCTGCTTTACTTTATAATTACATATGCCCAGAGTGTACACGTTTCCAAGGATTTGCTTTAATAACCAGCCAGTTCTGAAATGATTTACCTGCTCCAAGGGAAGTAAACAATTTAGCAGCACCTTTTTATCGACTGGGCCAAAATGGCTTATTGTGGAACAAGAATTGCAACTTGATTATAGTGCGGTACAATGGACGGTCTTGTCTTTGGGGGAAGTGGGGGGGGGGGGGGCATTGCTTTATTGTAATCATTAGTCTCAATTCTCTGTGCACAATATTAGCAATAAAATCATGGGGTCAGGGATGAACAAACAAAGGGCAAACGTTAGGGATTATTGCAAAAGATGTGACGTAGTGCATGTCAATTCAATTTAGGCTTGAGCGATATGACATACATTAAATCATGACCACCCCTTCACATATTAAAAAAAAGCTTTTAATGTTAGTTTTCTGGACATAAATAAGAGAGATTTTTTAACAACTTCCATTTAAAAATAATAATAAAAGTGTCTGATACATAGTTCTGAAACTGAGTGGGATGGCGGTGTCAAAAACAGTCTGCAATCCCTTCTTCATTTCTGTCCAATATTTTTGTGCAGGACAGTTTCAGAATGCATGATGATGATGTGCCTCACGGAAACCACAAGTTCTCCAACATTCAGCCCCTTTCTGTGAATAATGAGCACTTTGACATGGTGCCATAAAAAAAAAGAGTCACATTCTTCCAACAGAACTATGAAGTACACACATTTTCCCATTCCTCGTCCGTCAAAACAAAATCATTTTTCATTTCATTTGAATATATTTAGGAGATTGGTTGTCCAGGTCATTAATGCATTTATATATATTGGATATTATTCCCCTTGAAAGATCTGATTTAGATGGATTGGTAAAGATTTCAGTCAAAAGGTTATAATAATTGTTGCTTTGTTTTATTTCTTGATTATAAAAAACATATTTGTATTGTATTGTATTTGTAGATATCTGTCTTGACGAGTCTTGTTTCTACAAACCAAAGGATTCCTTCAACTTGTCAAAACCTTTCAATTGATTTTCACTAACGGTAAAAAACTCTTGTACCTTTTGTTATCCAAATCTTAAATTTCATAATCACATCAAAGACTTTTAATTATTTCCATTAATAATAAATAAAGATGTCTTCTAAAGTATGAACTCAAAGTATGTGCTTGCACAAATGATTTCAGAGGACGAACTTAAACTAAGCATTCTTCTTTAAGACGTGAAGGAGTTTAACAAACTCCAGATTTATATTGTAGAAAAAGTTAGTCTTTTGGGGGAATTTGTCTGTGCCTCTCTCTGCTTCTGTTGTTCCTGTCCCTCCCTGTGCTTTATTCTTGGGGAGATGAACCAGACTGTGTCCCGAATTTAACACTCCATTAGCAGCTAAAGCTGCGAATATCACTCGTCGATGATAAACACAGCGTCTTAATTCTCACTCCCTGTTACGGCTGCATTTGTCAGGTTTGCTCTGCACCAGGACACCCGGCACCAGGACACCCGGCACCAGGACACCCGGCACCAGGACACCCGGAACCAGGACACCCGGCATCAGGACACCCGGCATCAAGACACCCGGCATCAAGACACCCGGCACCAGGACACCCTGCACCAGGACACCCGGCATCAAGACACCCGGCATCAAGACACCCGGCATCAAGACACCCGGCATCAAGACACCCGGCATCAAGACACCCGGCACCAGGACACCCGGCACCAGGACACCCTGCACCAGGACACCCGGCATCAAGACACCCGGCATCAAGACACCCGGCACCAGGACACCCTGCACCAGGACACCCGGCATCAAGACACCCGGCACCAGGACACCCGGCATCAGGACACCCGGCATCAAGACACCCGGCATCAAGACACCCGGCATCAAGACACCCGGCATCAAGACACCCGGCACCAGGACACCCGGCATCAAGACACCCGGCATCAAGACACCCGGCATCAAGACACCCGGCATCAAGACACCCGGCACCAGGACACCCTGCACCAGGACACCCGGCATCAAGACACCCGGCACCAGGACACCCGGCATCAGGACACCCGGCATCAAGACACCCGGCATCAAGACACCCGGCATCAAGACACCCGGCATCAAGACACCCGGCACCAGGACACCCTGCACCAGGACACCCGGCATCAGGACACCCGGCATCAAGACACCCGGCATCAAGACACCCGGCACCAGGACACCCTGCACCAGGACACCCGGCACCAGGACACCCGGCATCAAGACACCCGGCACCAGGACACCAGGACACCCGGCACCAAGACACCCGGCATCAAGACACCCGGCACCAGGACACCCTGCACCAGGACACCCGGCACCAAGACACCCGGCATCAAGACACCCGGCACCAGGACACCCGGCACCAGGACACCCGGCACCAGGACACCCGGCATCAAGACACCCGGCACCAGGACACCCTGCACCAGGACACCCGGCACCAGGACACCCGGCATCAAGACACCCGGCACCAGGACACCCTGCACCAGGACACCCGGCACCAGGACACCCGGCATCAAGACACCCGGCACCAGGACACCCTGCACCAGGACACCCGGCACCAGGACACCCGGCATCAAGACACCCGGCACCAGGACACCCTGCACCAGGACACCCGGCAAAAGGACACCCGGCATCAAGACACCCGGCACCAGGACACCCTGCACCAGGACACCCGGCAAAAGGACACTCTAGGCTAGAGATCAATGATCGACGTTGTTGTGGTGTCATGTGACCTCTTGTTCGTGGCATAGTCACTCTCACCTCACCGGGCCACTGCTAGCCATTTGGGGGCCCTAAGCAGAAATGCTCAGTGGTGCCCCCATGTCCCCAACCCACTTTGAACATGTAAAAAATACACATTCACAATATATAATCAAATTTAGACCTTTATAATACTCTGAGGGGAATGTGTCACTCCCTGGAGATGTATTGTTTTTCAGTCTTTTAACTGCACTTTGAACTTCAGTGTCAGTATTTCAGCACCTTTTCTTTGGTCATAGTGCGTAAATGGAGTGAGTGTCTAGAAAATATTGTATTTCTTTCATTGTTTTGTGGTATTTTGGTGAACAGTTTTTTGCTTTTTGTTTGGTTAAAATCAAATTATTCTTGCTGTCTGTCAAGTGAAACCCTTCAGCTAGGGTCCTGACCAAGACTAGCACAAGATCTGGAGCTAGGTCCCCGGAAACACCATGGCGCTTTCTGCTCCTGACAGGTTGGGGGCTTGGGTCAATAATCCTGTAGACGTAGAAAGGACGTGAACGTTCATGCACACTGCACACACACAGATAAAAGACCAGTGGCAGCGACGAGAGAGTAAAGCATTCAGTATGTAGCGCTTGTAGTGAGATTATCTGACCAACGTGTAATTAACCTGCGGTAAATATTAGAAGAAATTAAAATGGGGGAGCGCTGAAGGGAATTAGAGGAGACAGAGGGGAGGGGCCAGTGCCACCGGTCCTTGAATGTATTACAGGGTTATGTTTTATTCCATACAAACAGCTAAATATCAATATAAATGTTACCCACGGAACATTGTTGTATCCCTCACCTATAAAATAATAATTCACTTTTTTATCATCATAGTATTGGCCTTGTGTTCGGCTATAAGCCTATATTTTATTTTAAGTGAGTTATTATATCAAGTCGGCTTTGTCCCACCACATACCATGAGCTGTCCCACTTTGGGGACTTTTTGAGGTGGTTACCCTGCAGGTTTCCCCAGTGACATTGAAGTAGGGGTCCAATGTATAGGATACTACATGGACAATAAAGGGTACCTTAACCTCAGCAGGAAATACAGACTCCATTAGAGAGACTCAACTTGAAGGAAGATAGATAAAAGAGAAAGACAGAGAAGGATGCAGAGGGCACGAGAAGATAAAGCCTCTACTGCACGAGTCGAGCAGCAGCTGTGTAACTAAATTGCTTCCCAGAAAATAATCCACTTTTTTGTTCAAATACTGTATGTGGTTTTCTCAGTCTAGAGAGCTTATCCGGACTATATACTGTAGCTGCACTGCTTTCTGTAGCGAGAACCACAATCTCAGAACACAATTGTATAGGCGTCCCAGCTCTGAGTTTGCACACAATGAAATTCAATAACATGGAATAACTATAAGTACCACTAGCTCAGTTTGATCATAGTTTGCTGAATAGACTTTTGAGCTTTTTAAATTATCTGTTTCCCAGCAGACAAGCATGACACGACCAGGCCGAGTTACAATTCAGATCAAACTCTTTTCAACTTAATTCGAGTAATAAAAACATATGTTATTGGAGTGTGTTTAAAATGTATGGTCATGAGCTTTGGGTAGTGACCGAAAGAACAAGATCACAGATACAAGCGGTCGAAATGAGTTTCCTCCGCCGGGTGGCTGGGCGCTCCCTTAGAGATAAGGTGAGGAGCTCGGCCACACGGGGGGAGCTCGGAGTAGAGCCGCTGCTCCTCCACGTCGAGAGGAGCCAGCTGAGGTGGCTCGGGCATCTGTTCCGGATGCCTCCTGGGCGCCTCCCTCGGGAGGTGTTTCAGGCATGTCCCACCGGGAAGAGGCCCCGGGGAAGACCCAGGACACGCTGGAGAGACTATGTCTCTCGGCTGGCCTGGGAACGCCTCGGGATCCCCCCGGAGGAGTTAGAGGAAGTGTCTGGGGAGAAGGAAGTCTGGGAGTCCCTGCTCAGACTGCTGCCCCCGCGACCCGGCCCCGGATAAAGCGGCAGAAGATGGATGGATGGATTATTTGAATACAGTTACTGTGTAATTGTGTGGCTGTGCAATCTATTATATTCAAGATTTATTTGTTGTATTGATCACTTTTCATCGTGTCTCAGAGCTCCACAGAGCTGAGAAATCCAGCGTCATGGTCTTGGAATAATTTACTTGAACTGGAAGGTGTAATGGATCTTTGCCAAGTTTAATACAATTGTAAAACATGTGGTGACTTCTGTTTTTTCTTGTTTGTTTTCTTGAGAGTTTTTAATTAAATTTTTTCAAGAATATAAAACATTAAAGGTCCCATAACATGCAAAATCGACTTTTCAGAGCTTTTAACCTTCTCACATTGCTATTTGTGCTTCATATATGTACCCAGAGTGTTTTTGATTGATTCCCGCAGTTTTTAGCTGTATTACAGACTATCTCCTTTCCTCCAATCTCCAAACTGACGGGCGGTGGGGCAAGACCGCGTCATAACCACAGGCACGCGTCATCATCCCCCCTCCCCCCTCTGATGATCTGTTGATCTGAAGTTCTATCGTTTCTCACTCACTCGCGCGGCAGGAGCGGCGCGCGGCGGCGCAGACAGCTGTGGGGCTACATCACGGGTTGGGCGGGGCACACACGCTCTCTGAGACTACGTCACGGGTGGGCGGGGCACACACGCTCTCTCTGAGACTACGTCACGGGTGGGCGGGGGAGCCAGATGGCTCTTCACAAGGGTGGGGACGAATATCAAACCAAGCCGTCTGCATTTCCGGGTTGGTGAGGGGGTCCAAGGTCTGGGTGATATTTCTTAACTATTATGTTAAGGGTGTTGCACAACAATTATTATTATCAATTATACACTTGGGATGGACTACGAAACGTGAAAAAATGCATGTTATGGCACCTTTAACCCAGAACATGACCAACACTAAAGCACTAAACACCAAAAAAGAAAAGGAAAAAAAAGCCCATAGTCACAGTATATTCAAATTAAATAAGATTCTCATTTGATCCAATGTCTTTAATGTGTCAATTTCCAATAGAGTGAGTTGTATTTTGTGACATTATTTATTTGGTGGGGACAGATGATGTAAACATGCATCTCACACAGACATTCATACACCAGTACATGTTTTCAGTGGTAGGGGAAACCGCAGACACCAGATGAACATACAAACTCCACACATAAAGGCCCCGTGCAGGATGAGGAATCCATCCCAGGCCCTGACAGTGAGAACACTAACAGCTGCGCTACCATGTCGTTTCTGTTGATTGTGTTGCTGCTACCTTGGCCAGGTCATTCCTTTAAAAGAGACATTCAACTAGGAGTTCCCATTGAGTCTCAATATCTCTTTTAAAGGACTGACCTGGCCAAGGTAGCAGAACATCCAAACTCCACACAGAAAGTAGGTGTAAAAATAATTGTCAGCCCTTATGTGACATCAGCCCCTTGGGACAACAGATCCATCCACTGGGGGAATTACATAAGGGGGATTAAAAAATGTCAGGCTTCCCTCTGACTTGCCAATGTCGCCACGCAGTTGTAATGATTGTGATTTGAGTCAGAAGTGCTCAGGACAAATGTTCTCGCAGCCAGGTCATATGACATCACACATTGGAGTGTTTTTGACGCTCTGAGTGAGAGGAACTTGTGAACAGGATTCCTCAGACTGTGTGGATATGTGAATGAAGCTTAATAGAACTCCAGATATGTTCATTATGCATTATAGGCATAGGATAGACAGTGTAGAAGTGTAATATATCAACGTTTATTTTGTTTTATTTATGACTTTATTAATACATTTGAATATTGAGTACATTGCTGTATAGTATAGTAAGACATTCTACAATGAGAGTTGATTAAAAAAAAGGTATAGTATGTTGTAAATTGTCAAAAAATGGTATAAGGTGATATTTCTACAGTTTTGAGATGTTGTTTTGTCTGATAACAACAACATTATACATCAATATCGCCCACCCCGAGAGAAATGTCATGGAGGGAAACCCATATTGAAATTCTCTCAGTCCAACTGTTCCAAAGAGCTCACATACCTCTATCTGTCCTTGTCCCTGAGTCATTTGGCGGACAGAGATTGCAGCGTGAACCTTCGTGGCCCCTGCGTCTCTCGAACCCCTGCCGACAAATCTTCACAGCATTTCAGTCATGACCTTTCCATGCCGGTGCACCTGTGTTCCCTCGCCAAAGCATTTCCTACCATTACTATACGGCCCTGAGCAACGATGGTGCATGTAGAAATACAAGAACGCCTTTTGGAAGATTTAGCTCTCTGTTCGTACTTGCAAAGACACAGAAATCACAGCCTGTTGCTACAATGTTGACAATAGGTTGAGTTCACGTTGTAGAATTTGATGCTGCCGTAATTGCAGGAGGTGGACAAGGGCCTAGATCACACTGTGGGAGATTGACTGTTTTTGAGAGAAATACCCAACATAGAAATCCACAAATGTTGAACAATGTCATTGTTTTGGAAAGATTGAGCAATATTCATCTCGTATCTTGCTGACAACAATCGCGCCTTTGGACTTTAATAATGGCAAAACGTTCGGAGATACATTAATAGAAGATGATGCCAGTTTTTCTTCCACGTGGACAGGCCCAGTAATTACATAGATATGAACCATGAACAAGGTCAGCAAATCTTCAGTCAGACAGTTAAAACAGTGAGGTCACATTCATGTTCTAGAATTTGGTGATATCATAACCTCAGCGCAAAAGCCATGTTTCATATTGATTGTGCTGGATTTTTGTCATGAAATATCTAAAAGTTAAATTCACAATTGTTGAACCTGATCATTTCTGTTAGTGACTAGACCCAAGAGCTTATTGTATTGAACCTGATATCACAACATTCCACCAACCAATTATATTTAGGGAGTGTCAACAGAGCCGCGGCGAGCGGCCGAAACGGCTATGTTATTTTGTGCCGCGGCTCCTGAAACTGCTGCGCTATTTGACCGCGCCGTTTTAGGCCGTACCGGGTTAAGGTTAGGGTTAAGGTTAGGGTTACGCGGTTCCTGAAAATGATGGGCCATTTGACTCTCTGCAGCCACGGCCTTATCTTTAATACAGATGGTCTACAGCAAATAAACAAAAGTTGAAATGCAGATGTTTGTTGTAATACAATGAGTTCTTGTCATTGTTATTATGTTACTTTTAATGGTGGTTGCCAATTGAAAATGTGCATTTACCGCCACCTACTGTAGCTGTATGTCCTCAAAGTATGTGGTTTATGCTATACCGTAAAAAACAATGACAACAAAAGACAACAAAAACGAGAGGTTTAAACTATAGTGATTCTAGAATGTTATAGGTTGAGTTCTCGTGACATCACAACATTGTGAAAAGGTTGAGATAGACGTCAGTTAAGAATAAAGTAGGTGGTGGTAATATAACACTTGGATACCAACCACCATAAAACACCAAAGAAGAAGAATCCCAAGGTGGAATTTGGTATTTAGATTGCAGATTCAGATTGCAGGTTTGGTGACCTGGTTTATGGTTCAAATTTCTGTAATTACTGGGCCTGAAACAAAAACCGGTGGCTACAAATGGCTTTGAATAATGACTACTGTGTGGCGCTTTGAAAGTCCATTACAAGTGCAAGCAGTGCTGTAGTCTATATGATACGCAGATACAGTCAACTCACCTCTGTTAAAACGCCAAGTTTTGTGATGTAAAAAAAAAAAAAAAAGATCAAGATAAATAGTTCAGTTGCAAAAAAATGTATTCCTTTGGGGAGGGGGGGAGTCAAAATAAAACACTAAATTAATGAGGTTGCATAAGTGTGCACACTCCTAAACAAATACTTATTTTATTACAGCCTCTACACTGGATGAGAGTTTATTTTATCAGCCTGGCACATCTTGACTTTGCAATATTTCTTTGTAGAAACGCTCCACATCTCTCATATTGCGAGGGCATTTCCTGAGCCCTGCCCTCTTCAGATCGACCCACAGATTATCAATCGGATTTCGGTCTGGGCTCTGGCTGGGCCATTCAAAAACTTTAATCTTCTTCTGGTGAAGCCATTCTTTTGTTGATGTGGATGTATGCTTTGGGTCATTGTCCTGCTGAAAAATGAAGTTCCTGAAGGTTTTGTGCCTACATTGATTGATTGATGGTATTTGGAACGGTTCATAATTCCCTCCACCTCCAGTTCCAGCTGAAGAAAAACAGCCCCAAGGCGTGACGCTGCCAACACCATTTTTCACTGTGGGTGTGGTGTTCTTTTGGTGAAGTGCAGTGTAATTTCAGTGCCAAACATTCCTTTTGGAGTTACGGCCAAAAGGTCCAACTTTGGTTTCATCAAACCACAACACAATTTCCCACATGCTTTTGGGAGACTACAATTACCCTGGCTCGGATGTAAGAAAAGGCTCTTGTCTTGCTGCCCTGCCCCATAGCTTCCCTGATCAGTTTTCGTCTTGTCTTTTCATCTATTTTGGAGGAAACGTCCAGTTCTTGATATTGCCACTGCGCCATATTTCCTCCACTTGATGATGACTGTCTTCACCGTGTTCCATGGTCTTTTATACCCTTCTCCTGACTGAGACCTTTAGACAATGAGATCCCTCTGATGCTTTGGAAGCTCTCAGTGGACAATGGCTTTGGTCTTAAGAAGGGACTGAGAAAATGTCAGGAAAGCCTACCAGAACAGCTCAGCTTTACCGGGGGTTATTCAGAGGCTATTTCAATGATAGCAGGTGTGTACTGACTCCTATTTAATACAAGTTTGAATGTGACTGGTTGATTCTGAACACATCCCACGTTATAAGGCAAATTATGCAACCTCATTATTTTAGTTTTATAATCCCACTCCCCAAAAGATAGATTTTTTTCTTCTTCTACTGAATCATACAGGTGAAGCTGTAAAAGTTATTTGTTTTTAAACAAAAATCCACTGTATGCGCTGTATAACCACCAGAAGTGTGGGTGGATTTGTGTGTACCTTCTACAACTCATCAATTATGCACAACAGTCATTACTCTTGTGGTACGTTTGTGTTTTCTCTTTGTTTAGAGACCTGCACAAACTTTACATTGCTCCTCTTTCCCTGCAGTCATTTCTCTGGATACTCTTTCGAGGTTTCGCCCTTCATTTTTCAGCTTTTTCTCTCTACCACTGGGAACAAGAAGCAAGCAATACGCTGGGTTGAGTTTAAGAGCTCGGATAAACAGATGCAGAGGCAGAAAATAGGGGGAAATGACAAAAAAAACTTTTTCTACGGGTGCCAAGCTACTAAATGATGCTCATTTTACGACATCAGCCTCATATTCACCTGGGAGTTCTAATAGTTTCAAACTTCTGGGCGTTCTAGTGGTAATGTCATGCTGTAGAACATTAGAGGGAAAACAATTACCATATTCTCCGGACTTTAATTTGCACCTTTTTTCATAGTTTGGCCGACTTATACTCCAGGGCGACTTATATGAAATATCAAATTTCAAAATGCATTACAGCAATGACAGGCCTTTTTCATCGCAGACTTATGAAACTTTGTACAAACATACCTCATGTCAATGTCAGGACAAGTAAAAAATCATGTTATGACCCCGTGGCATACCTGACAAATATTGTCATTGACCTACATGCGTTTTATTTAAAGATTATTACACATTTCCTCTTCAACAAGAAGAAACACGAGAAGAAGGTGTTAAAAAAACAGGAAACAGATTAGGGAGATATATGTTTCAGACCTGCTTTAGACTTAGACCTGGTTTAGTCCTTGTTCAGTCCTGGTTTAGACCTGGTTCAGACCTGGTTTAGTCCTGGTTCAGACCTGGTTTAGTCCTGGTTCAGACCTGGTTTAGTCCTGGTTCAGACCTGGTTCAGACCTGGTTCCTGGACATGGCTCTTGAAGCGCTGCTCCTGGTTTTGTCCTTCTTCTTTTCGGGTAAGTGACACTTCTTTAATCTTCATTTGTGGCTGTGAGAGTCGCTGTCTTTCACCTCCTTTAACATTTAACTTTTTTTTTTTTTACATTTTATGAAAAATACAAACATTTTCATCTGTTGTCAGAGGGACATTGTGGGAGTCATATTTCACATTTATTACAATAGCAAATACTGAACATTCTGTTTGTCTCCATTTGATTAAAACATTATCTAAAGCAGCCTCATTTTAGACCTGCACATTATTAGTGTTTCAGCTTCTTTTGATCACAGGGTTTGGACTTGACTTGATGAAAATGTGTCAAATGATGTGTTTATTTGTTCCCGAACATTAAAATAGTTGTTTTCTCTTGCATGTGTCAGGATGATGTGTGCGTATGACATGTTTGAAGTCAGTTTCCACAGGAGGTTTAGAGCTCGATTTGTTCCTAAAATGACCTGAAGAGGAAGAGTGGGACTTTCTGCACATTTGTCTCAATAACAGCAAAACTAAAATAATCACATGTTGCGAGTAATACCACTTTTCATCCTATATATGGGACATGCAGCATCTTAAACACTGAAATGAACCTTTTTGTGCTCAGATCAAACTCTATTTGGCGTTGACTTGACTGCATCTACTTGTCCTTTCTCATAAACAGGACTCACATTTCATGTTTCACACACAGCTCCCAAAACTATGTCCTCCTTTTGCAGAACACTGGGCACATTCACCGCTCGCCAGGCTGAAGCTGAAGCTGAAGGAGGAAACACACCGAGGCTCCTTAGTCCTTAAATATTGTTCACGTGTTTTATCAGGGGAAATATGTCCTAAGAAGGTGAAAATGTAATTAAGCGTGTGTCAAACCTCAGAGTATGATCAGAGCGATAGTGAGCTTCCTGTTTCCATCAAACTGATAAAATTTGCGCGTCACTGATGGAAACAGCAGCCATTTTGAGTCATGCGACCGCCATCTTGTGACATGACTTTTCTTTGTGCCGGGGTCCTGTCCGAAAACAACAGCTCAGCAGGTAAAGACTGATGATAACCACTCTGCCACAGTCACATACACAAACACCCACACACTGCCCCCCATGGGCCGAGAGAGGCATCACACATCACACCACAACACACATCAGAGACAGACATTCAAAGATCTCACGGCCTCCCCCTCCCCCACCAATCTCAAGACTAATAAATATCAAATCAACAAAAAGGCTTATAGGCTAATATTTACAGAATCATGACATCTACAAAAGAAAAAGTGACGGTGTATACATCATTAACCTGAAGAAGACCTGAGAGAAGCTTCTGCTTGCCGCCAGAGCCATTGTTGCCATTGAGAACCCTGATTTAATCATGAATCAGACTGAAACATTTTTATTCCCCTTAAAAGATTGGAAAATCCATCCATCCATTTTCTACCGCTTGGTCCCTTTCGGGGTCGCGGGTGACTGGAGCCTATCCCAGTGACTTCGGGCTTTAGGCGGGGTACACCCTGGACAGTGGCCAACTTGTCGCAGGGCCAACACAGAGACACAGACATTACAGACAGTTCACGCTCACATTCATTCAGATTGGAAAATGACTTTCCCTGATTTTAGCTTCTGGACCAAAAGCTGCTACAACATCTACAACACGTCTGACAATGCAAACCTTCGTCTCATCAATACAAAATACTCTTCTCACTGGAAGTACAGACACTACTGACACCTACACGCTTAATGGTCCTGTCCACCTGCCACAGACTCACGCTTTATGGTCCTGTCCACCTGCCACAGACTCACGCTTTATGGTCCTGTCCACCTGTCTCAGACTCACGCTTTATGGTCCTGTCCACCTGCCACAGACCGACACGCTTTATGGTCGTGTCCACCTGCCACAGAGCGACACGCTTTATGGTCCTGTCCACCTGCCACAGAGCGACACGCTTTATGGTCCTGTCCACCTGCCACAGACCGACACGCTTTATGGTCCTGTCCACCTGCCACAGACCGACACGCTTTATGGTCCTGTCCACCTGCCACAGACCGACACGCTTTATGGTCCTGTCCACCTGCCACAGACCGACACGCTTTATGGTCCTGTCCACCTGCCACAGACCGACACGCTTTATGGTCCTGTCCACCTGCCACAGACCGACACGCTTTATGGTCCTGTCCACCTGCCACAGAGCGACACGCTTTATGGTCCTGTCCACCTGCCACAGAGCGACACGCTTTATGGTCCTGTCCACCTGCCACAGACCGACACGCTTTATGGTCCTGTCCACCTGCCACAGACCGACACGCTTTATGGTCCTGTCCACCTGCCACAGACCGACACGCTTTATGGTCCTGTCCATCTGTCTCAGACTCACGCTTTATGGTCCTGTCCACCTGCGACAGACCGACACGCTTTATGGTCCTGTCCACCTGCCACAGACCGACACGCTTTATGGTCCTGTCCACCTGCCACAGACCGACACGCTTTATGGTCCTGTCCACCTGCCACAGACCGACACGCTTTATGGTCCTGTCCACCTGCCACAGACCGACACGCTTTATGGTCCTGTCCACCTGCCACAGAGCGACACGCTTTATGGTCCTGTCCACCTGCCACAGAGCGACACGCTTTATGGTCCTGTCCACCTGCCACAGACCGACACGCTTTATGGTCCTGTCCACCTGCCACAGACCGACACGCTTTATGGTCCTGTCCACCTGCCACAGACCGACACGCTTTATGGTCCTGTCCACCTGCCACAGACCGACACGCTTTATGGTCCTGTCCACCTGCCACAGAGCGACACGCTTTATGGTCCTGTCCACCTGCCACAGACCGACACGCTTTATGGTCCTGTCCACCTGCCACAGAGCTACACACTTTATGGTCCTGTCCACCTGCCACAGACTCATGCTTTATGGTCCTGTCCACCTGCCACAGACTCATGCTTTATGGTCCTGTCCACCTGCCACAGACTCATGCTTTATGGTCCTGTCAACCTGCCACAGACCTACACACTTTATAGTCCTGTCCACTTGTCACGCACACACACACACACACACACACTGTGTGGCTCTTCTGTTTCTGGAGAAAGAGAAGTTGAGAAGAAGAGTCCTGTGTGGGAGATCAGAACTGACTGTGTGAAGAAGTTTACAGTAAAAGAGTGTGTCGAGAGCAGAGAATTTCTGTCTCCCTGGGCTCTGGAGGTGAAGTGTTTAGGTAAACGTCTGGTCTTAAATTCTCAGGTTGAATCTCTCAGATGTTTCTCATAGACTGCTCCTCTCTGTGGCTGGAGTCTGTCATCATATCAGTATTATTGGCTCAATATAACAGATGATGAACAGTTTGATGCTAAAGCTTAGCATTAGCTCTCGAAATATCCAAATATGAATAATGAAGAGGGTTTGGCCTGGGACAGTGTCAGGAGGACAGACTCGTCTCCCTCACGCCGGGATCTGGAGGTGTGTTCAGGTCTTATATTACATTCTCCTGTTGACTCATATCTTTGTCTCTGATGAGTGATTTTGTACTTTTTATATTATAAATACAGACAAACAGAACAAGACCAGAGAGTGAAAGATCAAATACCTGAAAATAAAATGTCAGCCAGACACATGTCCCTCTGTATCTGTCCCATCTGTCCCACTGTCTGGAGAATCTGTCCATGCTTAACTTTAATCATGTTTTAGCTCTAGTTTCTCCAGAGGAACGTCAGCTGTAAAAGATTTCTGCGGAACGTCCAATTAGAGTTTAGATCAGGCCCAAAACATCCAGCCCCACCCGAGTCCCTGCACTCAAAGAATTAGAGTTACTTTAAGTAACCAGAGTTTGATTGTCATAATAAAGTTAGAGCTTCATGTGTTCACAGCTTTAGTGTTTTACCTGCAGATGTCTCTGGACCAGAAGAGCGTTTCCTCAGACGACTGACCCACATGATCTCTCTCTGTCCTTTCTTTGTCTCTTTCAGGGCATCTGACTTTCTCTGGTCTCTACTCCTCTTTCTTCCCCTCTGTGTGTTCATCCACCTTCTGTCACTCACACTCCTCCATGTCCCACATGTGTGTCCTATTGGCTCAGAGCGGTGATGTCACACATGTGTGTGTCCTATTGGCTCAGAGCGGTGATGTCACATGTGTCCACAGACTTGGTGCGGCTGGTCTCGGGGTCCGGCCTGTGCTCAGGATCAGTGCAGATCTGGGATCAGTCCTGGACCTGGTTCTGTGAAGAGGCCTTGGACCTTCAGGGTGCAGAGGTGCTGTGCAGGGAGCTGGGCTGTGGGGCTCCTTCTCTCCTCCAGGGGGCGCTCTCTCCTCTGGGACTGCAGATGTTCCACTGTGAGGGCCATGAGTCTGCTCTGATGGACTGTACCCACTCTAGCTCAGGGACCTGCTCCTCTGGAGCCGCTGTCAACCTCATCTGCTCAGGTAAAGGGGCGGGGCTCACTCTGTTTCTTGTCTGTTCAGAGCCGCTCAGGCTGATGGGAGGGGCCAGTCGCTGTGCTGGGACTGTGGAGGATAAACTCAGAGGGCTACAGCTGCTGTGTGTCGAGACCTGCATTGTGGCTCCGTTGTGTCTGGAGGAAACAGAGATGGTTTCCCATGGAGTCGTGTGTGGATGATCAGCTGTGTTAAGACGTCTACAGTGAGAGAGTGTGTCTGGAGCATGGACTTTCCCTCTACTCAGGGTCTGGAAGTGGTGTGTTCAGGTAAAAGTGAAAGTGTGATACATTTTTAGGTTGTTTCTCAAGCTCGGCGATAAGACTTAAATAAAAAAATCCTTTCAATATGAATTTCCTTAACATAAACAATACAGACTTTTTATTATTATTATTATAATAATAATAACTAATCTTAATCTGATCATTGACCAAGAGAAATGAATGAACCTTTTCTGAGCGTCACTTTCTTCCTCTCTCGCTCCTTCTACCCTCATCTCACACATTTTACCCTTTATTTACTTTGGAGTGAAACATTTGTGTTGACAGTAAAAGAGAACACTGCACCCAGAATGTGACCTCTGACCCTGGACTCGGGCCTCAGTCGGGTCAAGAATGAATCAGAAGATTGGATATCTTCTCTCTCTCCACAGACTTGTGTTAGACGGGGCCTCCGAGGCCCTGCCGCAGGAGGTCCGAGTGCTGCCGCGGTCAAAGTTCAGGGTCAAATGCTCTGTGGAGCCACAGTTCCCAGGAGGCTCCTTCCAGGTCCTCTCTCCCACTGTGAACCTCACTCAGAACCACACCCTGCCCGCTGTCAATCACTCTGCACACAAAGGAAACTACACCTGTGTTTACCACCTGCAGGTGTTCAACCACGCCTTCTCCTCTTAGAGCCACGCCCTCCAGCTCCATGTGGGAGGTGAGTACAGCAACACAGCCTCATGTTAGAGTCAGTCTCATGTTAGAGTCACAGCCTCATGTTAGAGTCACAGCCTAATTTTAGAGTCACAGCCTCATGTTAGAGTCACACAGCCTCATGTTAGAGTCACAGCCTCATGTTAGAGTCACAGTCTCATGTTAGAGTCACAGCCTCATGTTAGAGTCACAGCCTCATGTTAGAGTCACAGTCTCATGTTAGAGTCACAGCCTCATGTTAGAGTCACAGCCTCATGTTAGAGTCACACAGCCTCGTGTTAGAGTCACAGCCTCATGTTAGAGTCACAGCCTCATGTTAGAGTCACAGCCTCATGTTAGAGTCACACAGCCTCATGTTAGAGTCACAGTCTCATGTTAGAGTCACAGTCTCATGTTAGAGTCACAGCCTCATGTTAGAGTCACAGCCTCATGTTAGAGTCACAGTCTCATGTTAGAGTCACAGTCTCATGTTAGAGTCACAGCCTCATGTTAGAGTCACAGTCTCATGTTAGAGTCACAGCCTCATGTTAGAGTCACAGTCTCATGTTAGAGTCACAGTCTCATGTTAGAGTCACAGCCTCATGTTAGAGTCACAGCCTCATGTTAGAGTCACAGCCTCATGTTAGAGTCACAGTCTCATGTTAGAGTCACACAGCCTCATGTTAGAGTCACAGCCTCATGTTAGAGTCACAGCCTCATGTTAGAGTCACACAGCCTCATGTTAGAGTCACAGCCTCATGTTAGAGTCACAGCCTCATGTTAGAGTCACAGCCTCATGTTAGAGTCACAGTCTCATGTTAGAGTCACAGCCTCATGTTAGAGTCACAGTCTCATGTTAGAGTCACAGCCTCATGTTAGAGTCACAGTCTCATGTTAGAGTCACAGCCTCATGTTAGAGTCACAGCCTCATGTTAGAGTCACAGTCTCATGTTAGAGTCACAGCCTCATGTTAGAGTCACAGCCTCATGTTAGAGTCACAGTCTCATGTTAGAGTCACACAGCCTCATGTTAGAGTCACAGCCTCATGTTAGAGTCACAGCCTCATGTTAGAGTCACAGTCTCATGTTAGAGTCAAACAGCCTCATGTTAGAGTCACAGCCTCATGTTAGAGTCACAGTCTCATGTTAGAGTCACAGCCTCATGTTAGAGTCACAGAACCTCATGTTAGAGTCACAGTCTCATGTTAGAGTCACAGCCTCATGTTAGAGTCACAGTCTCATGTTAGAGTCACAGTCTCATGTTAGAGTCACAGCCTCATGTTAGAGTCACAGCCTCATGTTAGAGTCACAGCCTAATTTTAGAGTCACAGCCTCATGTTAGAGTCACAGCCTCATGTTAGAGTCACAGCCTCATGTTAGAGTCACAGTCTCATGTTAGAGTCACAGCCTCATGTTAGAGTCACAGCCTCATGTTAGAGTCACAGTCTCATGTTAGAGTCACAGCCTCATATTAGAGTCACAGTCTCATGTTAGAGTCACAGCCTCATGTTAGAGTCACAGCCTCATGTTAGAGTCACAGTCTCATGTTAGAGTCACAGTCTCATGTTAGAGTCACAGCCTCATGTTAGAGTCACAGCCTCATGTTAGAGTCACAGCCTCATGTTAGAGTCACAGCCTAATTTTAGAGTCACAGCCTCATGTTAGAGTCACAGCCTCATGTTAGAGTCACAGCCTCATGTTAGAGTCACAGTCTCATGTTAGAGTCACAGTCTCATGTTAGAGTCACAGCCTCATGTTAGAGTCACAGCCTCATGTTAGAGTCACAGTCTCATGTTAGAGTCACACAGTCTCATGTTAGAGTCACAGCCTCATGTTAGAGTCACAGCCTCATGTTAGAGTCACAGTCTCATGTTAGAGTCACAGCCTCATGTTAGAGTCACAGTCTCATGTTAGAGTCACAGTCTCATGTTAGAGTCACAGCCTCATGTTAGAGTCACAGCCTCATGTTAGAGTCACAGTCTCATGTTAGAGTCACACAGTCTCATGTTAGAGTCACAGCCTCATGTTAGAGTCACAGCCTCATGTTAGAGTCACAGCCTCATGTTAGAGTCACAGTCTCATGTTAGAGTCACAGCCTCATGTTAGAGTCACAGCCTCATGTTAGAGTCACAGCCTCATGTTAGAGTCACAGTCTCATGTTAGAGTCACAGTCTCATGTTAGAGTCACAGCCTCATGTTAGAGTCACAGCCTCATGTTAGAGTCACAGCCTCTTGTTAGAGTCACAGTCTCATGTTAGAGTCACAGCCTCATGTTAGAGTCACAGCCTCATGTTAGAGTCACAGCCTCATGTTAGAGTCACAGTCTCATGTTAGAGTCACAGCCTCATGTTAGAGTCACAGCCTCATGTTAGAGTCACAGTCTCATGTTAGAGTCACAGTCTCATGTTAGAGTCACAGCCTCATGTTAGAGTCACAGCCTCATGTTAGAGTCACAGCCTCATGTTAGAGTCACACAGCCTCATGTTAGAGTCACAGCCTCATGTTAGAGTCACAGCCTCATGTTAGAGTCACAGCCTCATGTTAGAGTCACAGTCTCATGTTAGAGTCAACAGCCTCATGTTAGAGTCACAGCCTCATGTTAGAGTCACAGTCTCATGTTAGAGTCACAGCCTCATGTTAGAGTCACAGAACCTCATGTTAGAGTCACAGTCTCATGTTAGAGTCACAGCCTCATGTTAGAGTCACAGCCTCATGTTAGAGTCACAGTCTCATGTTAGAGTCACAGCCTCATGTTAGAGTCACAGCCTAATGTTAGAGTCACAGCCTAATTTTAGAGTCACAGCCTCATGTTAGAGTCACAGCCTCATGTTAGAGTCACAGCCTCATGTTAGAGTCACAGTCTCATGTTAGAGTCACAGCCTCATGTTAGAGTCACAGCCTCATGTTAGAGTCACAGCCTCATGTTAGAGTCACAGCCTCATGTTAGAGTCACAGCCTCATGTTAGAGTCACAGCCTCATGTTAGAGTCACAGCCTCATGTTAGAGTCACAGTCTCATGTTAGAGTCACAGCCTCATGTTAGAGTCACAGCCTCATATTAGAGTCACAGTCTCATGTTAGAGTCACAGCCTCATGTTAGAGTCACAGCCTCATGTTAGAGTCACAGCCTCATGTTAGAGTCACAGTCTCATGTTAGAGTCACAGCCTCATGTTAGAGTCACAGCCTCATGTTAGAGTCACAGTCTCATGTTAGAGTCACAGTCTCATGTTAGAGTCACAGCCTCATGTTAGAGTCACAGCCTCATGTTAGAGTCACAGCCTCATGTTAGAGTCACACAGCCTCATGTTAGAGTCACAGCCTCATGTTAGAGTCACAGCCTCATGTTAGAGTCACAGCCTCATGTTAGAGTCACAGTCTCATGTTAGAGTCAAACAGCCTCATGTTAGAGTCACAGCCTCATGTTAGAGTCACAGTCTCATGTTAGAGTCACAGCCTCATGTTAGAGTCACAGAACCTCATGTTAGAGTCACAGTCTCATGTTAGAGTCACAGCCTCATGTTAGAGTCACAGCCTCATGTTAGAGTCACAGTCTCATGTTAGAGTCACAGCCTCATGTTAGAGTCACAGCCTAATTTTAGAGTCACAGCCTAATTTTAGAGTCACAGCCTCATGTTAGAGTCACAGCCTCATGTTAGAGTCACAGCCTCATGTTAGAGTCACAGTCTCATGTTAGAGTCACAGCCTCATGTTAGAGTCACAGCCTCATGTTAGAGTCACAGCCTCATGTTAGAGTCACAGCCTCATGTTAGAGTCACAGCCTCATGTTAGAGTCACAGCCTCATGTTAGAGTCACAGCCTCATGTTAGAGTCACACAGTCTCATGTTAGAGTCACAGTCTCATGTTAGAGTCACAGCCTCATGTTAGAGTCACAGTCTCATGTTAGAGTCAAACAGCCTCATGTTAGAGTCACAGCCTCATGTTAGAGTCAGGGCCAGAGGGGGCGGTAGAGAGACGGCTGAAGTGGAGCTGGACTCAGACCTGTTCAGATCGGGTGGCGGACCCTCAACCAAAAAAGTGACATGGTGAATATTTCTGCTGTATCTTCTGAATGGTCCGCAAAAGAGCGTCCACACAACCTGAAATGGAGTTACTTTTAAATGTATGAATATTCTAAAATAAACAAAGTACACAGCTACAACTGTATTAAACTGCTACTGCAAATTACTACAATTTCAAAATAGTCTGACTTGAAATACATTAAAGGAAGTATAGAGTAAGTGATCAAAATTCACGGGACAGCTTTCTCCTTTTTAAAGTTTCAATTGCCTTGAATATTTAGTCCTAATTTCTTTTGTAGAAATGGATTGACTCGCCTTTGTTCGCAGACACAAAGAAGGTTAGAGCAGCAAACTTCAGCTGTGGGCGGCTCCCGATCACAGAACACTCAGTGCATATCAATGGAGGTGCGTCCTACTCATTTATTTGAATTGACAGCCGTCTGCGTTATTAAAGTATCAATCACTTTCTGCCTCTGCTTCTCACGCCAAATCTCCTCCAACAAACCGGGTGCTAAAGTGCTAAACCGTTTCAGTCCCGTTCACCAAAACTGATGGTGATGAACAAACACGATTCGAGCATGTTTTACAGCCAGCGTGTCGCTCTTATCATCCGAGTGTTCTGTGCAATGAGGAAATGGATGAGTTACACCATGCTGTTGTTCAGCATGATTTAACACCAAAGTTAGCGTTTGCAATACAAATACCTATAGAAGTCCAGCACCTTCGGGACAAAAGGTGAGAGATTAAAGCAAAGAATGGAAACAATCATGGAATATAGGTTTTAGAGTTTATCTTTGATGTTAAATGAAGCCTTAAATAACAATACATAGTCAAAACTAGATCGTTTGCAACGGCTGAAGCCATTGCTAGAGTGTCTGCGTCTCTCCCTCCCCCCCCTCCCTCTCTCTCTCTCTCTCTCTCTCCCTCTCTCCCTCTCCCTCTCCCTCTCCCTCTCCCTCTCTCTCTCTCTCTCTCTCTCTCTCCCTCCCTCTCTCTCTCTCTCTCTCTCTCTTGACTGGCTCCGTCACAAAATTCTAAAGAATAAAGGCTAAAGAATTCCGCAGACACTCATAATGCCCAAATTCATTTAAAAATGGGGAAAAAGTACTAATACTTTTGAAAATTCTGCAAAAAGTACAAGTTGTTCAAATGTCAAAAGTAATAGCACACGTACTACTGTGAAAGCGATCGTAATGAGGTATAACATGTTGAAATCGGTTGAAGCGTTAAAGAGTTGAAACTGGCTAAATGGAAAATCCTCCGTTGACATCATTCAAAAATACAAGAACATTATAGTGTCTGCGTGACACTCAATTCATCAAATAAAACATTAGCGACCCTCACCTGTCACTGTTGTAGTTTTGAAATGTATATATTGTGTAGAATGCACCCTAAATTTGCCATATTCTCTATATTATATCATAAAAATAGTACCTTGTGATGATGTGAGGAATAATACATTCAAAAACTGTGCTTATGACATTTTCTGACATTGAACATTAAAGGGCCTGTGACAGGTTTTTACAATTTTCTAATTCTGACTTTATTTGGTGTATTTATACCTGTTGTACATGTAAATAATAGTTGTACACCAATTGAGAAGGTATTTGTGGAGAAAACATTAAAAAATCTGAAGAAAATGACAGGAAGTGACATCACACTAGGGACATTCGTTCCAGTCAAATTGTAAGCAGAATTTACACAAGAAACAATTTTTTTGACATTTTAAAAACATTAAGTCAACAAAATAAAGTCGCTCTCATATATTTTTATTTGTCAGGTTAAAAAAATGTGACATTAGATTTGCTTTTGCCCCGAGGGGCGGGGCCAGGACAATATGGTGTGTTTGTGTGAACTAATGAATTACTATAAATTACACGAAAGATTTGACCTGTAACTTGTAACAAAGCAACATATGCCTGCTTGATTGGCCCCGGTGGCCGTTTGTGGTGAATTTTATTTTCTGCGCGCCATAGATTTTCTTCACTATGTGCGAGCAGTGCACGATGTGCGAGCAGTGCACGATGTGCGAGCAGTGCACGATGTGCGAGCAGTGCACGATGTGCGAGCAGTGCACGATGTGCAAGCAGTGCACGATGTGCGAGCAGTGCACGATGTGCGAGCAGTGCACGATGTGCAAGCAGTGCGCAGCTGCGCAGGCGTGCAGCTTAGAGGGAACAGGGCCATCTCTTGGGGAAATGTGGGCATTACAGGTGAAAGGTAAAATGGAGGGCCAGCCACAGTATCGTGAGTTTGAATCCCGACTCCGACATTTGCTGCATGTCCTCCTTTCTCTCTCATCATTCCCCTTCCTTTCTTTCTCATTCCATCTACTGTCTAATAAAGCCTACAAAAAAAATATATATATATTTATTTTTTATTTTTGATATATCTTGGACAAGCTTGGTGGGCCAGATTGAACGGCCCAACCGGCCGGATGTGGCCCGTGTTAGTTTGGGGACCACTGCTGTTGTACATGACTGCGGCCTTTTCAAATGAATGTGATAAACCCCCAAAAATCACAGGTGTAAAGCTGGAGTACCCCACTTAGTTTTGGTTGAAAATTACAGTATGTTAAAAGTACTTTATGAACCTAACCTTAAACTGTATGCAGGAGTACAGGGGCAGAAATGATGCGGGGAGGGTTATCTACGTATGTATATGTTGATCAGTGGATTAAAATGGTTGATGCAAATCTGTCACCGTAACAGCTATGACATTATGATGACTATAACACACACACACACACGCACACACACACGCACGCACGCGCACACACACACACACACACGCACGCGCGCACACACAAACACACACACACACACACACACACACGCACGCGCACACACACACACACACACGCACGCACGCACGCACGCGCACACACACAAACACACACGCACGCGCACACACACAAACACACACACACGCACACACGCGCACACACACACACACACACACGCACGCGCACACACACAAACACACACACGCGCACACACACGCACGCACACGCACACACACACACAAACACACACACGCGCACACACACGCACGCGCACGCACACACGCGCACACACACACACAAACACACACACGCGCACACGCACGCACACGCACACACACACACAAACACACACACAAGCACACGCACGCACACACACGCGCACACACACACACACACAAACACACACACGCGCACACGCACGCACACGCACACACACACACAAACACACACACAAGCACACGCACGCACACACACACACACGCACACACACAAACACACACACAAACAAACACAAGCACACACGCACACACGCACGCACACACGCACGCACACACACACACACACACACACACACGCAAACACACAAACACGCACGCACACACACACACAAACACGCACGCACACACACACACACTCTGAAATACCTAAACTTTCACTATGTTCTAGTCAGTTAATGTTAGTGTATGTTCTGAGGTCGTTGTTATTGTCGTATGTGTTGCCTCTGCTGTTATTGGCTGTTTTTGAGCAGCTAAAACAGTCACGATTCATTCAAAGCTAGCCTGATAAGTTGAATACCACTGCCACCCTCTAACTGACCTTCACATTAGTTCTGGACACTATAAGAACATGGTAAAACTGGCAGACTCAAAGTTAATCCTACAACAATAACTGAAGGAGAACATTCATCACAACAGTTTGACGACAGATGTTTTCTCGCTGTGACGAACAAACCGCCCTGCTGTGGAATAATACTCAAAAAGTACAATCTCAAACTCATCCAAACATTATGAATTTTACACGAGCTATAACTTGCAATGAATATAAAGCAACAGGGGCGTTTGGGCAGCTTTCTGACTGAAATGGATAAGGAATAGAAATAAGTAAACTCGCTGGATGCATTTCACCTGCAGACCTCGATGTGAAATATGAAAGTGGGGCTTGATAATCAATCAAACAGACAACAGTCCCAGTCGCAATCACAGTCGTAATGTTTTCCTCGCTGAAAAATGCACAAAAATACTGACTCCGGGCCAAAAAGTTTATTAGAGCTTCGCAGAGTGGCAATTTTAGGCGAGAGGAAAGTTTCAATTCAGATGAGATTGGGATCTGAAATGTGCTTTTTACTCCGGAGTCCCTTAATACATAAAAAAGAAAGAGCTGTTACTTTATTTACTTACCAGTGGTTTACATTGAAATTCTTGAATCTGGCTCTAGACAGTTTGCTGAAATGTCCTTCCCCCGTCTCATCCCATTTTCACGATGTCCTTTAAAAGAAATATGAATACAAGAAAGACAAACACGCACAACTAACAAAACATAAAAAATAAAACATTAGCATAGACGTACAAATTACACCGTTTTTAGGTCGGACAGACAAAAACAGATGGGGAACAAAGAGAAAACAATAAATAAATACACAAAATCATAATAAAATAAACAGAACAACTCTTAGTCAATGATGAAAACAGCCCATTATTACTATTATTGTTTTTAATAATTGCAATTGTCAATGATGAATCATTGTTTAATAAGGCCTAAGGGCCAAACGATTCTCTAAAGAGAAACAAACAACGTTAAATTCTTGCATCAATCAATTATTAAATACATGTTTTTACGTTTCATTTACGTGACATCAAAATATGTAACTGGAATGTTCCGCAGTAGGGCATTAAACACATACATTTTTTTTATTGGCAACAAAAACACCTGTATCAAATGCTAAACAGAGCAATAATATCTCCATGGAGACGACGGTTACAACACACATTCGATTCCATTCCTGGGCTATATCATTTTGGATATAGATTTAACTAAAGCAGTTACTAAATAAACTAGTTCTTAATGAAGAATCTGTTTAGCCCAAATATACAAATCTGAGAAATCCTTACATTAATATTCATTGAGAGAAACTTACTTTTCTTAAAAACCGACTCTCTCGTTCTAGCACGTTGTCTTTAAAGCCACAAATCATATCTCCAGCAATCTACTTCCCTTAATTCATACAGCAATGTTCAACGTTTAACAGCCTAAAAATACATCCAACACATTTCCTACAGGCGATTCAACTTGTTTACAATCAAGCAAATCAATCTGCTCCGACTTTAGGACGGCACGGCGGTACGGCGTTATGGCGGTACGGCAGCTGTGATGACGTCCGGTGCCCATCTCCCATGATTCACAGGGTCCTTGTGTCGCGGTGAACGGCAGGCACGGTGACTTACCGACGTTTCTGGCGCTCTGAAAAGCACTGACCCGTGCGCAGGTCACTTCGTAATGTCCCCAATGTCACAGGCCTGCCCGGATCAGGGGGAAATAGACTCTAACTACAGTGATAAAGCGCAGCGTGTGCAGTGGACGCGAGGAGGGCGAGATGGATGGCACTCACATAGGGCCTGGATGGACGAAACGAGACGGAAATATATATATATAGAAACGCAAATGCAGTTTACAAGATTCAAAAACATGTAGTCAAAAATAAAGATAAGAAAAACTATTTAAAACTGTTTAACTAGAATATGGAATGTGATGATGTCATAACGTCCTATGAATACATTGTACTTTGCTGTGAAATATCTAAAATTTAAATTCACAAAATGTTTAACCTGACCATTTTTATGACACGACTCATTAACTTATTATAGTTAATTATAACAAGATCTGCATTTCAACCATACTGATTTGAGCTGCTCCCTCTTATTGGCCAGTTTAATGTTGTGATGTCATCTGAAACCGTACACTTTAAACAGGGTGAAGCGGCCTGTGCCCCGCCCCTCTAAAGCCAGGACGCCGCTGAAAAAGAGAGATTCTAAACCTCAGTGAGACTTTCCGGGTTGAATAAAAGGTCAATAAGATTCAAAAAAGCATAAAAACAATAAAATACAATACTGTGCAAGTAGAGTCAAACTATAAGGCTAACAAACATGTAGTACATTAGATAATGATGACTAAGTAACCAAAATGTTAGACTTTTTGGCACATTTTTGTATTTCACGACATAATACGGTCCAATAAGACAGAGTTTGACCCAAACAAAACCAAACTTCAGGTATATTTTTGTTGAGAGCACCATATTATGACATGGTTATTAACTCAAAAATGAAAAAAAAAAAACGGCTGTATTTTGCGCACGAAAAGGCGCACCGGATTGTAAAGCGCATCGTCAATAAATGGTCTATCATGGATAATTGTTCATATATAAAGCGCACCGGACTATAAACCGCATTAAGCTACACAAAATAGACGGATAAATCAGTCAGTTGAGCTTTATTAAACGCATTCAACTCATTCAGATCAACATCAAAACACACTCTGCTATAATGCTCAGACAAGCTCACTTACAACACGTAAAATACAACACCAAACACTCACTTTTTCAGTTCATTTTCGTCCACAAATCCTTCAGTGTCCGAGTTTAAGAGTTGGGCCGTACATCCCGCATCCATCTCTGAGTCACGCAGCAGTTCAGGGATGATTCCGGCCTTCGTGAAAGCTCTGAGTTTAAAGTCTGCGTCGTAAGCGTGTAGATCTGTGGTCTCTTGGCAGGAGTCATCTTGGGGTCCTTTATTTAGGTATTGTTCCTGACTTATAATGTAGTTTACATTTTGACAGAGCGCCGCGAGCGTCGTGTGTAGCGGTAGACTACTGTTCCCAGAATGCTTTGCATACATGTTGTTGGGATTTCCGGTTCTGGAGTACCGTGAACGTGCTTCTAGACGTGTATCTGAGTTTGCCGTGTCCCGAGTCTTCTTTATACACCGTGTACCACACAAAATCTCTTCGAGGTCAGTAAACACAACCAGAGATAATCCATATATGAAGCGCACCGGATCATAAAGCGCACTGACGGTTTTTGAGGACATTAAAGGCTTTTAAGTGCGCCTTATAGTGTGGAAAATACGGTAACATTGAGCTCGACTTTCACCACAAAGCAAGCAATTCCGAATCAACCATGAAACATCCATCATCCAGTGTACAGTGTAAAATTGTAACAGCTTACAATGAATCATCAAAGATTCGCCAAGAAGTTACTTAACAAAATGGCACAGTGAAGTCTTAGGATACTTACGACCCCATCGTAAACCAGACTGAACTCGTTTTGATTCAAACTGTGGACATCCAATCTCCTCTGCACGTGAACTCTGAAGTGTCATGTCACTCAAACAGTGGTCATTAGTTTCAGAACATGTCCAACCAGTCCAAATGTTAAATATTCTGTCAGTCGTTCAGTTTGTGTCATCCAGTTCTTTGTTATGGCCTTTTCCCCTGCAGCCAGTGTGTTCCAAAGTTATCCATTCATTGAGTTTCCCAGATATAAAGTTCTGAAGTCACAATTTCACCACAGAACGAGTCTAGTGATGATTCTTGGATTAAATGGGATTGATAAAACACAGACAACAAAATACTTGCCTGACTAGTAAAGCCTATTCACTTTGAGTAATTTGATAATACTTCATTTTTATTCTAGAATTGTATCCTGCACACGATTGGTTTCAATCAGAGAAACGCTTGGGCCGGTCATGTGTAAACTAACATGTCAACACTGAGAAACGGAGCGGATTTTGTCACACTCAACAAGAAAAGTACCAAATCCTGTAAACCTCTAGTAAAAGAAGTGATATATCTTCCTTTGAATGATACCAGAATATTTGTGACATGGTTTTCACGTATGAATTAGCTTTTTACCTCCTTTATGGTCTAATTCCAAACTCTGCATTCAAACTGGCTGGTAAGGCAAGCTAAACACAACTTAGGCTGTTTTAGATGACGGAACAACAATATAAGATGAGTACAAGCTTTAAAAAGTTGCTGCAGCTCAAATATCCTCATACATTTTAACATACTGACCGATACTCCACTCATACACTGGCAGTCCCCACTATCTCCTCCTGCATAGCGATGAGTGCAAATCTGGCTCTCTGCTCCCTCTTAATGCTGCGAAACTCAAAAGTCATAAATTACTGCTTGTGCATAAGTCAGGGGGAACCTCACAGGGGAACAGCCTGGAGACGTGGCTCAGTGCACCGAAGCCGTAGGGGTGGCAGCATCCCACTTTGAGATTAATGTACACGGCTGTTTTTATCAAATGCCTTTGTATCCACGAGTGCAGGGTGTAAATGGGAAGAGCGTTATGTACAACCGCGACGGTGTGACTCCGGGACAGAGCACCCGTTCCGGGTTTTGTCACGGGATGAAATATGACTTATAGTGAGAAGTGGCAAGCTAGGTTGTTGACTGTAGCTTGAGTGCATTTTTCAGCATTAATGCGGTTAGTAGTAGTGAGCAAGAGAGTGAATATTTCTACACCACCTTCAAAATGCTAACAGGGTTGGTTAGTATGGGAGATCGATGGGAATAATAGTAGGGCGGCGGTGGCTCTGTGCAGTGGTTCTCAAACTGTCACACTGAAAGTCATATTTCTCTTTACAAATAGCACCTGGTCTAAACCCGGGACTAGAGCAGAGCAAATTTGGGCTAAACCAAATCTAAAATAGGTTTAAAATGACCCTAACCCTTTTTCTTGAGGCTAAACTTAATTTTTCATGTTTTATTCTAGTACAAATATATTGGAAAAGCAGCTAGGGTCAGAATCAGACTGCAGTGCACGGCCTGCCTCTAATTATAGAGTTTGCATGCTAGTTGTTGTTAGCTTTACTGTGAACAGCTTTGGTCTCTGAGTTGTGTAAAGCGCTTATAAACTTGCTTATATAAGGTGAAGTAGGATGGAGTAGGATGAAGAAGGATGCTAAGAAGCCATAAAGTAAGTGAGAAGGACAGTCGGTCTGCTGCAAACAGTTTGAAATTGACGAGTTCCGTTTTTTAACATTATTAAGACGGTAAAAAAAACTCATCAGAGCACCAGATAAGAACAGAACAATTGGTATGTCTAAAAATTTTGATTTTCGACCCCTTTAACCACCACCAATCACACTGCATTCATACAGAGGCAGAAGGCAGGTTGGGAAGTGTCTTGGCCAAGGATACAACAGGGTGCAAAAGGTCTGAGCAGAGAGTGAACCACTGACTTTGGTTGGAGGGTTTGTGTGCTGAATCTTAAAAGAAGACATATGCTTTTTTATAGGTGATTAGTATCAATTTACATTTTTGTTCAATGTAAACCGCAATATTCAACTAGAATGGCTTATAGAAAAGGGTCCACTAACTTAAGTTCCGCCTCTTCACCGTGACATTTTGAGTTTTCAAATAATCACAACTACGAACAGGGATGTGGGCGGGGATAGGTGAACAAAAACAGGAATTTTCTGAGACAGTATTGGATTTCTCAAACAGACAGGAATAAAAATACAACTTTGTCACAACCCGAAGAGGTGTTGTGGGTCTTTAATTGTTTAGTGGCTCCGCTTTAAAGCTAGTGGCTCATAACTCATAGCTCGCCCTCCACCAGCAGGCACCTACCCTTTGTTTCTGTTTCCTGTTCTTTTGTTTTACACCATCTTACAATATCGCATGACATCTGAACAATTAAAATGTTCGTGAAATTGTGTTATTATTGTGACCTCAGACTTTGAGGAAGATAATGATGAAAAAACACCATTGTAACTAGGGTATAGGTTAAAAAAGAGGAGTGTCTGCAGAGCCGCGGCGTTATTTTTGTGCCGGCTGCGCGCCGCGGCTCCTGAAACTGCGCCGCTATTTGACCGCGTTTTAGCGCCGTTTTAGACCGCGCCGGGTTAAGTTTAAGGTTAGGGTTAGGGTTAGGGTTAAGGTTAGGGTTAAGTTTAGCCATGAGGCTATAAGGGAAATGCCGAGGTCCCTGAAACTGCACGGCTATTTGACCGCGCCGCGGCTCTCCAGCCACGGCCTTAAAAAAAAAGCAATTTTATTAATTTACTTTTATTTGACCAGTAAAAACCCATTGAGATCAAGATCTGTTTTTAAAGAGTGTCGTGAATGTTGCATATGTGTCCTTTAATGTGAATTTAATATAGTTTGACTCCCTCGGTTCAAGCACACAGTCGTTGGTTTGGTTTTTGACTTATTGTGAGGTGCATCCAGCGCGCTCTTTGACTCTCATTCACATGTGGCGCGTGGCTTGTAGCTGTTTTATGATTAATGTCATTAGCCGCGGTGCTATGCTCAAAGCGGCGTCGCGAATACACAAAGAAGTGACATTTTCCTAGGAGATTTATTAGGCAGCAGCACAAAGGGTTGTTAACGCTGTTAGCATAATAATACATATGATAATACCAGACAACGACTAACAAAAAAATGAAGCTGTTTTGTATTATTTGTGGAGTTGAATCGTCGGAAGTTTCCATAGTTACGTTGACGGCGCAAAGGATGGTTATGACTAGGGCTGGGTATTGCCTAGTACCTCACGATACAATACATATCCACGATACAGGGTCCACGATACAACACGAATCCAGATAAACGGAACTTGATACGAAAAATTATTATTACCAAAATGACCTTCTTATTTAGTAGAATAACCAAATGCATCCTCAATAGCAGAATACAACTGTCCGAGGATGAAGTCACATCTTCAGCTCCTCAGATTCGTCTGTAAGTTCCGAAGTGTAGATTTCTAATGACTTTACGTTGTTTAAAAGTGTCACCATACACATCTCTGCCGTAAGAAGTCCGTCACGATGTATCACGATATCGATATATTGACCACAGCCCTAGTTAGGACAGTTGCCTCACTGTGTTGAAGTTACATTCTGAAACTATGAGGCCTTTTCATGTGGAGTGTGCATGTTCTTTGAGTCTTAATTGTGTCTAACTTCTCTGGGGGAGGATCTGTCATCTGCTTGTCTCTATGGAGATGCTATTGCTCTGCATTTTCCACAGTATGGCGTCAAAATTATATATTTCTAATTTGAAAATGTATTTATTTTGTTTGTATTGCATGCTCATATTCCTCTGCTGTACTTAAACTGTGCATTGCAACAGTGGAATTTCCCAACTCTGGAACAACAAGGTTCTCTTATCTTATTTTGTAACATGGTCCGTTTCATGGTCCATGGCTCAGATTTTGTGGAATATTATGGGGTAAAAAACGGTCTTGATTACACATTTATTTACAGTGCATCTGGAACTTATGTTCTATACATTTTACTGCCTTATTCCAAAATGGACTAAATTAATTATTTTATTTACAATTTTTTTTTTTTTAAAAAGCACATGCACATTCACGGCCTTTGCTCAATACTTTGTTGAAGCACCTTTGGCTCTAATTACAGCCTCAGGTCTTTTGAGTATAATGCTACAAGGCAATGCATTTCATTTGTTATAAATTTGGGAGATTCATTTGAATTGGAAAAAAATAATCAAACCGAAAACTAACAACTGTGTGTTGAGAAAAGGAATTGTTGTGGGCCGAGGCAAAATGGTCCTTTATTTGTCTTTGTCGTTAACGAACAAGCTAGCGCTGCTCTAAAGAAGCAACAACGGAGAAACTCATTTATAAAGCAAAATGGAAACTGAAAGTGAATTTTAGTGGGACAGTAGCTCGGATCCACGGACAAAAAAAGCGAAGAAACTGGTGCATGGCCATAAAATGTCTGCCGCAAACAACAAAATATCCTGTTTTTGAAGACATATTTTTTGGCCCACAGGGTTTATTAGACAGGACAGCTGAGTATGAAATGGGGATGAGAGAGAAGGGAGGACATGCAGTAAATTGTTAGCAAACTTTTCCTTATATTCCTTGTTGCAAAACATAATTCAGCATTTTGTCAAATTAAAAGCAATTTGTACTGAACAAATATACTTTGGTCATTCTTTCATCCCATACTCTGTGGTGGTAAGCGACTATCGTAGCCAAAGCTGCCAATCCGCGCCTCTGACGGGTTCGTGGATGAGTGCGCTAAAGCAGGGGTACTCACACTTAAAAACATATTGAGAATTATTATTACCCATATTGCACAACACAACACAATTAACTCATACACACTTTACTCTGATGACTGGCACTGAATGGAATCAGCCAGGGACACATAGTCCGGCCTTCAGCCTCAGGCACACTTTCCAAATGATCATCAGTGAAGCATCAGTGGAGCGGTACTTTGACTTTTTGATCTTCATGTGTAAAAATGTCGGCGAATAATGCGGCTCATGTCGGGGTACTTTTCCTCTGTGAGTGAGTTCCAGAACTGTCCATGAGCTCTGGACTTCAGCTGAATGTCGGCCATGTCATAATCTCATCTTCCACTTCAAAAGAGTTCAGTTCAGGCCATTTCTGATACGAGTGAATCAACCTCGCGAGTGAAGGTAACTCGCTAGTTAGCTTGTTAGCAATATCAGTCAAGTGATGGGATGGATGATTGGCTGACATCTATTTGTTTGAATGTCATGCGATGTATCCACAGTACCTTTGACATGGACTGGATTGCTCACCTCTGCTCTAAAGAATACCTGGGATAAACATGCATTCTTACGTGAGCTGGCTTGCCCCTCCATAGTTCTATCCTACTAACAATACATGAGAATTTACAATCTATTTACAATAATCAATAAGTGCTCCCTGTTTCGCCATAGACATTGTTCGCCACCTTTCGCCGCTCTCACAGTGGGGTGTAATGTGTCTGTATAATGTGTCCTGACATTCCATTTTTCCTGCTCATCAGAGGCGGCCCCTGGTTCAGCTCAGGTCGTGATGCTCTCAAATGAAATGTGGGCTTAATTACATTTGATCTGATCGCCCACAGAGGCTCCTACCTGCGCAGAGATGAATATAGCCCGGCCTAGCGGTGTGACTGGCCTCCATTACGGCTCTGCACAAAGCTGGAGCCGTCAGGGCACGGGTTAATGACAGGGGAGGGAAGGGCAGGGGCAGACTGTCCCGGGCCGATCCTCATGACCCGCAGACACTTGTAATCAAAGACAGGACGTGGTTAAAAGACACGTATTTAGCATTATTTGTTATTGGCCTTTAAATGTTGTAACGGTAGATGGAGGAATGGGAGATGGCTAATAATAAATAATGCTATATAGCGCGTGTAGTGCGTTTCATGAATGAATGAATGTCTGAAATCTTTATTGCTCAAGAAGAATTTTCTTTGCACTCGAAAACCCTCCAGACTTCCCTGATCAGCCAAGCTTTGAAAATACTTTAGAATTATATCCAGTCGCTCCGATTTCCAAAGCGCGTGATTGACAGACGGATTAACCAATCAGAGACACGCATGGTCAGTTGGTGTCTAAACAAACATGGCGGCTAACGAGAAACACTAAAGGGAAAATAACACAAAGGACAGAGAAATGTCCCCAATTTCATGGAGGAGATGTTTTTTGCATTTGAGAGACATGTGGCACAAATTAGAAGCGGTAGTTGGACTGGTCCATGCTTAGAGCGTTTTTTTTGACTCCCACTATGGTCCAATTCCAGACCCTTCCGCATTTGAACAGACTGTAGGAGAGACTGGCTGGTAAGAAACCTCCAGACCGGATTGCTTCAAAAGGCTTTGGAGCGTTTTTCATCAATAGCGGAATCTGTCCCCGTGCTCAGGGCTGAGCTCCAGAGGCTCTCGACACCCAAACATATAATAAATCGTACCAAAAATATACTTAAATCATTATGCTGATTTCAGACATTCACAAAAAGACGTTTAGTAATTCCAAGTTTGTGTGGCTGTGAGAAGTGGCTAAAGCTAGCATAAACAACAAAATACTCCCTGCATTTTCTGCATTTATTTACCTTGTTTGCGCCTCTACATCATGATTTAACATCTCTTTATGTAACGCAGTGGTTAATGTTAGATGCATTATTCACTGAAAATATACTATTTTGGGTCTTGACGCAAGTGTCGTGCGACGATAAACAGGAAACAGCTAATGCTAATGTGAGCTTTTTAAGCATGTCGGCTCAACAAGTTCACATCACTAAGCTCAAGATTAGCATTTAGTGAGATTTAAATAAACAAAATTCAGTTTGAATCAGCTCTTTACAATGTTGTTTTCACCTGAGCTTGTGTTCTCTCTTGTCCAAAGCTAAAGCGTTGCGTGATCCAAAAGCGAGACAGACCACACCTCTCACGCTCGCTTGGACCAGTCACTTAAGACAGTGGAGTCACGTTTGAACCGCTTGAAACATGATATCGAGACCAAATAAGAAGACAAATAAGATGTTAAAGAGCCAGTATCACACACATTTTTATCTACTGTATCTTATTATACCTTGATTTGATTTGTTTCATTTTCACACGTTTAACACGCAAATCCTGCATATTTCTGCTGTTCGTCTCTTGATCTGAAAACACTCTGAAGTGTAGAGGAAATACAGGAAGTGCTCCACTGTTTTCAAACGACACACCTTCACTTGAATCATTGGGATCATTTCAGACCTGACATTACCTCACTTAGAAGCTTGATCATTGCTCAGCTTTTATGTTGAAAGAATCCTTTGACTTGGAGAAACAGTACTTTTATATGCATTTAGCAACAAGGATTGGTTATTATAACCAATAAATTAAACGAAGTAATGACTATTATAACCCTCAAATACATAATAAATGGAAAAGGGAGGGTAACATCGGTACACCTCAACAGAGAACCACAAAATAATATATATATATTCAGTTTAATAACAATTAAATATTTAGAAATAGATAAACCAAGAAGACAACAACTCTTTAGTTTATTCTTGTAGATTGCGTGAAAGCACCATTTTTATGATAAATTGATCTCTTCTTCCTGTATGATTTCACTGCATGTTTGTAACTGCTGAACACTACTTGGATGAGTGGCAAAGCATATTCACTCAAACCTTTGTCCAGTTGACAGAATTACATTTCCTTTTGTTATGGAACCTAGCCATTTATATTTACCATTTATAGTAGATTTTGTAAATTAAAGCTCTGTGATGCTTCTGAAGCAGCAGAACAGGCGTGGAAGAGCACATTTGAACGATTGGTATAATTCCTTACCATTTTGTTTTGAAAAATAGGATTGATTGCATCGACTGGGTTCGAACTCCCCGCTTAAAAAAGCAGAAGTCAAAATACCCACGAGAACATGTGATTTCTATCAAAACAAAAGATCCATTCAGTTTCCTTTCCTTTTTGCATAATCATCCTCAATCACCAAAAGCAGTTGCCCTTCACAACTTGCAAAAAACGTTCAAATTCAACCTTTTGTCTCGTATTTTCACATTTCTCTTTTCATAGTGTCACAAATAACTTCTCTAAAAAGATAACGTTTGCTTCTCAGATAAAGCACAACTATGCGAATATGTAGTCAATTTCTAAAATGTCCCTCTCCAAGTCCCTCCCTGCAGCATACTAAGTTCAAATACAGCCAAACTCTGTCTCCTTGTTATTTCCTGTACCATATACGTATACTGTAGTTCCACGCTGTTCTTTTAAGTCCAGCCTCATTTGCTGCAGGCACCGGCGCGTCTCAAGAAACAAAAGCCAAAAGTGAAGTTTGGCCTACCTCTGACTCAGAAAGCTTGACCCGCGGTCCCACCTGCCGACTTAATGAGCTTCACAACAACTCACGCGCACAAAAATAACACAATTTTAGCGGCAGATGTGCTTTGAGCAGGAGACAATGAATGTGGTAATATGTAAAAGAAGTAATGCAAGTGCTTTGTTTTAAAGTTTAGCTCTCGAGTTGTTGTCCTGGTGTAGATCTAGTTTAGTTTTAGTTTAATTGTGTGCAGCTTTAGGGGCAGCATTGACTTTTTGAGCTTTTTACCATGTTCTAACATTGTTCTCATCAAAAAGATATCTGGAGTAGCATTTAGCTTCAATCATGCACGTTTGATGAATCCTGTTGAGTAAGTCCTCTCCCTCTGAGATGTTCTGGGCTGTTTTTACGTCTATAAATCATGGCCAGACTCATTCTGAGCATTTCTGCCTCAAATCACGTTTATTAGATTAGATTAACATGTCAGGCAAGTTAGGATAGGATAAGATATTTATACCACAATGTGTTGCAGCACAGATTAGGCACAGAAGTATGATAATTAAAACAGACAATTTAGAATTTAACTCTTAAATAACTCTTAAAATTGTTGTTTGTTTATCTTTGCAGCCAGTAAAAGGAGAACAATTCCTGATGTTTAAAATGCCTGACTGATATAAAGCAATATGTGCTTCTTGTAGACAAGTTTGAACGTTTTTAGTTCTGAAACATAACATGCCAAAGCAGTTTCCCATGAACATGTTTAGTGGCCAATAAAAAAATAAAAATAATGCATAATATCTGTCCTTTAAAGGAGGAATAAGTACATTTAACGAGAGAGCTTCCCCTGCAGCTCTCTTGTGAAAATACACTGTAGATGCAAAAGCTTTTTTTTACCACAGGGTTAATTTTTTTTCAGATTCTTTAGCAAAATAATTCAGTATTTTTATTCTGAGCAATTTCGATCATTTCATACATTCCTTGTAATGTACATAAAACATAAAATTTACAAGAAGAAAAAAAATATTGTATGAATAAAGTGATTTTGAATGTATGATGTACTTTTAAAGTAATATAAATAAAATAAATAAAGTTTTTCTTCAGCAAAATCTCTTTACACAAAAAGGAGCAATAATAAAAGCAGTAATTTCACATTACCCCCAAAACCCCAGTTTGAGTCTGGTTTTACTCTCATATAGACTTGATCTGTTTTAGTCCTGTTTTAGCACTAACTTTGTCCATGTTTAGTTCTAGTTGCTAAATTAGAACAAAAGCTTACAATCTTAGGCTGGACAAAAAATACATAACTATAGCATGCCATAACTGTTAATAATGTTACTCCGGGCTGCATTATTCTCGGTGGCCAGTCTCACAATCATCAACACACCAATGTTTGCATTTGTTTTTTCAAAGCTAAAAACAGAAGCTGCTGCCGTCGCAATGATTCGTAATTAATGAGACATGACGTTGATCAGATTTTTTAATTTTTTTTTTTTTTTAATCACAAAATCATTTCGAAAATATCTTATACCACTTTGACTTTGGCCAAATGGCACAATGTCAAAATGAATCATTCCTCTCTTTTGGTGTCTGCTTTCTGTTTGAGGACAGCTCCAGCATGGCCAGGATTACTGAAATAACCCGGACTATCTTAAACCACACTTAATCCTCTCAAGCAAATACCTGACTCGCCATTTTGATCCAGTTCACTTCACCTCCACCCAGAGGTGGAGAGTGGACAGAACGTGTACTCAAACAGCCAAGTATCTGAATAAGGGCGGGACGATGCTAATTTACTGACTTAGTGAGTAGCATTCTCAACGCGAGTAGCCAAGCATAGCGTTACTTCAAATAGCATTACTCAAGTTGACATTGAAAGTGGAGGTGCAAGAAATGGCTCAAAAAAGGTGGACTCAACACTCATTTTCCATTCTAAAATGTTGTTTTTTTTATGTTTGTTTTTTTAAGTGTACAGGCCAAATAAGGAGATTGTGTGATAAATAATACACGAGGATACGAGGCGTGTGTTCTCTCTAGTGTGAGCTAAGGAGTCATTGTTGCAGTGATAAATGAAACATTTGCACAAACTGTTGATGTAAGTGTTGATACTCAACAGTTTAAGAGCTGTAACTATGCAACGGAGCTTGGTGAGTCAAACAACACAAGATGATAGGAATGTATCAGGAAAGAGGGGGATATGTTTGGAGTGCAGTTAAAATGAAGAATTTGAAGAGGCCTTTTGGTATTAAACATGCTCTTGAGTAACTTAAGCTCTTGTAGAACTTAGAATAATGCATCAACTGTAAACCACAACATACTTTTTATCAGTCAGGTATTCCCTCATCAGGATTGGTGTTAGCTTACTGGTATGAGAGGAAATTACCATGAGGAAATAAACAAAAACTAGCTTGCCCCGACCTGGTACTGTAATGAATCGTAATGAACACGTTTTGAGGTAGAAATGCACAGAAGGAATCTGGAGATGGTTTATGAACTTAAAAACAGCAGAGAGAGGACCTGTTAAACTGAATTAATACGTATGGTTAATTATTGAATGTGTTATTGTATATGTATTTAGCTGTTTATTTATTTAACTTGTTTTATGTTTCGTTAACAGGGCGCTCTTGCAAATGAGAGCCCTCCCCGTATAAATAAAGGTTATAGTATAATTAGCCTTTTAGCATACGCGTGACTTCCTTTAGTTTGGCATCTCATGTTTTAGAACTAAAAAAAGAAATTGGATCTCTGCTGTTTCCCACCGGACTAACCGAGTTGTGATGACATCTACTGGCTACAGTAGATGTGAATTACACAAGTTAATTATAAACAACGTTTTTTAAAGAGATGCCAGGGAGGACGCCATCTGGCGATGGCGATGATTTCTGGATTTAAAAAACAGCAGAGAAGATTCTCAGAGCCACATCACACCTGTTAGTGAGGAGAGTGTTTTCTATGCTCGGAGGGGAGAGGACTTACTTACCAGGAGTCATCAAACAAGAGTAAATGAAGCTAAATGCTGATGTTTTTGATGAGGGAACAATGTTTGTACTATCACGGCCCTCCCTTTGGCTGGCAGGGGTGCTTCCTCCTGCTGCTGCCATTTTTTAAAAGGTCTGGAATCACAAACAGTGTCCGTCCTCTCCCAGGCACACCATCGTTGGGTTTCCTCAGTTGCTCTTTGTTTAGGTTTGCTTTTAAATAGACATGAACAAATACATTTCCACTCACTTTCCCACAGAGCAAACACCACAGACTTACAGGCATGATTGATAATTGCTCAGTTATGTTGAAGGTAATATTTACAATAAACTATGATTTTGATTGGCCCTTATCTTGCCTCTGTTGCCCTCCTTATTTGTCCCAGTAACAGTACATGTTTAAAAGCTCCAAAAAGTCAATTTAGCATAATATGTGTCTTTTACAATACCGTACAAAATGCGTAAATTCACGAGTAACAGATGATATCCTTCCCCGCTCATGCCTCCCCCGAGTGCTGTGCCTGAGGAGGGTTCACTCAGTCTGGGCAGGGCCAGCCGGCTGTGGCCCTTCTCTGGCCTAACCTCCAGAGTGGGCTGAGGTTGCAGATTCATGATAAGAGCTGTAAAAAATGCTGACGCTGTGCACCATAATACACCAGGAAATGAATGCAATATGGAGGTATGAGGGAGGGTTATAGTAATCTGCATAAATACATCTGAATACATAAACAAGGCAGAAAATACTGTCATTGAAGTACCATGGTTCCCTGTGGGGATGTTCACTTAAGCGGATATGTGACACTGGAATCCAACCAGTCAGGGATCAAAATACAATATAGGATATTATTTGACATCCAAAAAGCAGGCCATGGGTTTCTGAATGAAACTATTGATTGTTGCCATAGAGATCAACCATTTCAAACCAAATAATATGTCTTTTGAATGGTAAAAAGTTCTCAAAACGTTACATATAACAGAAAGTTGAAACCCATGAATATTATGGATGACCTGGGATATGTACTGTGTGCTGTCAACGATATATTTTAATGTTGTACTTTTCTTAAAGAATAATCATGGAAAATAACAAGTTGTAGTAATTGAAGTAATAATTGGAGTTTATTGAAAGGCCTTTGCCACAAGTTTGGACCAGTGTTAAGTATCTGTATCAACAGAAATACGCACAAAATGTACTTAATGCACCTTTAACATCTGAAAAAAAGCATGGCATGTCTCCATTAATCTAGTTTAACTCTTTATTCATTTCTAGTATTTTTCTCTCAATAAAAATACCCCACATAATGCCTTTTAAACCTGTCCAAACCATTTCTTTGTTCTACAGTATGCAGCCGATGAAGTCAACTGTCTTCGCATACTCATTACCTGTTTAAAACCTGGCATGGTGAAGGTATTTATTTTCATACGCATTTCTCTAAATAATTCTGACACTATTGCCTGCTGCCTGCATTTATTTATCTGGCTCACAACTGCGCATCTGCTGCTCCTTAATTACTTGTCAACATGTCAGGACTGGGTGAAAAAAGACTGTTTTGCTTTGGCGTTTATAACCATGCAACTTTGAATTTGCATGCCCATTTTACAGCTGAAAAGATGATCAAATTAAATAGAGGACAAGAAAAGTGCTGGGGCTTTTAGGATGTCATGAAACGTTTCAAACGCAGTTGGAAATTTGACCTGACAGCAAGAAAGTTCAACTGCTTTGTATGTCGGCCTTTTGTCCGGTGGTTTTACTCTCTTTCCTCTTTAGTTTTATTACACAACAGCACAATAAGTCCTGCTACTCTACTACTCTGAGTCCGGACCAGGATCACAGCTCTAATCTGGAGTTAACTGTACTGCTCTATTAGAGTGGGAGGTCAAGCTTCCGGAGAGGTTTGGCTCACTTTTGGGTCCCGGGATGCTTGGATTAGAGAGAAAACGCAGACTCAGGTGAGTCACTTATAGATAACACTTATAGATATAGATATCGACAGAAAATTATCATTTCTCTTGATATTTCCATTGATGATAACTTAAATGTTGAGCCAACTTACACATTAGCATCAACTGTTTCCTATTTAAAATTATATTATATTATTGAATATCTTCAATGTCGGTGTTTTGTGTTTGAAGGTTTTTATCTGACTTTTGATGCCAATGGATCTGAACATTAAAGAGTGGAAATGTGTCTAAAGGCAAAGTATTGTATCAGATGAAACAGCTGCTTTGACCCTTGACCCAGACTGACCCTGTCAACAACACTCAACATGCTCTTGTTGTTGAGTTGAGTCTTGAGTTGTTCCTCAAGTGATGTGTGTTAACTATTAAGCTATAGTTTAGCAGCTAGCTCGTAGCTCGTAGCTTGTGATTTGTAAGTTGTAACTTCTGTTAAAAACAGTGAATAAACCAGACAAGTTGAGTTTATTTCAATCTGCAGTTAAGCCTTGTGTTTGATAGTCGTCCTTGTTCAAGTGTCTTCAACTTAATTTAGCGAAGTGTCTTGTGTTACGCTGTTATAACATTATGTAAAAATGGCATGGTTCAAGTCCGGACTCATTAGGTCCGGACTTGAAGCGGTAACATATGACGCACAAACCGCATTTATTTGTAATGACAATCTGGCAACCAAGACACCAAACCTGCGCTGATTGGGCAACTTCATTGTGCGCGAGGAGAACGAGAGCTAAACATAAACACAACAGAACGTGGTCCTCATGTCCAGAAGAATATATCTCCCGATGCCGAAAAACGAAAGAAGAAACTTCTTGTCGATGTAAAGAAACTGCAAACTCAACAACACTCTCTAGGTATTGAACTTCTCTTACAAAGAGACGGTTAATGCTGCTGTTTGAAACAACACGATTCTGTCACGTTAGTTCGCTCAGGCTGGCGAAAGATAATAAGCTTAACATTTACACCAGCCCGGTAGTGTCAGCTGCAGGTGAGGCCGGTGAGGGGCGTCTATGCCCCGGGTCACTAAGAGGCAGAGATCCGGTCCGGACGAGCGCCGTCTCGTCCAGAACCTCTGACGTGAGACTTGTGAACAGTGTGCGGCCCCTGTCCCGGGCCCCTGTCCCGGGCCCCTGTGCAGGGCCCCTGTGCAGCCTCAGTTAGAGATGAGCGGGTTTGAGTTTGTGTCCCTCTCTCTCACATCACCATGTGTGAGATCAATCGTGACTCGTGATGTCTGTTTTACTTTGACTTCTTAAAGTGCAATGAGAGGAACGTAAAGGTTTATGCACGTAAGGTCCATCAGCCAATCACATCGCAGCATTGTTTCATGCAGGAGTCCAGTGTGTGATGTTCTGATCAGAACAAACACTTATATTGTAATTCACTTGTGATAGAGCAATAAAACATTTCAATTTATTTAAAAAGCATCATTAGACTATTTGTTATAAATTATAATAAATTGATAGTGAAAAATAACCAGACGTATTATGATTACGTCTGTTATAGAATAATACTATATATTTTTATATAAAAGTGGCAAAGTTGCAGAAACACAGTCTCTTCACAATAGCGAGATTTGTACCTTCACTTCTCGTTCTGTTCATTCTCTGGGAATAACATGTTTGCACTGTTTTATCAGTGTTAATTGTTAATCAATGTTTATGCCATTTGTTTAATTTAATATAACTTGTTTTGTCACTTTAGCAAGAAGGAACAGTTGGGAGCTGTAAAAGATAAATTAGTAAGGATAACTATTACTTTTACATTTTCAGTTAAAATGAATCAATTTGACCATAATTATTTTTCATAGCCAATATTGTATTGAGTAATTAAGTACACTAATGTATTAATAACTGGCTTCAGTCATTTTCTCCTGGCACAGTTTCATCACATCATCATTTTATAGCATTACAACCTCAACATTTTACTCTTACTTTATCCGGCTGGACCACATTAAAATGCAGCAGAAGACCCAAAAAAGGTCTGAAAATCTCTGGGGGAGAGCCCCCAGGCCCCCCCTGTTTATTAATTTAAACTAATGTGCTAATGTGACTGTAGACCCTTAACGCCCACAAATACGCCCAAAAACATATCTGGGATGTGTGTTATTTGTACAGGGAGTAGAGGTGATGTCAGCGGAATACCAAGTTGCATTGTGGGATTTAAGTTATCAATATTTGAGCTTGTGAGGTGCTGAGAATAAACTAACTGGCAAACGGATGCCCTGGAGTTTTGGTGCTTTGTTTGCGTTGAAGAAAGTTCCATATGTGAATTGTTCACTGACAATGGCAATAAAACTGATTCTGATGACGTGGTGAGGGGCCCCCAAAAATGTTTTCGCTTAGGGCCCCCTGAAGGCTTGGGCCGGCCCTGGTTCTGCATCACTACTAGCTGCACATACAAAGATAGTAATAATGTTTGAAATGGAATGGAGTAGGTGAGATTATAGACTGACACAAAACATTTCCTTTTCACAAACTGTGGCGTTCTTCACAGCCTTTTTAATCCTGTATTCAAACAGAGCGTAGCCACCACGACGGGGGGCTGGGCCGGCTCCTTTACCCCTCTACACCGGCTCACTTCATCCTCTAATTCCTGATTATTCTGCAGTGAGCTTCTAGGTGCGCTCCATTTACAAGAGAGAAAGAGACAGATTTCTAGCCCCGGGGCTGCAGACGCTAAACGCGATTCTTCAACTGCTTCTTTAGCCGTCTTTTCTTATTTTTTAATTAAGGTTTAAAAGTGCGACGCGGTGCCGTGCTGCCGGAGCATTGGAGGACAGAGCGGGTGATTAGCGCGGGTAAAGTAGTTTAATAACACATCATTTAGCATTTTCACTAAAGCAATCAGAGCTGAAAAGCGTTTGAGAATGGTACGGCTTGAAGCAAAGCCGCGCAAATGAAACTCATCAGACAGGTTTTTATAAGCAACGGAACAATGGGGCATTGTGATGTGACAATACAGTTGAATGTGTATGCTGCTCCAAGCTAACCGTGTTATAAATAGATTTCAATATCAGCATTATGGTGTTCACATACTTAGAGTTGAGTGTTGTTTCATTCACACATAATGGAGTAATCTTGTCTCCTTCTGTTGTAAGTCCAACATGGATGAACAATGGCTACAACGTGCAGTAAAGTCCTCAAAATGCCGACGACCACAAACAAAGAACACGACTGAAACCTACGAGATCTCACACTGACCGGCCTGTATTTTCCACCTGAAATTCTAGAAATATATTCAAGGGTTTCTTTATTTTTTCTTGATTTAAACACATCGAAAACAAAACAAAGAACACGACATAGAAAGCAAGACATCCATTCAATAAAACAAGAATTACGGCACAACAAATGACCCCTGTTTTGTCCAGACTTTTCAAACGTTTTAAATTAAATGCCTTTTTTGAATGTCAGTTATAATTTAGGTCCAGTCCTTGGTTGTTGGTGCAGTTTGAGGCCTTCTTTCCAAAGGTATCCACTGATTGTGTCCATGGCAGGAGTTTTGAGTGGTGTCAAAAACAGTCTGAAGCGCTTTATGCATCTCACTTCAATGTTTCTTTAAGGATTTTCTGGCCCGTAAGCTTTTTTAGACAATACAGTGCAGCGTGAAATGCGGATGAGACTCGGGAAGGACATCGCAAGAAACCCAGCAGCAAAATTCAAGGATTTGAAATAACTTGTTCTATAACCACATTATTTTCTGTGTGTTAACGTAAATGACAGAATTCAGAGCAGCGTCGAACAGCAGGTAGAGCGCTTGTAGAGGCTAATAGTTTAAAGGTGCCATAACGTGCTTTTTTTCACGTTCCGTAGTCTATCCTAAGTGTATAATTGATAATAATAAGGGTTGTGCAACACCCTTAACATAATAGTTAAGGGGGGAGGGGGGATGATGACGCGGTCTTGCAGCCACCGCCCGTCAGTTTGGAGATTGGAGGAAAGGAGATAGTCTGTAATAAAGCTAAACACTGCGGGAATCACTCAAAAAAAAAAACACTTTGGACATATATGAAGCACAAATAGCAATGTAAGAAGGTTACAAGCTCTGAAAAGTCGATTTTGCATGTTATGGGACCTTTAAAACCTTCCAATTCTATACTGTCTGATACATGGGATTATAGAAACTGACGACAGCAGCCTGCTTTATACAATAAGAGAGTTTGTCACCAAGATTGACTTTAAAAAGAGAGAAAAGAAATCGGTTATGAACAAATGTGGTTAGACACAAAGGAACAGGCTGCAGCGCGGCAGGAGAGCAGCATCACCACCGTCACACGGATGTGATTCACACGGATGTGATTTGTCTATTTGACAAATCTAAGCTACTCTCTGAACTGCTCCAGTCAATCCAGTGTCTCATCTTGTGTCAGGAGATCCAGTTTTGATCATATTCAATAGATACATTTACATGGTCAGAATAAAACAAACATATGAATCAGATTACACAATAAGTATATATATATATGATATTTAGTGTGTGTTTGAAATACATCTTATCACATGTCAGTTAATCAGTGGAATGTTTAAGTAACATTTTAAAATTACTCTTTACATCTTCTTCACATGTAAAGACATGTTTTTGGTGTGAACGATCAGAAATAAACCAGAATACTCACATCAGTTGTAACTGTTCATATAACATTATAACATTTCAATAACATGTCGGTGTAATCCCTCATTCGTCCAGGCGTGTTCCATAGTAGAAAAAGCTTCAGTTGTTTCATCTGGACTCAGTTTGAAAAAATAGACGTTTCGACTCTCATCCAAGAGTCATTGTCAATAAAAGAATTTAGATCGAGAACTCCGATATTAATACTGTTCTGTGGTAAGACCCGCCCATTGGGAGGAGCCTTCCTGAAGTAGAAAGAGTTGTTTGTTTCAACAGAAACTCCCCCTTGTATCTACCGAGCCTATTCAGAATTTTAATGGGCTATTAGAATCCTCTTTGTCCTTGTGAGACCCTGGCTCAACCACCCTGAGTACCTGATACAAAAGAAAGACCTTCTTTAAACAGAAATGGAGGGCTAAGATTCAATCTTCCTGGTATCTATAATGGGTTACTGAACCCCTGGAAAGGTAGAGGACATTCAGATGCTAATCAGGTACTCAGGGTGGTTGAGCCAGGGTCTCACAAAGACAAAGAGGAGGGCCTCCTCACGCCTCCTCACGCCTCCTCACACCTCCTCACGCCTCCTCACGTCTCCTCACACCTCCTCACGCCTCCTCACACTTCCTCACACCTCCTCACGCCTCCTCACACCTCCACACGTCCTGCCCTCACTCCTCCTCACGCCTCCTCACACCTCCTCACACCTTCTCACACCTCCACACGTCCTGCCCTCACTCCTCCTCACGCCTCCTCACACCTCCTCACGTCTCCTCACACCTCCACACGTCCTGCCCTCACGCCTCCTCACACCTCCTTACGCCTCCTCACGCCTCCTCACATCTCCTCACGCCTCCTCACACCTCCTCACGCCTCCTCACACCTCCTTACGCCTCCTCACACCTCCTCACGCCTCTTCACATCTCCTCACACCTCCTCACACCTCCTTACGCCTCCTCACACCTCCTCACGCCTCCTCACATCTCCTCACGCCTCCTCACACCTCCTCACGCCTCCTCACACCTCCTTACGCCTCCTCACACCTCCTCACATCTCCTCACGCCTCCTCACGCCTCCTCACACCTCCACACGTCCTGCCCTCAAGCCTCCTCACGTCTCCTCACACCTCCACACGTCCTGCCCTCACGCCTCCTCACACCTCCTCACGCCTCCTCACACTCGACACGGCACCTCCTCTGCTATCACGCTCCAGAACCTCCGCTCTGTGCCGACCCTCCACACGTCCTGCCCTCACACCTCCTCACGCCTCCTCACGCCTCCTCACGCCTCCTCACGCCTCCTCACACCTCCTCACGCCTCCTCACACCTCCTCACACCTCCTCACGCCTCCTCACGCCTCCTCACACCTCCTCACACCTCCTCACGCCTCCTCACGCCTCCTCACACCTCCTTACGCCTCCTCACACCTCCTCACGCCTCCTCACATCTCCTCACGCCTCCTCACACCTCCTCACGCCTCCTCACACCTCCTTACGCCTCCTCACACCTCCTCACGCCTCCTCACATCTCCTCACGCCTCCTCACACCTCCACACGTCCTGCCCTCAAGCCTCCTCACGTCTCCTCACACCTCCACACGTCCTGCCCTCACGCCTCCTCACACCTCCTCACGCCTCCTCACGCCTCCTCACGCCTCCTCACACCTCCTCACACCTCCTCACGCCTCCTCACGCCTCCTCACACCTCCTCACACCTCCTCACGCCTCCTCACACCTCCTCACACCTCCTCACACCTCCTCACGCCTCCTCACACCTCCTCACACCTCCTCACGCCTCCTCACATCTCCTCACGCCTCCTCACACCTCCACACGTCCTGCCCTCAAGCCTCCTCACGTCTCCTCACACCTCCACACGTCCTGCCCTCACGCCTCCTCACACCTCCTCACGCCTCCTCACGCCTCCTCACGCCTCCTCACACCTCCTCACACCTCCTCACGCCTCCTCACGCCTCCTCACACCTCCTCACGCCTCCTCACGCCTCCTCACACCTCCTCACACCTCCTCACGCCTCCTCACGCCTCCTCACACCTCCTCACACCTCCTCACGCCTCCTCACGCCTCCGCACACCTCCTCACACCTCCTCACGCCTCCTCACACCTCCTCACACCTCCTCACGCCTCCTCACGCCTCCTCACACCTCCTCACGCCTCCTCACGCCTCCTCACACCTCCTCACACCTCCTCACGCCTCCTCACGCCTCCGCACACCTCCTCACACCTCCTCACGCCTCCTCACACCTCCTCACACCTCCTCACGCCTCCTCACGCCTCCTCACACCTCCTCACGCCTCCTCACGCCTCCTCACACCTCCTCACACCTCCTCACGCCTCCTCACGCCTCCTCACACCTCCTCACGCCTCCTCACGCCTCCTCACACCTCCCCACACTTCTGGACCTCAGTGTCAATGCGTGAGTGGGTGCCTCAGTTTGGTCGATGGTGAGTTTGAGCAAACTGTGTGTGAGTTGCTGGTGCGGCTCCCAAAGCCTTGCACAGAGGACATAAAGCCACATTAGTGTTTTTCTGTTCTTTGAAGCCACGCCACAACAGCAGCTGCACCTTTCCCCTGTTCCTGTTCCTGTTCCTGTTCCTGTTCCTGTTCCTGTTCCTGTTATTAAAAGGAGCCTTCGGCGTCTCAAAAAAGGTCACCAACAACTCCAATATGGTCCATGAATAATGAATGGAAGCGTAAACTTGTGAAAAACTATGAAGCTGCTAAAGACCTTCTCATTCTGATCTTTTCTATGCTCTAAATGCTTTCACTATGCAGAAGATCGTCTTCAATGCTCGCAGCCTTTTTTAATTATTTTCATCTTTTTACTCAGTTGCAATACCATAGCTATATTGTAAACGTTATATCAAAAACCTGAAAATAATATTTCTTTGTCATAACTTAATTAACATTGTGCAACTTTTTGTAAAAAATAAATTAAATACAAAATAGACTAAAATAAATATCCTCACTGTGAGCGAAATTAGATCTCAATCTCAATCAATATCACAAACCTGACTCGTATCTTTGGACCCTGATGGTTCTCTCTCTTTCAGAGCTGATTGTGATGATGTGCATACTTTAAAAGCCTGTGTATTGTCATTGTTCTGGACTGACACCTTTGTTAGGGACAGTGAGTATTTACTGTGCACGAGTAAATAAAGATCCACCTTTAGAGAAAGACAAACTCTGTTCAATTTCATTATTTCTTGGTAATCGTTTGCAGAAATTCCACAACAATTAAAATCCACAACAATACTCATGCTTGTTTCCATGGAAATGTTGTTCTGTCAGCTATAATATTCTCAGTATGGCATAAAACATGAAGAATGTTCTGACACATATGTACCATTGACATTTTTTGGAGCTTTTAACCATGTTATAACCTCAAAAAAATACATGGAGTTGTATTTAGCTTCATTCATTTGTCTTAAAGCACTGTGGCTTCACATGCCTACAAACCCTGTGTTTCAAATGTAAGCCTGACTTCCCTGTTTTTCAAAGTAGCATTCTAAAAGGTCTGTGAGTAGCCCACAGTAAAGGAGGTCCAAAAATACCAAGAAAATGGCGGTAACTGAGGCAAGTGAAAGCTATTGATTTAGTGATTAGTGCCACCCGCAGCGTTGAATGAATCAGGGACAAGTGTAGAGTTAGTTCTACACTTTTAGACAACTTTAAAGAAGGAATATTTCTCTCTTCTTTGTCAAACTGTTGAAAACCAACCACAGCAAGAGAAGAAACAATGTCATGGACTGAACAATGCCAGGATCATCTGTGCTGAAAGTAACAAGTACCACAGCTAAGTCAGAGACAACAGTTTTGAAATAGGACAATACACCTCATTTACCTTATCCCTAAGTTAACTATTGTATCCGTGCCACTATACGGCTTGTTGGTCACGTTGTAGGTCACGTTTTTGGTCAATGGTCGTGTTGGAACATTGTACGTTTGACATAATCTAATTTAGAGCATATTTTAGCGGCGAGACTTTTCCTCATCCCGCATAATCGGAAGTGCCATGACAACAGAAGTGCTGATCCAGAAAAAAGAGGCAAAATCATTTATATTTCAAGCACAACTTATTCAAGTCAAGTTTACAACTGAGTCTTAATGAAGTTGGTGTACATGGCGTTACTAGCATCGCGGTAGCATTTAGCACCGCTGCTACCATTAGCATTCTGGTTCATTGCTACATATTTGGGGCAGTAGGAAAAAACACATTCTTCTTCATGTCTTTGTGTCTGGCTTTTGTAACTCCTCAAGGATGCATTTGCTCTTGGAGTTGTTTAACATTGGTTTAAAGAGCAGCTTTTTAAATTAAATGGTTTGCTTCACGAACAGAGGTCAGTTAGGGGTCGTTCTCTCTGACACCTGAGTTTTGGAGAAAGTGTCAGACATTGGGGTCATCGGCATTCTGTCTGGAAAAACGTGTAAGCAGCCTACACGACACCGCCATGTGACGCTTGTGATGAAGACCACTGGATGGAGCCCAAACATAAGCAGGAAATTGTACTTTGCTGTATATGACGGGATGGAGTAGCGTCATTTGAAACGGAAAATACCAGTAGAATACACAGTCAAAAAGGCCTGATTAAATGTGTAAAAAATAACACTGACTGAGCTTTTCTGGGTAGTCAGGTCCATTTATAGAACGTGAATAAAAAAAGCTCGCAGAGAATGCAGAGAATGACGGTTTTATACTGTATCGCAGGCCTTCACAAATATCTTAGGAAATAACTACGAAAATAACCAACAACTCAAAGATTTTGAAGAAAAAAGCCCTTCTAACAATATTCCAAGCTTAATGAATACATCAAATGATACATTAACGTTGTAAATATGCTGACAGGGATGACGAACTTTATTCCAGTCATTTACGTGGCTAGACCCAGTAATTGCAGCCATATTAACCACATACCAAACATCTGTATTTTGACAGTTAAAGCCAATTCGTTTCACGGAATCCTTCATCTCAAGCTAACTATGAACAGTTTAACATGTTGAGATATTGTTTGTCATTTTGCCGGGGACAAACTGATTGTCAAAGCCCCAGCGGTTTTAGCTTCCTCGTGATGCTGGAGTCTTTGTGAGGTGAACTTTATCTGGTGGAGCCACACACCGGGAGCTCTTAGCTTCTCATTAGCACCACGTCTGGTTTAAGTTCTGATAAAACACAGAAGAAGATGGATGGAGTGCGATAGGACAGCTGATGGAGAGTAAACAACATGTGGTGGGGTTTTAGCTCTTGTGCGCTCCATCGATAAACTTACTAATGCTCAGTGGTCCAAATATACAAGCTAAAATGTTTACGCGTTACCAGGACGAACTATGGATGTGTACTTTCATCACACGGAAGATAATGGAATGGACTGTTTTATCTTTGACATTGGTTAGCCTGTGTTCCACGCCTCCTATCTCCTCCAGCTGCAGGAATCCAATCATGCTCTTGATTGTAACCATTCTGTAAATAAACCTTTGGATCCTTATTTAAATGTGCATAACAGCGGAAATCTGTGGGTTTATAGGTATTATGTACAGTACTTTCTGTTCAAGTCGCAAACGTAAAAAGAAAATGTATATCTTATTTATATCTTACAATCTTATATGATGTGAATGCACCAAGGAGATTCAATACACAAATACTCTTTCGATTTGTCTTGTTGATGTGCAATCTAAACCCTACATAGCAATCAAAACTACACATAGGCATTAGGGGACGCACAATCAAAATTGCACATGGGCTTTTAAATTGTGCAACCAAAACTACATGTAGGCTCTGGAGAATGCGCAATCAAAACGGCACGCAGGCTTTCAGGAATGTGCAAACAAATCTACATATAGGTTTTTTAAAATGTGCAACCAAAAGTGTATGTAAACTCTGGAAACTGTGCAATCAAAGCTGCACATAGACCTTAGGAAATGTGCAATCAAACTACACATAGGCTTTCAGGAATGTGCAATCAGAAACTACTCAACAGCTTGAAAAAATGTGCAACCAAAACTGCACATAGGATTTAGGAATCGTGCAATCAGAACTGTGTTACAGAATGTGCAATAAACACTGCACATAAACCTTATGGAATGTTAAACCAAACAGAAGTGCTGGTGAAAGAGTGGTTAAGACGGCAGCACATATGCCTTTGGATACCAACAATTGTAAGCCCTCCTTTCTCTCATCCCCATTTCTCTCCAATACTGTCCTGTCCATGAACCAAAAAATGCTTAAGAAGAAATACCTGTGAAAAGTCACTGTAAGTCCCGGTGATGGTGTATTACCTGTAGTTATTTTGGACATTGGGTGCTAAATGTATTGTGTAAAAAGCATATACAATGGGAGATAATTAAGGATACTCTTATTATTGCAAATACTGTACATATTTTTTTCAACATCGTGCAGCCCTGGACCCAATCTCTATGGATTACTCTTCTATAGGTCAGATAAATATAAAAATAATCCACAAAAGGTAAAAAGAAATCACATTTACAATGTTTTTGGGGGGTTCTGGTTCACTGTATCCCTTCCCAGCTAAGAATGTATGGCACATCCCTTACTCCCCTAGTAGTGTGTTATCTTTGACATGGGTTAGTGTGTGTACAGCATCGCTTATCTCTCTTTGCCCTATCTGCCCCTGTGCGAGAATCCTATTATGCCTCATATTAAAACCCTTTAGTGAATTAACCCTATGTCCCACCAGGCTTTCCCTTTGAAAAAACAAAGTGCGCCTCGGCACCCACTACCACCGCTATACAAGTAAATTAAATATTAGATGGAGGATATGGTATGGGCCCATTGGACGGGCCTGATTGTACCCACCTGGAGGGCACCGAAATTGGGATCCCATGCTCCAAAGCAGAGCAGTAATCCCTGGGCGTGTGGTGTGCGCTCTCTTCTGATGTTCAGGAGAGACAGACACACGATGGAGTGATTTGAGGGCCCTGTGGAGAGACGAAGGAGCAGAGCGGCAAATTAAGTGATGGAAATATGCACTTTATGTTCATGCTCAAGTGAAGGACTGCTGTCTGGGTGTATGATAACATGGCCTAAATATACATAACATAAAAATTATCTTGTATCTGTTTTAATAATTCTTAAAAAAAAAAAAAAGTGTAGAAAAATATTTTTAATTATAAAATGTTTTATACTTAAACTCAAAAGGGAACTGTGTATACTGAAGATAGTTTACCTGCTCCAAAACATGTAAAAGCTGTGAATCTGTGTAAAACAGCCTTAGTAGGTCTGTCAACTGTCTGTAGCTGTACTGAATACTGTACTACCACACACAGCCTGGTCATGTTTAAACTTTTCTATATGTAAGACAAACAATGTCAGGATTTTTGCAGTCTCAACTGGAAAATGTAAACTGTCACCTCTTAGGTCAACATACAGTGAAGGAGCTTTCTCTTCAATAACTGAACCGTCCCAGAGAGCGCTCAAAAAAGTTATCTCAGAGAGACTACAAACGACCTCGGGCCGACCTAAACATCACCACGCAGACCCTGTTTAGGGTTGAGGTACTTGTAATTTGATCAAAAATGCCCTTGGACCGCATATATTTACATGAATGGGTGCTGCAGAACTGCCGTATGCAACCTGCGTCTAACAAGGCAACTGAGTACATTTTATATCGCTGCTGCAGCAGAAAAACCTGCTTTGTCTTTCCTGCCACCATCTTAAATCACTCTCTCGGTGCATTTACCAAAAGACTAGGGCATACAGCACCAGGGGAAGTGAGAATGTGTGCATTAACACCTCTTTTTCGCTTGAAGCCCGTTGTCATGGAAATAAGTACGGCAGTCAGCTGATCGAGTCTCACATGGCTCATGGTGGGGGTTTGGGGAGAATGAAGAGCAGCACACGTGAACAGTACTGACCCAAAAGAGAAAACAGAACTAAATGTAGTGCGCACTGGGGCCGCTCCGCAGAATACATTGATGTGTGAAAATGCCTTAAGCATTAAGGCCTCTAACAGATGTAACAAAAAGACACAAAGTGCATTTTTGTCAGATTTCATGTCTGACGGAGTTGGGTTGCTGTCCACCTGATGACTCTTGGTAACCCTGAATGTGAACAACACCCACACGTCTGATTCTTTGTCCAATTAGCTTGTGGTGTGCACTCCAACACTTCAAGCAATGTGTTTCACCAAAGAGTTCCCCCGGTAAAATCAGAAGAACACTCCTCAGGGTCATCCTACCACACCTGTTGATGAACCTGTGTCAAAGTAGACGGCTGGCTACCAAGCTCCCTTGACATCAGAGCAAAAGCATGCAAGGGAGCAGCATCAAGCAAACCCCTGTATCGGTGCATCCGCTGTGGAAATATCCATCTTAAATATTGTATGCCCTACAATTGTCTGTGATACGAGACTGCGGATTGGAGCAACTCAGCTTAGTCCAAAAATCCTTTGGCTAAACAATCAATGAAGCAGTAGCCGGCTTAACAGTCAGCATGTGGTCTAGGCCACATGCTACCAAGGCTTACCATCTCATGTCAAATGTGACAATGTATCGCTCCAACAAGCATACAACTCCCCAATGACCTTCATGGGTGGTATAGCATTGGAAGCAACCACTCGGCCTGGGCCACCAGCGTCCTCCGTCTCCTGCTGAACAACCACAGATATGCAAGGCCTCTGGGGTCTAATTCTAGGGAGTTATGGAAAAATGTCATGCGACCCTTGTATTTCACAATGTCAATGTCTAGATACTAAATGTCCACTGCCTGTCATCACAGGAGCTGAGATGAACATTGTGTTGTTGCAATAGGACAAAGCTAATCTGCAAAGGCCTTGTCCCCATTTACTGGTGTTAACTGGTGTCTTTACTGTAGACGTGTAATTCACGCCTCCTGGTTTGATATAACATTTGTGTTTCCTGTTTTGACTTGACTTAGGGACAGACAGGACTCTGTGAGGGACAGATTTGTTTTTACTTGTGTGCACTTGTAAATCAATAAATAATCATGATTGGGCTAAAGACAACTCTGCTCAAGTTTCCCTTTTTATTCTTTATGTCTTTAAAAGGTATAGCTAAACACTGCGGGAATCAATCAAAAAAAAAAAAAACACTCTGGGGACATATATGAAGCACAAATAGCAATGTAAGAAGGTTAAAAGCTCTGAAAAGTCGATTTTGCATGTTATGGGACCTTTAAGACTCTATGCCTGAGCCGCTGGTGACAGAGCGGACTGTATCCCAGTCAGCTGGTGCCAATGCTCTGGCTCCACACCAATGCATTAAGGACACAGATCATGTCCATCATATTGCAGAGTGTAACCCTGGTAAAAAAACGCTGCCTTGATCTCTCTCTCTCTCCCACTTGCACTCCCTCGCACATTCGTTCTCTCCTGTAAACGTCAATGCAGTCCCGCTACGTCATCACGTTGTGCGTGAATCAGTCACGTGACGGTGCGCAGCCAAACAGCTGTATATAATCCAAGCTAATGACATGCCGGTTGAGGGAAATCGGGGAACGCTACAGGTGGGTTAAAACTGCAATAGATCGTCCGCTTTTTGGTTGTATTTGTGCAACATATTTAATACATTTATGGTCCGACTCTTAGGAGCCAACTGGCAGGCCAGATCTACCAATTCAGTGTGTTTTACTAAACGTTTGAAACCGGTGAGTGTCTTTTATTGACAAGTGTAGCCGCATCCATTGGTTAAATGAAGTGGTTAGCACTATCCTGAATGTCTTAATATCATGTTATTTAAAACATTATTGATTATTTATTGATTATTGGTGAATGCATTTAAAGCACTTTATGGTACAAACTAAATAATTGGTTGCTCCATCCCATTTAAAGAACTTCATGCACTTTACTTTTAATCTGTAATAATTCAATACACTGTTTTAAATACATGATTGAACCCTGAGCTATTTTATTAATGTAATAAATGTAATGTTATTTTTATATTATGAATGGCGCTCTTTTGATAATATATGCTATTCAACACTGATATTGACACCTGGAACATGATGATTATTATTATCTATTTATTTTGGTCCTGTTACTGTACAGGCCGCGATGGCGAGCTGGACCCTGAGCCGAACAGAGCCAGACTGAACTCTAGGCAGCAGCTACAGCTTTACCACCAGTCCGGACTCTACGACAGGAACTCCACCTGCTCTGGTTGGGCCGGTAGGAGGCTCCTGTAGCCACCCTTCTTTTTGTTTGATCAACAAACTCTTTCAACTTGCACCACTGCTCGTGGTTCGTGGACATTCTCGCACACTTCCTCCTGCTCATGGACTATTCGCACCACACACGTGTCAGCGTGAGACACGCTGAAACCTCATGAACTTTCCCTCATCTTTGATGTACATATTTCTTCTATTGTAAATAATTGAATGGCCATTCCATGTATGTTTAAATATTGTTTGTCGAACTAAATATATGGTACCAACACGCATTCGTCATTCCGTCTTAATCTTCACCCCAGCTCCAGCAGCCGAACTATAGAACTTTCTGATGTTAGCCCAAACCATCAATTTGACTGATATATCAATATACATGTATTCTGACAAAGCTGCTTGTATCTGAAATACATGCTACAAAAGCATAAAGACTCTAGAGCCCAATGACTTGAGCATATCCACCACGAAGTGTTGCACAGGTAACCACAGACCAGGTGTGTAACCAGAAAAAAGATTTGGGTTGTCAATCTTTATTGTGCATGCACAATGATGATCATTCGGTTCTTCTACCAGTTAGGAGGATGAATTAGATACCTCAGACGAGTCTCTTATTTGCATTGCCACTTTCATAGCTGAAATCCAGTGTGTACCACCTAAAGACCAGCACTTGCACAAATCATGAATCAGTGCATGTGCAGTCTCTGCAGCTCAGTGAGACCGGAAGTCATGGCCTGTTTCCAAACTGAGAAGGAGAGACATTTGACTGGCTCTCTATCTGTAGGTGAAGGATCTGGCAGCACAGGTTAAATTGTAAAACAGCTTAAGAACAAAAGCTACATACCCTCCATTTAATGTAATGTATCACCTGTACAAATGACCTTTGAATCTATATAATTCCCATGGAGCTGCCAGAGGAAGAAGTGGAAGTGCACAGCCCACAGAAGTAATGTGGCATTTACCACAGCAGCAGTGAGGTCTGCACCTTACTGTGTCTGTGTCCAAATGCCCAGACTATTTTCTATATTGGGCACTATTTAGAGCTCACGCCGAGTGCGGTCCGAATGTCCAGCAGGTAAAAAACAACATTAAACAGGCACATGTTTTTAACTGGACACAACACGACTGAATGAAAACACTGTTGGCTCGAGAATATCAACTAAACACCTAAATAAACCGTTCCGCCACAAAGTTGCTAGCGTCAGCTGCATCATAGCTTGAGTCACCATCACACCATCACCGCAAAAAAGTGAATCATCCAGTCCGTTTGTTGTTTATGTAAGATCCATGACTTGGATGGTAATTATTAGTCCATAAATATGTGTGTGTCAGTCAGACATATTTTAGTAATATTTGTAACAAAAATCCATTTTCTGCTTTGCAGATTTTTATTTTTTTTTCACTCGGACACCAGAATCACATGACCCGCTGCAAGGAGAAAGTAGTGAGTGTAGTACAACTTGCAATCATCCCTTTCTGAAGGGAGAGTACCAGTTTAGGACTCATGCAATAGTTCATAAAATCACAGGAAACAGCATTCTTTTTTGTGGTTTATTTATCAGTTAATCAAATTAGCAGTGTTCAAAACAGCATTAAAATACCCAAGAAGTCAATTTAATAAGCTATAGCACATTCAATTTCAACAGAGCTTAAGATTTGTTTAAACAGGGGTTTTCAACTATGTGATGGGGTAAAAGAGAGACTACAATGACTAGATACACAATGAGGGAAGTTTAAATTTGAATTTAATCTTAATTAACTGCCAGTTAATTGCCCAGGAGGGTAAAAATGTAAGGTCACGTGCTGTGACCATGAACTGGTCACTCGTCCCAGTCGAGTGACCAGTTCGTGGTCCTGGAGCGTCTGCAGTGTGGGTTTAGCAGGCCAAGGCAGGAGAATTCGGGCTGATGGGGAGCCTGGGGATTCAGGCTCTGGTCGAAGTTCCACTTCTGTCCTGGTGGTGGTGTTAGAGGATCCGTGGGTCCGTAGGATCCGACCCAAATTTGGGTCCCCAAAGAATCTCAGGAGGTCCCCAGGGGACTTAGAAATATATATATAGTATTTTTAGAAGAATGACTGCTCTATAACATATTTATTAACAACAAATTATAGAATGTTGCTGTATAAAACAAAATCTTTATCAGTTAGGAGAAGGTGTTTGGGTCGCCAACATACCCTTGGGTAAAATAGGAATCACTGGAAGAAAAAGGTTGGGAACAACTGAGTCTCCTCTCTGCATTAGAAAAAAAAAAAACACCGAAGTCTTGCAATACTTTTAATATTGGAAAAACAATCCTCTAATGAAGATTATACATGTTTTTTTCTGGGCAGGTTATAGTTGGCACATGTTTTGTTTTTAGCCTGAGCTTCTTCAGCCTTGTGCGGTGCAGCCATGTTTGTTGGGGCTTATCAATTCTGCAGTTTTGAACAGGAAGTCAATGGACCTGTTTTTATTACCAAGCCATTGTGGATCAATGTTACAGTTTTATGATAATCTACTTAAAGTTCAGTACAGTACATGAAAAAAGCTAAATATGTCCTTTCTTAAAACTACATCTCTTACAAGTACACCCATAGCACATATAAAACTAAAGTGGGATGACCGACTTTAAAACATCTAAAGAAGCTAAATGTGCGACCTTTATCCAATGGCCACTGGCTGTGTGCCCAGTGTAAGCAGGAGGCTGCAGCTGTATACACCACCTGTTATCATGCAAACCCCGGGATAATGAGGCTAATGCCACAACATTAAGCTTTGACCTCGCTGTGATGCTGGAATCATCAGAGGAACCATACAAGTGACCAACATTAAAACAACACCGACGCTTACATTACCGTCAGTGGGATCATATTTGTCATCTGTTTTTTTCCAAATGTTGCTTATTATGTAGGAACAGTTCCTAAGCCTGTTTGAGTAATGAAGCCTGCGTAAATTCAGCCTGGAAGACCTAAGTCCACCCATCTACGTCAAGGCCACCCACTCCCCAGCTCAACCAACGCACCCAGTCCGGGCGTCGGCCTCCATGGAAGGACCCCTCTCCCCAGCGCCATCATCGCACTCAAGCGGGCGTGGCCTGTCCGTCTGTGAGAGTCAGATCCCTCACTTCACCATGGACTCTCCCAGGTTTCTGCGCTTATCCCAAAGAGGTTATGCAGTTTTTCCCGGCCAAGAAGGAGGGTGTAAGGACAGGGGACGTCTGTGTCATGGCCCCTACACCTGCTCCTCATCCCCAATCAACGCTCTCAAGTGACTCCTCCCCGCTCCCAATCAGCGCTCAGGCGGTCACATTTAAGCCTCAGGCAGATGGCTCGGCCGCTTCAAACCGTACTGCGACCCACCACCTCCCCAGCTCCTCCTCTGCATTCCCCTCATCCTCTACCTTCTCTCCACATCTACCACCACCAGTCTCCAGACTCCGGGGGGAGACATCTAATACAAATAGATCATGGAGTGCCCATGATCGCAACGTCTTCCGCCGGGGTCTGAGCGCCAAATAACCCACGTAATAAAGCTTGCTAAACAGTCCTTTCTCGTCGTCTCCGCGTCTCTCCAGGGTGAAATGCTGTATTTCTCTGCATTCAAGGTTAGAGTGGTCAGAAAAAATCTGTTTTCACCTACTCCCTATCTCCGCCCACTGCTCTGCTCTGCTCTGCTCCTTACTTATTCCTCCAGTTAACCTCCAGTTCATAGATTAAAAAAAAAACAGGAATGTAGCCATTTCTTAATAAAAAATATGTGAATGGCAATCTGCTGCTGTTACGGTGAAAGGCCACTGGCCACTGAGGTGGAACTGATCAGTTTTTAACAGGAAGTCAATGGACCAATAATGATTATGATGATATGAACGTTCCGGATTCAGAAATGGATCTAGCAGTGACTCATGATTCAACTTGAGGTTCAGGAACCAGAACATCAAAACATTCCTAACTACAGCTGCTAATTTGTAGCTCATGTCCCTCAAAAAGACATCTCCTCTCTTTGTTTTAATCATCCAGAATAAAAACTTCTTTTACCTCAAGTTTAGTCCGTTGCTGGCTGATTCTGTACAGTGCTGTTTTTTCTCTGTGATTTCCGCCCCCCTTCAATTCGGCTGTCAATCACGCCCATCGGAAATTAGGGAGACAGGAATACAATGTCAATGCATGTGGTTGTGGCTGACCAGGCAAATGGGATTTATACAGTTCCTTTAAAAAAACACCAAAAGCGCTTTACGTTGGATTATTCATTTACTCCATAGTAAATTACTATTGTAGCCACAGCTTCTCTGGAGTGGCGGAAGCAAGGCTGCCAACCTGCCCCATCGGCCCCTCTTCCACATTCACACTTGGCAGGGTGGGTGAAGTGTTTTGCTTAAGGACACGACAACAGTTTGCATAGTCTTACAGTAAGTACTAATCAAGCCCATCAGTATTCTTAACATGACAAACTATGGGAGTCTTTCAGTAATATTAGTGTGCTTTTAAGCCAGCTGCACACTAGAGGATATTAAAATCATCTGCAATTATAAGACGTGACACAAAGTTTGCAGGCTACAGACATGAGGACATTTTGCAACGATTACTTGACTCACACGAAGCACAGGCACATCACACGCTTTTGGGATTTTGGGGAAAGATTAGTTACAAGTGGAGGAGAGTGATGGAACAAGACAAGAGGATACAGGGCGAGCTTGAGCTGCCTTTACTCTCTTATTTAGAGCCAAAATAAAATCAAAAGAAGAAATGTGTGAGCTTTTAAAGGACACAGGAGAGTGATATATTCACTGGAGGTAAGTCACTGTAAGGTTTTGTTCGTGCTAGTTCTAAAGTGTAATAATCGCTACAAGACAACAGAGCCTACCACTGTCTGGCTGCTCTGATTGGCTGCGGAAAAATTTTATGGAACCTCCGGAATTTGCTGAATCGTTTAGATGTGACACCGAGTAAGAAGAATTCAATGGATTTAGTGATTTGAGGTAATACTGATGCTTTGGTAAACTTGTTAGCATGTTCTTTATGCTATAGTTATCTGAATAAATGTTCATATGTTACGTTAACATACCAGACACTTACCACAGTCCGTTGTCTGTGCCTCATGTAGCTGAAGGTGTTAGCGTTAGCATACGTACACCTATTCACCATGTTCTCTAATCTGTTATTATTTTAAACTGCATTTTAAGATGAAATGTATGTTCTTGGTCTTGTATTTTATCAAATACACTTCTCAAAAAAATGCGCCTCATATTCCAGTGCAACTTATATATGTTTTTTGGCTGATGCGACTTATACTTCGGAGCGACTCTTAGTCTAGAAAATACGGTAGTGATAACGGAATCACACTGAACCACTGACACCACAAATAATCACAAGAATTGGTCTTCAGGCCACGCCTACCCAAACATGGGGCTTAACATTGGGCAAAAAGGCTTTATACATTGTTTTAATTTGTGCTGCTTTTCAAACACCCAACTTAACCTCCGTGCTTGCAGTGCAGGATTTTGAGCAAATAATGATCATTTGAAAAGATCCCTCTAGTATAACACGAAGGTCAATACTCATGCATTTGATCAGTGAACGCCTCACACGATGCTGAGGATGCACTTGTGTCTCAGATTATATTAATACATAAAACATTTAACTCAGCGATCAATCTGGGGCAGAGAAAAGCTACTTACTTTGCAATATATTTCCACTCAAAGTACGGTGCCGTTAATGTGATTCTTCACTGTGTATGAGTCCCCCAGATGCAATAATGCCCTAAAGACCAATGCAATAAAAAACAAAACAAACCGTCAAAAAAAATAAGTCATGCTCTTAGAACCAAGATGGCCTCTGCAACTTGAATGACTGGACTGACTATAAGAAAAAAGTCATTTATATTTTATGCAGATTGTTTTTCTTGATTTACTCTATAGTCCATGTTCTTCTGGTTTAGTCATAAAGAGTTCTGTTTAATTTTAGATGATTTAGTATTTCTACAATGCATTGATCACTATTACATTTATTGTATCTCTAATTATTATCTCTAATATTAATGTAATATTTAGAACAGGACTTTGTTTACATCAAATTCACACTGCCACGTCACGTGAAAAATATTGCTCCAAACCACATGTTTTACTGGCTGTAGACCTCTTCATGAAAAAGACTTGCCATACTGTGGAACATTCTCGGCACCATCTCCGTGGAGACAGATTGCAGAACCTCCTCTAAAAAAGTGACATAGTGCGCCCTTAATTATCAACATAGATTTGAGTTTAGTTCATTAAGAAGCAGCCAAATATTCATGAGGCAGGTTGTAAGCCACATAAATTGTATTTCCCAGGACCAACAATAACAACAGTTTTTTTTTGTTTTTAGCACAAAAAAAAATGGGTTTGGGGAATTTGAGGCGTAAAACCACATTGTCCTTGATTGTAGTAAGTAGCTAATTACATTGCGGTCTTGTTTGGGGAAGACAAACAGACTATTGCAGACTGTTTCAGTGGTATTTCCTCTGGCAGAGCGGAGCAGTGGATTTTGTGGGATGTAGACATTGATTGAGTGATTCCCATGTCAGCCATCCCATAATGCAGGAGGCAAAATGAAAGAGTCCATATTGAGACCAAATATAGGAGAAATGTATATGCAGTAATACAATGTATCCTGTGGGAATTTGCGGCATGTTGGTATAATGATTTATGCAGAAAATATGCTATTTATATAGGCAAACAATGTATTTTTTGTGGTAGTGTATTCTTCAAAATAAGAATAACTTCAAAGAGAAACATAAGATTAAGAACTGTTGCTTTGTCATTTTTTGTAACTGTAAATAGTCACAATGCAGACGTATTAATGGTTTGCCTGGACTGTTCCACAATATGTCTTTAAACCTAAATGTCACAGTGGAGAGAAGCACATGACATCACATCTGACAAACAAAGAAATGTATTCAATAAATTCCAGATTGATGATAAAATTGCCCGGAGGAAAAAAAAACATTTGTTTCAAAATCATGACAAAAATTGCTCAGTGCAGGCCCTGCTTTAGGTGGTTTTGTATTTTCCTGGAGACCTTGTAAAATAACCTAGGACAATTGGACAATTATGGGTTTAATTTAGCCTTCAGATTGTCATCACGGGCCCCTGCGACGACTGACCCACACTGAAAATGTATGAACGACTGGCGCCCGCACTCACTCCATTGGTCTGTCTGCTCCCAGTCTCGACACACCTATGTAATGTCATTACATTGATCACAGTAAATGAAGTTCCATTTTACTGATTAATAATTCACAACTCCTGGAAAGCACTTTTGGCTTCTCATGGGTGTGGAAGAGCAAAGGCACGGCTCCCGGAGGTGAAGCCTTTAACTCAATGCTCCTGGGTTCGTGAAAGACTTATTTGGACCCTAAATACATCTAGATACACGATGTAACACTGACTCATATACTGTCTAAAAGTTATTATCAAAATTATGTTTTTGAAAATATATTAAATTGGAATATAAAGGACTATATCGACCAAGGTTTTATGAGTCCTGACACATGGCAATGGTTTTGTTAAGCTATGGTAATAACTTTTACAGTGAACTATAGATTAAAAAACCCAGGTGCTGTGCTGGCGTGATCTGGAGTGCCACTCACACGAGAGGCGGAGCACTGCGGAGCTGTTGCTCTATCACGGGGTCTGCCAACCGAGTCCAACAATCTGGAAGTTCCTGTGATAACTAACGGTGTATGTAGGAAATACTGGTAATACTGTTTTTTTTTTCTACTAGTTTTATTTTGATGTATGTATATTTTCACATGTGTTTATAAGTAAGTAAGCTTGACCTAATTTATATAATTTGATGTTTTTTGTACTGCCTTAATGTTTCCCAGTCCGTTTAGCATTTTCATGTACGGTTACTAAACATGAAATCTATACGTATTTATTGACCTTTTAGATTTTATTAACTAAGGTGAAGGGAAGGAAGAAGACCCAGCCCATCAACCAGCGCCAACAAAAACAAGAGGCTCTCTAATCTTGTGGCTGAATTGAGGCTTGATAGTGAGCGCCATCACTGATATTTTCGTGTGAGTGCGGAGAAGATAGACAAGCTCCTTTCCATCATGGCCCTGACTTAACAAAGCAGTCACATAACTTCAGAGCTCTTACACAGCCCAAACAGCAACTGGCATTAAAGTAAATAATGTTCAGATTATCAAATCAAATCAAATCAATTTATTTTTGTAAGGCCCAAAATCACAACAACAGTTGCCTCTGAGGGCCACAGGGAGAAATGAATCAACAATGTCTGTGGTGGCGAGGGACGATGTCCCAGGGTCCTCTGTCCTTAGACTCTCCTTCTCGGCCAGGAAAAACTACAAAAAAAACCTCTTTGGGAAAAAGCGTAGAAACCTGGAGGAGTTCCAGTGAAGGAGAGATCCGACTCTCACAGACGGACAGACGGACACGAGGAGACTGGAGCTGGACCCACTCTTCAGGCAGAAGAGGGACCGTCTGAGTCGAGCTGGACCCACTCTTCAGGCAGATGAGGGACCGACTGAGGCGAACTGGACCCACTCTTCAGGCAGATGAGGGACCGTCTGAGTCGAGCTGGACCCACTCTTCAGGCAGATGAGGGACCGTCTGAGTCGAGCTGGACCCACTCTTCAGGCAGATGAGGGACCGACTGAGGCGAACTGGACCCACTCTTCAGGCAGATGAGGGACCGTCCACACAGGGCAGGGACCACTTCACCAGGGCAGGGGCATCTGGGTCCACAGGTCCTCAGGAGTGAAAGAAAGCAAAAGAAGGCGGTGAACAGTTTGCAAGTGGAATTAAAAAAAATAAATATTGTTTGATAGCATAAGTAGTCAGAAGAAGAGGATAGTGCTCAAGCTGTCATACTTCCCCCAGCATAGTTACTCCTAGGGCAGCGTAGCTAAAGCTGTGGGTTTATGTTTCTGTTCCTAACTAGTCTGACCATAAGCGATTTCGAAGAGGAACGTTTTAAGCCTGGACTTAAATGAAGAGACTGTGTCAGCATATTTAACATGGGTCGGGAGCTGATTCCATAACACAGGAGCTTGGTAGCTAAACGCTCTACCTCCTACAGTACTTTTAGAGACTCTTGGCACCACCAGAAGGCTCTACCTCCTACAGTACTTTTAGAGACTCTTGGCACCACCAGAAGGCCGGCATTCTGAGAGCGAAGAGCTCTGTTTGGATGATATGGTTCTATAGCATCTTTGAGGTAGGATGGGGCCATGTCATTTATGGCTTTGTAGGTCAAGAGTAGAATTTTGAATTTGATTCTAAACTCGACAGGGAGCCAGTGAAGAGACTTCAGCACTGGCGTAATGTGCTCTCTTCTTTTTGTTCCTGTTAGTAATCTTGCTGCTGCATTTTGAACCAGTTGAAAGCTTTTTATGGAGCTTTTAGGACACGCTGCAAGCAGGGAGTTACAGTAGTCTAATCTAGTCGTTACAAATGCATGGATAAGTTTTTCGGCATCACTTTTAGGCAGGATTCTTCTGATTTTGGCGATGTTGCGCAAATGGAAATAGGCTGTTTTACAGACTTGATTTATATGAGCTTTAAATGAGAGCTCCTGGTCAAATAAGACTCCAAGGATTCTTACAGTAGAACTGGAGGCTACACTGACATTGTCCAGTGTGACTATCTGCTCAGATAGAGCGTCTCGTAGATGCTTAGGGCCAAGCACAATGACCTCGGTTTTTTCAGGGTTAAGAAGCAGGTAGTTTAGTGTCATCCAGGTTTTTATCTCCTTCACACAAGCACTAAGTCTGTCTACTTGATCGCTCTGATCAGGTTTCATTGATAAATACAGCTGAGTGTCATCTGCATAGCAGTGGAAGTTAATGCCATGTGACCTGATAATGTTGCCCAATGGCAGCATATAAAGAGTAAACAGAATTGGACCGAGTACCGAACCCTGTGGCACACCGTAAATTACTTTAGAGCTTGGTGAGGAGCTCTGGTTTACATTAACAAATTGGTACCTATCAGATAGATAGGATTTAAACCAGCTGAGGGCTGTTCCTCCAACACCTACATCACATTCTAACCTCTGCAGTAGAATGTTGTGGTCAATGGTGTCAAACGCTGCGCTGAGGTTAACAAACATATCACACACACAAAACGTGGCAAAACACAACAAGAGTAACTGAATTCAAAATAATTATCAATGGGGGCTGGGCAAATGTCTGCAGTTTGTGAATATAGACTCTGCAGCTACAAGAGCTCCTATCTGGGGGTCCAGTGTTAATTGGTGTCTGTCTGGACTGCTGCTGTGAAAGAGTTGGGCCTTGCATGCTGTTGGTGTTCTGTGATGGCTGGGCCCTCTCTTTTGGGCTGCGGGACCCATCTAACATTTGTATCAGGTGTTGAAGGGGATGTTGCTGAAGGCGGGTGTTGTGGGTGTGGAAGGACGGGATATCGAAGGAGCAAGAGAGAAGCGTTTCTGATCTTTCTATCTCAACTTCAGAAACTGGGTAAGGTGCAGGGCATTGGTTGTTTCTTGAACTGTAAAAAGGAAATATTAATACGAAATAATATTAATTGTACACTGCAATATAACATTTTAGCATCAAATAACCATGGTTTGACATGAGGCTGGAGTAAAGACACCAGTCCTTATATGTGCCACCAGCTGAGCCTTCATCTGGATTTGCAGGCACTTGCTAGAAAATATAACACATTGTTATATAACAGATTTTAACATGTTTAATTGTCTTTTCTTTTTACCAATACCTTTAGCTATCTTTTTGGCCTCTCAACAGTAGTGGAATATTTTCACATAATGTGTATGCAGCTGTTGAGAGGAACACAATGGAGCTGTACTTTCAGTGCCAACAGAAGGGACTTGGACTATGGTGGAAAATAACTTTTAGATGAGCTGGAATATTCTTAATGCACCAGCATGAGGCCGGTCCCTGAGGTTCTCAGAGTCCGAGATGGTTCATATGGCACTAACATATCCAAGATGTACTTTGGTGCTAGGCCATGGAGAGACTTGTACACAAGCAGAGCTGCTTTAAAGTCTCTTCTCTGAGCCACAGGAGCCAGTGCAGAGACCTGAGAACAGGACTAATGTGATGGTACTTCCTGGTTCAAATTGGCTTTGAAGGTTGATGATTGTCAATATGATGATTTACATTCATATTGACAATTTGGTAAAATCGGAGAAAAAGATCATTTGCATAACAATTTGGAATACAGTGTAGAAGATGCTGAGTGCAAATATCTAGGTGACTATGGAAGAAGCAGCAATGGAGGAGTGTTTGCTATATCTGATCTAGGGAGGGGATGGACAGTAGAATGGTACATGTGACCCCCGATGCTCCTCTCGCTGGTGCACCTCACCTGGGCCCAGCAACATTTGTCATGGTGGGAGCAATAGCTTTCCTGCAGAAGACCTACCTGATGTGGCCCTGCCCTGCAGAAGATCTGGAGCATGAGAAGATGATCTTAAATAACACAATTTCACTCGCACAAATGACTGTGGCGTGCACCTTTGTCATTCTCCCATCAAAGTGGAGGATTATGCTGAGAGACAAACCTGACTCCCAAACATTTGGATTCACTGGTAGTGGCAGCATGCATTCTTAGTAACTTTCTGCACTGTCCCCGAGAAACGCAGACTTGGCTTGAGCCAACGCATGGAAGATGGGACTCATGCTGCCAGAAACGTGTACACTACCTACTCTAACACTCCTGCTGGTAGTGTCCCTTGGCAAGAGAGAATGATATGAGTGTAAATACTGTGAGCAAAAGTCTAGATTTCATTGTACAGTGCATTTTTTCATTTTGTTATGCTACAGCCTTATTCCGGAATTAATTTAATACTTTATTTGCCTCAGTATTCTACCAGCAATACCCCATACTGACAATTAGAGCTGGGTTTCGATTCAAATTTCAAGAATCGATTCGATTCCGATTTTTACGTTTCAAAATCGTTTTTTTCCGATTTTCTCAGATTCCATCCGATTCCATCCGATTTCGATTCGATCCAGGGGTTAATGTTATTAAAAATGAAAAATGTATTTGAACCGTTTCCTTCACTTCATGACTGTGTAGAGAAGCAACATATTAAAACTAGTATTATATCAATATTAAACAGCAAATCTTACAAGTATTGGTAGTTACTGATGGAAGACTGATGAAAAGGTTAAGGGTCAATCTACCTTCAAGAAAGATAATTCAGGACAATAAATGGAGGACATCATTGAGGTGACTGCATCTGCAACAGTGGATTCTACTGGGACACTAACCAGTGCATTATTATTATGCTTGAAAATAATTAAGAATTCACCCAAAAGCGTTTGCTACCAAAAGCATTTTTATTTTATAACTGCTCACACACTGTCAGTACTGAAACTGGAAGTATAAAATGTAAAGGTTGAGCATTTTTGAAATAAAAAAAAAAAATGTTTTAAAAATGTTTTATTTTTTTAAATCGATCTTTGGACGTACGAATCGATAATTGGTCATTAATATGTGAATCGATTAAAAATCGGAAAATCGATTTTTTCAACCCAGCTCTACTGACAATGTGAAATAAGGTTGTTTGAATTATTTGCAAATGAATTAAATAATAAAAAAAAGATCGACCAGTCGGCCCCGACCAAACTGAGATAAAGCGAAAATATATATATTTTTTTGCAGGATGTGCATGTTGAAGTTATGAATGAGCCCCTGTATGCTTCAGATAACACTATTGGTTGTCTTAAACGTATACATTAAGCTGTTAAAAATGGGTAGTTTTCGGGTCTTTTTCCAGCGCTCCTGGGGGCGTCACCTTTTTCTAGCCAGCGCATTGTTGATATTTTTCCACCAATCAGCTGCAAACCACATGGCTACTTATTCAGCAGCAGCTACGCGTTCTCCTCAGAGACATTATTCATTTTTCCAGACTTTCTCCAGAGCTTATGATTCCCTGGACTGCATTGCAATTGAACTGAGGTACTTTTACTCTAAAGTATTGCTTTAACGCTGTGTTTTAAGGTGGTCTCGTGATGTCACTTTAGCCTCGTCACTTTTGCCTCGGCACCAGAGCAGTGATGGAGCAATGCTAAGCTAACACGCTGCTTCAGCTACATTATAAATACGGGCTTAAATTTAATGTTCATTATGTACATATCATGCCGTTTAGTGCTCAGTGTTCAATGTTTTGCTGTTTGTTTGTTTGTGCACTGAATCACCTGTGAATTCTCTTTATCGACAAATGGCAATAAACTCTATTCTGATTCTGATTCTGATTCTTTGATGCTATTCAGGGCCTTTTGTAATCCAAGTATTTCCATTTTAATATAGTTACTTCTAATTCTGATTCAAGTCCAGTTCACATCAATAACATCACTCCTCTTGAGTCTTTAGGGGGAAGGTGCTGCCAGTGTGACATACCAATGAGATGCAAATGAGCCCCGCCCCCTGTGACTCTGGGCTCACTCAGGTGAAAAACTTTGAACCCCGTTTTCTTAGTGAAAGGTTTTGAGAGTTGTATACATTCAAATGACCACAACTTACTCAAATATTATCAATATTATCTGTGAATAACTCAAAATGTCTCCGGGTAGACTTGTGTTTCACAGTCTTGGCTCAAGACTCTGTTGAAGCACCTTTGGCACTAATTACACATTTATATAAGAGTATAATACTTGTCATACTATTTATGCTCAGTTTCTTGCAGTTGAAAATAGAAGTAGATAGTAGAAATGCAGTTCCAACTAATGTATGATTATAATTTATAATTTATTACAATAATTTGCCATGGTGATGGTGGTACCACGTACAACCCCCACGTGGAGATGTATGATTCTCTGCAGAAGGAGAAACTTCACGCTTTGAACGTTGGAAAAAACATTTTCCCTCAAGCGACTAGTTTTGGATTAAAATGAACACACAAAGCCATTTTCTCTCACAAGACAAAAGCTAAAAGACTATGCAGTTTTAGTAAACTATTTACTATCTGATTGCAGACTTTGGCATTATGTACAGTAATATCATCTTGTGGACATTGTGTTCTGCTTGCTCATTTAACTGTTTTATGACTTGTCTTGTGAAAAATGTAATGTCAAAGTTTAGTCTATAACAGACTGCGAGAGGCGAGGATCGTTTTCAAGGTCTTTATTTGACGAAAACAGGGAAAAACAGGCAAAACAGTAGCATGTTGTTCGTCTTGCAGCTGAGATCCGACTTTTCTCAAGATATAGCTGTGTTTTATATCGCTGTTGCTTGGGTCTGATATTGCATCAGCTTTAAGATTGTTTATACCAGTCCACAGATAATCAGAAAGTACACAGAAAGGGCATTGTGACCCATATGCAGTAAGATCATCGTGACCCATGATAGATAGGACACAGAAATATAATATAAATGCATGACAATAGTTTGATCTGACTGCGCTGCATGATGCGTGCTGATTGGTTGAACAATCACCCAAGGGTGAGAGAGAGAGAGAGAGAGAGAGAGAGAGAGAGAGAGAGAGAGAGAGAGAGAGAGAGAGAGAGAGAGAGAGAGAGAGAGAGAGAGAGAGAGAGAGAGAGAGAGAGAGAGAGAGAGAGAGAGAGAGAGAGAGAGAGAGAGAGAGAGAGAGAGAGAGAGAGAGAGAGAGAGAGAGAGAGAGAGAGAGAGAGAGAGAGAGAGAGAGAGAGAGAGAGAGAGAGAGAGAGGTTTACAAGCATTTTGAAAGGGATGAAAAAATGTACTTTGAGGTAAATAAATTAGAATCTGCACATACATCCTTCACTAGCAAGGACCACAAACCCAGCTAAGATGCAAAGTGTTTATTAACAAAAATTAGAATGTAAAAAATAACAGGGTCAGAGGGAGGGGCACAAAGTCATGAACACTGATGTGTATGACCTGGATGCCTAGCTAGGAAGGGGCGTGAAAGGGGTGTGGTCCTGCCCCAAAACTTAAGATAACAAACTTATCTTAATTTCTTGCCATTCTTTTTTCTTAACAAAAAAGCCAATGACGGCATAGCTCTAGCTGCAAGCATTTTACCGTGGCAACCTGACAAACACTGCCATAGACTAGCATTTCGGTTTACAGGCATTTTGAATGGGATTGAAACATGTACTTTGTAACCCAGGTGATTTTCTGCTCCTGATCTGTCTCTGCCTTTATGTTTTGCCTGCGACAAAGTTCCTAAATATCGCGAGACTTCACACACATATTATCGCGGGATTTGCGGCGCTAAGCTCTTAAAAAACATGGCAGTGCGCTGCTGTTTGGGAGGAGTGTGGGTCTCAATGTTGTTAAGCGGCTGCAGGTAGGCGTTTAGCTCTCTTAACATTGCATTATACTAATATTCTACTTATTCACTGTTATGCCGCTGACTTTGCAGATGCCTCTGGCTGTGATCGAGCGTGGTGTGTTTATTTGACTGATTTTACTTAGTAGACCTGGTGAGTGCAAACTTTGTTGTTGTTCAGAGCTAACATGCTACTATTTGATTCTATTTGATTCAATCATTTAACACAGACTTGTCAGCTGGTGCGGGCGCTAGCTGCACTCGTTTATGTGAAACTGTATCATTTTTGCACTTTGACATTTGCTAAAAACTAGGACACTGAAATTAGTTTTTTCAAAGTTTAAATTATTCAAAGTTAAATTCACTTTAATTACTGGCTAATTAAGATGACAGATGAAACAGATGAACAGATGAAATTAAATGTTGTAATCTAATATAAGCATGATCTAATTAATTAATAATAATTTTGTTGTTTATTCCTGGTCTTGTTTTGAACAGGCCAGGTTCCAGAACTGGATGGCGAGCTAAAGAACCCAGAACGAACCGACAGAGAGTGCAACCATCTGCCGGTGCAGTAGGAGGCGCTGCAGCCGCTCCCCACAAACACATTAGTGGATACACTGACTCGTACTCTGATTGAACACCTTGGAATATACCTCTGAACAAACACAGTGGATTCTACTTTTTGTGGACTGAGCTATGCAGCACTTACACCTGGAACTTTGATTACGCGTTGAACTGATTATTGATAAAAATATGGGCCATTATTATTATACAACTGTAAATATTGTATATACTTGTAAATCACTGTAAATAACACCACTCAGCGCTATAAAGCATTTGTCAGTTGTTTCATTGAATACACCTCATTTTCCTCTGAACCGAACCGTAAGATTTCTGGTACTAGTCTAATAATAATTTTAATTCACTGCAGCATTGTGTATGCAAGCCAGTGGGGACATAACTCTATCTTGAACCGTGCGGTTGTGAAAATGTTAAATGAAGTTGTATAAAGTTGGTACTGTTTGTGAGGGAGGGGTGATGTAGGCGGGGGGATTAGAGGTGCGCTCGTACCCCGCTGTCGCAAGAGGGCCGAAAACCTTTATCGCCACACACGGCTTTATCTTTACTTACATTTTAACTGACATCCTTTATAACTACTTCTTCTATATATTAGCACAATACCATTGGGGACATAGAACTGTCAATTTACTGATGTCTTGATCATTCACTTAAGCGATTACTATGTATGCAGCCTGTTTTCTTTATGATCGCATAAGTGAGATTAGTGATTTTTGGATTAAAAAAAGATCATATGAAATTAAAATGATGCAACAGCATATAATTAAAATTGCAATAGGCCAAATCACATTGAATCAATGATAATATTCAAATCACAAACTGTACAGATGGTATGATCTGTGAAAGATAAAAGTGCGTTTTATTATTAAGCCTGTGGTCTCAGTCATGCCAAGGCGACTGCTTTGAATCAATAAATTACAAAATGCAAATAAGCAGCCGATTAGGCAGTGTTTATGGGTGGCATTTAATTTTAATTGCTTCATTATTTCTGGAAATTGCATTTTTAAACTCCCTGACTGCTGACAGCTGTGCTTTGTGCCGCGCTCAGGGACTGAAGGCTGCAGGTCGAGAGCCAGCGGTAATTTTGTCAGCTATTATATTTGAGAATTGTTTTGACAGTGTAATATTTTGCAGACGGAAACTAAATAAACTCAAGAACAAGTCAAAAACCGGCGTGGTTGTGTTCTCGGCACTCAGGAAGGGGTTTTCTTAACTCTGTGGGAGATGAATCGGTGTAGTACCTCACCCATCACCTAGGGGCGCTCCATAGAAAAAGCTTTAGAGGAAGTTATCTGGACAAATGTTTTTTATAATATTTAGAACAGGAGCCGAACTGATGTCACACGATTAAATTGACACATAAAATCCATCAGCGTGGCCGTACATATGGGTTTTGTCTCTGTCTCGAGTGCACGTTTCTCAACTCCCGATGTCCATGAGTCAAACCAAAGTGCACAGAGATTCGGAGCGCTCTGAAACAAAACCTGCGAGCACTTTAAACACTGCAACAGAACACTTGTAGAGGTCAGGCCTACACCAGCGGTTCACATGCGTCATCAGTGCCAGTTACACCCGCAAGCGGCAATAACGGGCTGTTGAATGGTCACGTACATTTACCTGAAATACGTGACCAATGACCACACAGATTCAACATGAAATAAAATGTCTAGACTAATAGTAGTTAGCTTTGCTTTTGAAAAATGTGTGAAATTATCAAGTTCAAAAATTGTATTAAGAAAATGTGCGTGAATAAATTATACGATCAATTGATTCTGAAAGTTGAAAAACACTACAGCCAATTAGAGAGTTTTTTGACAAAGCAATTAGCTGACAGAAGAAATGCGCAGATTCACAGTCAACATGTACATATTCCAGTTTTCTTATAATATTATTTCTTATATTTTACATTTTACCAAACTATTACACTATGAACCCAACTTCTTACTGCCATTTCGCTATAATACCATTTATATTACAGTTTGAGTGCCTTAAACACTTGATAAGCTGTGGTATTTTCCTGGTTCAAACTGTGTTGCAGCAGAATACAGAACTCAGCATGCAATCTTTGAGACTTAAGTGCAGCTGCCAAACTTTAAAGACATTGTGAAAAGGGCACGTCGACAAAAAATGCCACCAGTAACTTCTTCATAATAACTGTGCAGCAAAGGCACAATGACCTGGCAAAGGAATATCAGCTTTATAAATCCCCCGAAATGCTTTATTAGCTTGTCAAATTAGAGTTAGTGGCAGTTTGGGAATCTCAGTATAGTGGTATTGTTTTAATGACATGAGTTTTTCACAATAAAAGCACTCGATAAAACAAGTTCATTGGGTTTTACACCATTAACTCACAATATAGGCTCAAAGAAAAAAAAGAAGAGGTTTTCACAATATCAGTACTCCAAAACAAGCACTCTAAAACATTAAAAAGCACACTAAACTTAATGGACAATCAGACAATATTTGGCACCAACATTGTTTGTGGCGGTGCCCCAGTCTGTGTATACATGTGTGTACATGTGTCATTCCCAGTTTGTCCTCAGTTTGGGTCAAATGCAGAGGGCAAATCCCCCAACTGGGACAATAAAGTGGAGCTAAGTGGAGCTCTTTTATAAAAGTCTGAGTAAAAATGCAACAAGAGGAGGAGATAGGCAACAAATAATAATAATTGTTTTGTTTTAAAGCAAATGTGAAATAGGGTGAGCTATGGATTTTAAATATCAGTATCTGCAAATATCGGTTACCAGCCACAGCATTCATTTATCTTAATGTGAGAAGAAGTGTTCCCTTGTTTGCTTTTTCAGGATATACAAATTGTGGAATCACAAAGATAGAAGGCCATTGTAGTTTCGGTGGCTGCCAACGAGTCCGAAGGTTCATTAGTCCGAAGGTTCACTGGTCCGAAGGTGTGAGTTCGTGCAGCGGGCTCTTCTCGCCTCCCTTTGTCCTACACACTGGCTTTAAGACTTTTCTTGTGCTGATGCACTTTTTATGATTAAACTCACGTATTTTCCAGAACCGACTTGTTTCTGTGCATAGCCTGAGCTCCTTATCGTATTATTAATGAATGAATTAACTCAAATAGCCCAGCAGTTTCGGCCGCGCCGCGGCTCTGGAGACACTCCCGTCTTGGCCAGCTGAATTTCCTTTTTGACTACCAATCCTACGGTGATCGGATCACGCATATTTCTATACTTATGATCAAATGAAGGCATAGAGTGGAGGATTCTGATCACACATATTTCTTATGATCAAATGAAGGCATAAAGCGGAGGATTCGAGATGTTCCCTTGTTATTTTCATATACACAGTACAACATGGTGCCTCCTGTGAGCAGTTTACAGACTGACTACATCCCGATGCCGTCTGCACCTTCACTTTAGCCTATGAGGAACCTTCGGACTAGTGAACCTTCGGACCAGTGAACCTTCGGACTCGTGGGGAGTAACCGTAGTTTCCTGGCCATTGTAGGTTGCCTGGTTGCCATGGCCATTGCCAACTTTTGCTTGAACAAAGAGGACATCTACATCTCAACTGACTTCTGAAAAAAACTTGAAGTTCAGTTATTAAAATCCGATTACAGAGCTTTGCCCAAATTCAAGATCCCTTAGGCAACGTGACTGTATTGCCACTCGAGCCGTATTTGATGTGAACACAATTCGACCGCAGAAATGCTCAGCACAAGTCTGGTAATGGGTAATGGGCTTAAAAACTGTGTGTGACATTTCTGGGTTCATTTTCTGTTACGTTAATATCTGAGGAAAATTGAAACGGCGTGATTTCTGTTCGCTCCGAGAAGATAGCCTTGCGAACAGGATTAACGCAACAAGCGTGACTAAAGCAAAATACCAGGTATGTTGTTGATGGGAGAATGATACGTCCCCTATAAACCTCGTAAAATATCTTTCCTTTCTTTATTGTTTCTCTCTGCACGTCCTGAATCTGAGGAAATGTCAGCAATGGCAGCAGACCCAAAGAAATCTCATAATCCATATCTGTCCTGTCCTTTTGGTCATCAGGCTCCATTCTCAAAGTCCACACAGCCTTACAATAAGATACAATACAATATCAGACTGAGCGCGGTAACCTTTGTTTTCTGTGTATGGCATTTCTGCTTTATTAGCGGCTCTGACATACAAAGCCCACGACAGCGGCGAAGGTGGCCAAGGATACAGATAGCTCATAGGGCACATTTTCAAAGAGTCACCAAAGCAATCCTCTCATTCAGTCCCACATTGGATCACAGCCCAGAGAGAATCCTGGTGTTTGGAGGAGAAACACTGGGGAGAATGTGCACCACTGTCATTTGTAATAATGTAATGACGGAAGGGAAAAGGTAAAGAATCCATCCATCCATCCATTTTCTACCGCTTGTTCCCTTTCGGGGTCGCGGGTAAAGAATGTCTTGCTTTTACCAGCTCAGTGAGTTCAGTTTTAATAGTCCTTAAGGCATGTGCTGTACACATATTTTAGTAATGTTAAGGTTCTGGGACAGGTTACACGTTGTTCTGTTGTAAATAACGGAGGTACTCACAGTATGTGAAGGGCTGTGTGCGATGTTGACCATGTTAAGAATGTCAAAAAACTAATTATTTGTAACTGTTAGCAACGGTGCAAACGTTCTCCTCGCTTTTCGACCACATTTGTAACATCGCAGTTCTTCACGGCGCGGGAGTGTCTATGTGCGTTTCAACAAGGGAGCAGCATTCAATTTTGACTACGTAAAAATAATAATAATTTGAAGCTTACAGCCTCTTGAAGGGAGAGGCTGACGGCAAGGAAAATGTATTTGTAAATTCCGTGCACTAGTAACTGAAAGTGCTTCACAAAAAATACAGAGAAAAATGACAATTACATTACAACAGTTAATTATGCACGACAATGAAAATACTATAAATCCATATCTTTATGTAAATGCAGAGGTGAACAATAATGTTTTCGGGTAACTCTTTTTGTTTAAAGGTGCACATACCTGATACTGTCTTAAAAGTATCACTTACACATTCCTGATTTCTTAATGTTTTGCATGTTTTTCACACTTAAATGTTTCAGATCGTCAAACTAATTTAAATATTAGTCAAAGACAACACAAGGAAACACAAAATGCATTTTTCAAATTAAGGTTTTTATTATTAAGGGAAAGCAAAATCCAAACCTGCCTGGCCCTGTGTGAAAAGGTATTTTACCCCTAAACCCTCAGCAGCAACAACTGCAATCAAGTATTTGCGTTTCTATACGAGTCCAATACAGCGCTGCAGGGAATTGCAATTTCCCTTAGTAATAAAAAAAATGGCATTTTGTGTTTACTTGTGTTGTCTTTGACTAATATTTAAATTTGTTTGATGGTGCTGCCCAGTGGTCGAGTGGTTAAGTCACAGCACACGTATGCCAGGCTCCAAGTGCAGCCGGCCTTCCTCTCTCTCATTCCCCATTTCACCCAGTCCAAAATATTTGAAAAAAAGAAAAAAAAATAGTTTGATGATCTAAAACATTTTAAAGGCGCAATGGACGATTTTTCGGCGATTTGAGAACTCGGGCGGAAGTGCGCATGCCACTCCCCTGTGCACATGCCACTCCCCTGTGCACATGCCACTCCCCTGTGCACATGCCACTCCCCCGTGCACATGCCACTCCCCTGTGCACATGCCACTCCCCTGTGCGCATGCCACTCCCCTGTGCGCATGCCACTCCCCCGTGCGCATGCCACTCCCCCGTGCGCATGCCACTCCCCCGTGCACATGCCACTCCCCTGTGCACATGCCACTCCCCCGTGCACATGCCACTCCCCTGTGCACATGCCACTCCCCTGTGCACATGCCACTCCCCCGTGCACATGCCACTCCCCTGTGCACATGCCACTCCCCTGTGCGCATGCCACTCCCCTGTGCGCATGCCACTCCCCCGTGCGCATGCCACTCCCCCGTGCGCATGCCACTCCCCCGTGCTCATGCCACTCCCCCGTGTGGACTGATACAACACACACGTGCGTTTGTTTATAAGCGCAACGGATCGCATCACATCTCTCGTCTCCCATAGATTTCTGTCCACTTCTGCGTCAGCTCGAACTGTCTTTCTCTGTCTTCATTTTGCCCCGTACACTGAGGGAACTATATTATGATAGATCCATGCGCTTAGGCACGCGGAAACGTGGGGACGAGCCTGACGCGGCTGCAGGTGAGCGGTAGGTGCGTTTTATGATTGATACGTGGCAGGACAAATGATTTATCCACGCCACGAGGATTTATGATAACAAATTTGCTGAAAAAAATCGTCCATTCCACCTTTAACTCACACCACTGTAAGTGAGCGATACATGTGGAATGCTGTAATTGTTATTTCCAAGTGTTTTTAAAACAGTATCAAACAAAAAACTAATTTAACACGTTCATGTTTCAACGCACACGGCTGCGGCTGACTGACATGGCTTCGCTGCTTCCATGGCGACGAGCAGGAAGCAAAAACATGAGCTAAGAGCACAGGGTGCAGCATGGAGAGATGTGTTAAATGGAAGTGATTGAAACACAACAGTAGACGATGGTGTAAATAAACCAAAGACATAAAAAATGCAGAGAATCATATTTAATTCTCGGTTTTACATCAACAGTCTCCAGTGAAGAGGATAGACCACTGTGTGTTACATGTAGAAGCAGACAGCTTGAAGCTGTCAAAGTTAAAAAGACACCTTGAAACATTACACTCCTACATTTGAAAAAGCCAGTGGAGTTTTTCAAGGGAAAATTACAGGAGGTGAAGGTGGCAAATGTAAATAATGCTGCACATCTAGAATGGTATAACGTGGTGTATAGAATTGCTTTGTGTAAAAACCCTGCAGCCATAGACATGGAGTCTTGTCTAATTGATGATAAGCGCACTCATAAACTGAAACGCATCCCCCTGTCTAATGACAGTGTAAGCAGGTGCATACAAGACATTCAAAAGATATGAAGGCACAGCTGGTAGAGAAAGTGAGGCAGTCCAAGTGGTGAAGCCACCGTGAACAATAATCAAATCAAATCAATTTAGAAATGAATCAACAATGTCTGTGGTGGCGATGAAGTCAGACAATGTCTGTGGTGGCGATGAAGTCAGACAATGTCTGTGGTGGCGAGGGACGATGTCCCAGGGTCCTCTGTCCTTAGACTCTCCTTCTCGGCCAGGAAAAACTACAAAAAAAAACCTCTTTGGGAAAAAAACGTAGAAACCTGGAGGAGTTCCAGTGAAGGAGAGATCCGACTCTCACAGACGGACAGACGGACACGAGGAGACTGGAGCTGGACCCACTCTTCAGGCAGAAGAGGGACCGACTGAGGCGAACTGGACCCACTCTTCAGGCAGATGAGGGACTGTCTGAGGCGAGCTGGACCCACTCTTCAGGCAGATGAGGGACCGACTGAGGCGAACTGGAGCCACTCTTCAGGCAGATGAGGGACCGTCCACACAGGGCAGGGACCACTTCACCAGGGGAGGGGCATCTGGGTCCACAGGTCCTCAGGAGTGAGAGAAAGAAAAGAACGCGGTGAACAGTTTGCAAGTGGAATCAAAAAATAAATATTGTTTGATAGCATAAGTAGTCAGAAGAAGAAGAGGATAGTGCTCAAGCTGTCATACTTCCCCCAGCATAGTTACTCCTAGGGCAGCGTAGCTGAAGCTGTGGGTTTATCTTTCTGTTCCTAACTACTCTGACCATAAGCGATTTCGAAGAGGAACGTTTTAAGCCTGGACTTAAATGAAGAGACTGTGTCAGCATATTTAACATGGGTCGGGAGCTGATTCCATAACACAGGAGCTTGGTAGCTAAACGCTCTACCTCCTACAGTACTTTTAGAGACTCTTGGCACCACCAGAAGGCCAGCATTCTGAGAGCGAAGAGCTCTGTTTGGATGATATGGTTCTATAGCATCTTTGAGGTAGGATGGGGCCATGTCATTTATGGCTTTGTAGGTCAAGAGTAGAATTTTGAATTTGATTCTAGACTCGACGGGGAGCCAGTGAAGAGACTTCAGCACTGGCGTAATGTGCTCTCTTCTTTTTGTTCCTGTTAGTAATCTTGCTGCTGCATTTTGAACCAGTTGAAAGCTTTTTATGGAGCTTTTAGGACACGCTGCAAGCAGGGAGTTACAGTAGTCTAATCTAGTCGTTACAAATGCATGGATAAGTTTTTCAGCATCACTTTTAGGCAGGATTCTTCTGATTTTGGCGATGTTGCGCAAATGGAAATAGGCTGTTTTACAAGCTTGATTTATATGAGCTTTAAATGAGAGCTCCTGGTCAAATAAGACTCCAAGGTTTCTTACAGTAGAACTGGAGGCTACACTGACATTGTCCAGTGTGACTATCTGCTCAGATAGAGCGTCTCGTAGATGCTTAGGGCCAAGCACAATGACCTCGGTTTTTTCAGGGTTAAGAAGCAGGTAGTTTAGTGTCATCCAGGTTTTTATCTCCTTCACACAAGTACTAAGTCTGTCTACTTGATCGCTCTGATCAGGTTTCATTGATAAATACAGCTGAGTGTCGTCTGCATAGCAGTGGAAGTTAATGCCATGTGACCTGATAATGTTGCCTAATGGCAGCATATAAAGAGTAAACAGAATTGGACCGAGTACCGAACCCTGTGGCACACCGTAAATTACTTTAGAGCTTGGTGAGGAGCTCTGGTTTACATTAACAAATTGGAACCTATCAGATAGATAGGATTTAAACCAGCTGAGGGCTGTTCCTCCAACACCTACATCACATTCTAACCTCTGCAGTAGAATGTTGTGGTCAATGGTGTCAAACGCTGCGCTGAGGTCCAACAGAACCAGGATTGAGACCAGTCCATCGTCAGCGGCTAATAACAAATCATTTGTGACTTTAACTAGTGCAGTTTCAGTGCTGTGGTGGGCTCTGAACCCTGACTGGAAAACTTCAAATAAGTTATTGTCCTGCAGGTGGCGACAAAGCTGTTTTACTACAACTTTTTCAAGGATTTTAGAGACGAAGGGAAGATTTGAAATAGGTCTGTAGTTTACCAATAGGTCGGGATCTAGGTTAGGCTTTTTCAGAAGAGGTTTAATGACTGCATGTTTGAAGGACTGTGGAACATAGCCACTTTCGAGTGAAGTATTTATTATATTAAGAATAGGGTCTATAATTAGGGGGAGAATGTCTTTGAGGAGTCTGCTTGGAATGGGGTCTAGGACACAAGTTGAGTTTTTAGAGGACACAGTCCTGCCACGTATCAATCATAAAACGCACCTATCGCTCACCTGCAGCCGCGTCAGGCTCGTCCCCACGTTTCCGCGTGCCTAAGCGCATGGATCTATCATAATATAGTTCCCTCAGTGTACGGGGCAAAATGAAGACGGAGAAAGACAGTTCGAGCTGACGCAGAAGTGGACAGAAATCTACGGGAAACGAGAGATGCGATGCGATCCGTTGTGCTAATAAACAAACGCACGTGTGTGTTGTATCAGTCCACACGGGGGAGTGGCATGTGCACTTCCGCCTGAGTTCTCAAACCGCCGAAAAATCGTCCATTGCGCCTTTAAGTAGAAGCTGGAGCTGAAGTTTATCTAAAGTAAGTATCTACCTGTCAAAGCGCTGCTGTCATAGGCACAAACAAGTAGAAGCTCTGTCTCCGGTCCTCGCACACACATCCTAGATCCCCTTTGTGCCCACACCGCAGCACAAACACACACACATGTCCAGTCGGCCCTTTGCCTCTTCGCGTCACACACACCCACTGTTTCCTCCTGACAAGCACTACTTCTGGCCTACTCTTGTTTCAGAATTGTCATTGTGAGGTATTAAAATGATTTGATGACCTGAAATATTTAAGTGTACATTTGTACAACAGGTTTTACATATTTACAATGTTTTAGCGGAAATTTCACCCCATACACAAGCCAACCAAAGAATATTGCTGCCACTCCTCTCTCCATCTCTACCTCTCCATCTCTACCTCTTAATCTCTACCTTTCCATCTCTCTCTCATCTGTGTCCATCTGTCACAGCTTCCAGAGTTCACCTCAGCCCCGCGTCTCTCCTGGCAGAGCAGACACATACTGCTGCAGCCCCAGAGCTCTGCAGCGCCCCCGACCAGCAGCAGTAGCAGGCCATAGGTAAAGTGCTGAGTGTGCACAACAACAGGAAGCATCCAGGCCTTGGTCTCCGTGTGGAGGAATAAATGAGTCTAGTCATTAACAGCCCATAGAGTCAAAAACTGTACGATAATCCATAAAGATGTTCTACATCACCTATGCACAAAGCTTCACTCGAACTGCCATATATAAATTAATGTTAAGCAATATGTAAAAGGGTCCTTTTTTTCAAGGTAAAGCACCTGAACCTGTGAACGTCCCTGATTCTTCTTCTCTGTTTAGAAAAGCCACTGTGTCTGATTGCACTGAAAAGCCATCCAGAGGGCAGCGCCTCAGAGTCCTCATGCAGAGAACACCATGAGTCGCTGATGTTGTAACTGGCCAGTGCTGTACGCTCTTCTCATGAACTGGTTCCACCCTCACAAAATGTGCATATTATCTAAATTTGCATAACAAATGCAAATAACAAATGCAAATTAATTTCCGTTTCCAGCTAAGCATTCAAGCGCAAATCTCGGTGTTGGTTACCCTGGCTTGTCTCTTCTGTGTCATGGCACCACTAATTCTGCAGAGGGCGCACCGTGCACCATCTGCTTGGTTTGGCTTTGCGAGAGATGCACTTTCTGTTATTTAGCTGTTAGCTGCAAACTTTTTTGTCATATCCAAAATGTAGCAGGTTATTAATTCTCCTATTATACTGTTTCACACAAACAAAAGACCACCGCCTCTATTTTGCCAGAATGTTACGCTGAATTTGAAAAGAACAAACGCTGAAGTCTAACAACACTTTTAATGTTGGACAAGTATAAACTATCCCTGACTGAGCTCTTATGTGTTTCTGGACAAGATATGGTTGGCCAGCATTTGTTTTTAGCCTTAGCTTCAATCCTTGTCCAGTGCAAAAGACCTCATGGGATCACGTGGATCATTTTGTCTTTGTTCATCACCTGTCTCCACTCCAGTGCGTCTGGTGCAGGTCTGTCGTCCGACACAAAACAATTCTGACTCAAGCAAGCGCATCTAATTTTATGCAAATATAGGGTTCAAAATGTGATATTTGGCGTTTCCACCTCCCGTTACTTATGCCACTATAATTGCTTTTCATTAAGTTTTAGTTTACAACACAGACATACACTTAAACTATGACAAAATATTTTATTCAAATGAACTCTGTTTTACCACCACACATATCAGAACACGGCCGTCTCACTGCAGCAGTCTAAGAAAGAAATGAAAACTCTTGACGTGTACACATGGCTCTGCTGGAGCTGTGCACATCAACCAACCTCCTGGGACCACTTACTGACATCTGCCAGAAGAGCAACAAGCAGCGTGGAGAGCTCCTGAGCGCACATCTGCCCCTCTCTATATCATATATTCAATTTGTGATGTTTATCTTAGAGTATCTTGAGTAGTTCTGAGAAGTTTCTATTTCGATTTGTTTTTATTATTATGAAAAAACTTTTGGGCAACTTGTTTTTTCAGTGCATCGTGCCTCTTTGTTCAAGCTAACACATGTATCAATGGGTAAAGAATATTCTGCCTCATTTTCTTGTTTTCAATAAAAGATAAGCACAGCTTGTTAGCTGCATAAAGACACCTGTCCACACCACAATCAGTCAGACTGAATCTACCACCATGAGCGAGGCCAAAGAGCTGTCAAGAAACAAAACTGTAGACCTCCACAAAGCTGGAAAGGGCTTCGGGGCAATCGGCAAGCAGCTTGGGGAAAAATGATTAACTTTTGGAGCAATTGTTAGAAAATGGAAGAGGCTAAAGATAACTGCCAATCTCCCTCAGACTGTGGCTCAATGCAAGATATCAGCTCGTGGAGAATCAATGATGATAAGAAAGGTCAGGAATCAGCCCAGAACTACACTGGAGGAGCTGGTCAGTGACCTGAAGGAAGCTGGGACTACAGTTTCATTGTTTAAAATCATGCATCGCACAGAAGGTTCCCCTGCTTAAGTCAGCACATGTCCAGGCTCATCTGAAGTTCACCAATGACCATCTGGATGATCCAGAGGAGTCATGGGATAAAGTCAAAATAGAACTCTTTGGTATAAATTCCACTTGTTTTGTTTGGAGTAAGAAGGATTACTTGCTCAGACTGCTGCCCGTTCCCGGATAAGCGGAAGAGGATGGATGGATGGAAGGATGAACACCATCCCGACTGTGAAGCATGGGGGTGGAAACATCATGCTTTGGAGGTGCTTTTCCGCACAGGGGATTGTAAAACTGCACTGTATTAAGGAGCAAATGAATGGGGCCATGTATTGCAAGGTTTTTGGTAACAACCTCCTTCCCTCAGTCAGCGCATTGAAGATGAGTCGTGGCTGGGTCTTCCAACATGACAATGACTCGAAGCACACACTCAGGAGAACCAAGGAGTGGCTCTGAAAGAAGCATATCAAGGTTCTGGAGGGAGTTGAAACTACAAGTTGTTCAGAGACTGTGTGAAATCTGTGTGGAGGAGTGGGTCGAAATCCCTGCTGCAGTGTGTGCACACCTGGTCAAAAACAACAGGAAACGTTTGACCTCTGTAATTGTAAACAAAGGCTTCGATACCAAATATTAACATTGATTTTTTTTCAGGCGTTCTAATACTTATTTTGCAGCCAAATAAATTATTAAATAAATATTAAAATAATCGTACAACGTGATTTGTTTTTAGATTCTGTCCCTCAAAGGGGAAATGCACCTATGATGAACATTTCAGACCCCTCCATCATTTCTAAGTGGGAGAACTTGCTAAATGGCAGGGTCCTCAAATACTTAATTTCCTCAAAGAAGTGGAACACTACAGCTACACCCAGGGTTCAGAATAAGCGGTATCGCATCGCAAAATGCGACGCAATTTCTCTCAAATGCGATGCGTTCATCATAAAAAAGTGCTTTTGTATTGCAGCTTTTGCGATACAAAAATATGTGTTCAAATGTGTAACCAAAGCGCCTAAAAGTTCTGATCACTCGTCAATCGTTCGTCAATAACGGCATGACACATGTAGGACACTGTGTTGTCATGACGAGTCCCGCTGCTGTCTCAGAGCGCGAGTCTGAAAGTGGGAGGAGCCACGTGCGCTAAAGTTAGCGTCACAGATTCAGACTTCCGAGGTCAGAGGTCAATAGCTCCTAAACGCAAAAGTCTTTGCAGATCATTCACTGCCAAAATATTCATATTTACACTGCAGTGACACGACCTCGTTTTTAACAATCAGATGCGTATTTTGGGCTCAGTGAATTACACTGATCCGAATGTGCAGCTGGAGCTGAGACGAGTGCTTAGGGACCGTCATCAAATAGTAAAACAAAAAATGGAATGGAACGTCAAATAGAGCAGTACAATTTGAATAACACATATAATACACCATGATGGACACCACAGCAACCTTTATTTTTCCATCAGAAGCTTAATACATATTTTTTGGGAGTGTAATGACAATTAATATGTAAATAGGACTAAATAGTCATCTGATTGACGATGATATGGAAGAAAGTTGTAAATAAGGCCATCTGACTTTGCGTTGATTAATTTGTTCAACAATTAATTTTATTTACAAGTTTTCTGTTTTATTTAAAGAAAAAATGGTTAAAAAGTGTTTAAAAGTTAATTTGTTAAGAGTTTTTTTAAATAGAATGTTTACAAATACATTTAAATAAATAATCGTGTTACATCAATGGAAAATATTGATTGTTTGTCACTTTCATGTTTTGCTATGCAATAATCAAATTGCTATACAAATTTAGAAAAATTAACGGATTGTTTAGCAGCTGCTGCTGCACAAGTGAAAATCCTTAATCTGAGCCCTGACACCAACAATCATCACTGATACAGACTTGGAGATTACACACAGTTCATTTCAACTCATTCATAAGAATTTTCTGAGTGTGTTTGCTGAGTTAAAGTGTCCTTTATCTCCCCCTACCGTTAGCTAGCAAGTTAGCTAAACTCTGTTCAGAGCAACTACTTTCAATTACTAAGCGAAATAGTTTGACCTAGAAATTATGCTTTTTTTTCTGGCCCAAACATTTTATTTGAACAGTTGTAGCGTGAAATGGGGAGAGAGAGGAGAGGGTATAGACATTTGGCAAAGTGTGAGACTGGGAATTGAACCCACAACGCCTTAGACCACTTTGCCATCGGCAAAGCACGAGGGGAGTTTTATGTCACAAATCTGGAGGAAAAAGGTGTTTCTGAAGCTCTGAAAAACAGGATTAATGAAGCTAATTCCAGCTCCAGGTGCGTTGCAAACATGGTTAAAAGCTCAAGAAATTATATTAATTTAAATCTAACCTATTTGAACTGACTGAATTCAAGTCAAAGAGTTATTTCAGTGTGCCGGTTTAGACCCGGAGCTGTCTGTAAAATGTCAGCTTGCCCTCACACTCCACTGCTTTCTGCCTTTCCATCGGATAAGCTTGATGCGCAGATAAAGTAACCCTCCTTATCGGCCATGACAGTTCTCTCTTGTAGCATCGTGCACAAAGCCCGGCCGCTAAGATGTGCACATTCACAAGACTCCCTGCTGCCTTCAGGAGTCACAGGATTTCTGAGTATTTTTCATTTTTTTCTAGTTTTTTCTTCTTTATAAGAGGATTTTGTCAGATGCAGGGTTGTGAGCCGTGAGCCCTGATGCAACACTTTCTTATGGGAGAGTGTGAAAGTGGTGTTTGTCTTTGAATGTACAGTGTGTCTGATAGGTTGGCATGGAAACGGGTTTAAAAGCTTATCTCTTATTTGAGCCAGAGATATTAAAGATGGCATATGTAAAGTCAACACTGGTATGGTATTTTTTCTCTCCTCATCTAAAACCTACAGCTTATTATGTGCTCCATGAAATACCAAATGAATGATTTTATTGATTTTTATTTCTTTATACTAGTAATTGCAAGTTGTTGTTTTTTTTGGTTTTTTTTCAATCTTAATACGAGGTTTTTTTTTATGGGTCAATTAGGGATGAGCAATATTAATTGATTAAGTAATTTCATTTTTATAAACAGATACGTGTTTTTTTTTTAACCTTTTTTACATTGAATAAGAAAAGAATGTAAGATAAAGGATCTGAGGCGGAGTGTGAAAGCCATGTCGTCAAATGTACACTTTATTGAAACATGAATGACCAGAAAACTCCAGTTCCTCACATGCAATCTCATATTCGAGACATTAATGTTGATTTACTGCACGAAAACTTGACATTCATGAGGTGTGACAATGTTATGTGTTTCTTCATCAATCACTTTGTTTATCCCCAAAGGACAAAAACAGCAGAGCAGAGACTGGCAGAATCATATAACAAGAGCAATACATAACATCTGCTTTTCCATACACACAGGCATTATAGAAAAAATATACAAAATAATTAAAATTAAAAAACCAAGAGATTTTTCTCCCCTAAAACATTTGACTATAAATAATCTACAAATTTTCCATAAGGGGGAAAAACAATTATTGATTTTTAGTAAAGGCCGGAATAAGCAATAAATCTGACAGAGAAATGTAATAGAAAATAATGGATAAAGCATATCTGTCTACACTTTTATTTCATTACAGGTTCAATGAAAAACATGTATTCGTATCTACTTTTACAGCTATTTAGTACATTTCTAGCACAAACACATGCGAGTTTGTTCACAAGAACTTACCGATTTCACTTGGAATGTAAAATGTTAACAGGCCTCGATTTGGCCCAACCTGCACTTTTTTATCAAAATATATTTTTATAGCTCTTGTTTATTTTTAATTTATTCATTCATTTTCTACCGCTTTTTCCCTTTCGGGGTCGCGGGTGACTGGAGCCTATCCTAGTGATTTTGGGCCTTAGGCGGGGTACACCCTAGACGGTGGCCAACTCGTCGCGGGGCCTTGTTTATTTTATATAATGATATCACAGTTTCTGGTATTGATTACAAAAAACAGCTTTCAGTGTTAATCCACCAAACATTAGCATGCGTTTATTTTAGTACAATGGTCTAACGGCCGGTTTGGTCATGTCTTACTTCCATACCTACCATACCTACCTCTTTAAATCATCTGTGATAAAGTAGTCATACTCCGGTGGGCTGTTGGCCCACTCTTATTATTATGCAGTCTCTTGAAGTCAACGTCCTTCAGGAGACGTCCTGCTCCGATGCCTGGACAGCTGCCTCCGATAGCCCGGGTGTGTAACTATATTCCCAGGTAACTATGTTCCCCCTTTTCTATGAATTCAAGAACTATGCTGATACTAGAATAGGCTTCTCGTTCGGGTTCCACATCCCCAATAATTGTGCATAAATGTATGGTTTTACAGCATAAGATATTGCAGCATATAACCCTTACCCAGGTCTCGGGAACATAGGTACCGGGGAACATAGGGTTGACCCCAATGGCCCAGTGTGCAGCACATACGGTACGTACTATGTCATATTGTAACATTCAAATCAGAACTCCAAACATCCGTAAAATCTGAAGTGACAGATCAGGTAGACAGGGTTTCACGTTTGCTATTTCCTGCACGTTCATTGCGCTTATTTGAGATGCAAAACTGTTTTGTCCCCAATCAAACAAGTCAAACAGACTAAAAATGGTCAAAAAGCCCTTATTGTGAGCATGTTCTCTTCTCTTCATGTTTTTGTTTTAATTTTACTTCAGATAAGAAGTTGTTTTACCTGTTGAGTGCATACCTTTAGTCCATTTCTTTGGTCTAGATCTATATCTTCTGTATGGATTACTGTTTTTTGCTGTTGTTGTTTTGTTTTTTATCAGATCAGGAGCACCAAGTTTTCAGAGAATGCCTCCCTCCTGGAACCATCCTTCATCTAGCCTTCTCTCCAGCTCACCCCCTCTGCCCTGAAACATCATCTGTCAAACGCAGCTCTACTCCTGGGTAAGATTAGTCCTGCCTTCCCCCTCTCTTCCACCACGTTTGTGACCAGCTCGTGTGAAATCTGACATGATACAAGGTTATCTGCAGCTGTCAGTACGTGTCCATATGAGTATGGACCAACATATTATATCAAAAACATGTTCAGATTATCCCAGTTTTGAAGGCCATAAAGTATATTTATTGTGTACACTACTAGCTGCATTGTGTGCTTGGGTAGTTGGGCAAGTTCCTTAAAAAAAAAGAATTAGTTATTGTTACTGTTACTTCTCCACAAAAGTAATAGTCTTAGTAACTGCATTACGCTTTGATAAATGTTCCTAATTGACCAGAATTCTTCAAAAATACACCCACTGCTGCTTGTTCGAGTTCTAAATGAGCTTTCCTGATGCATTATTTAGCTTGCAAATCATCAAATGCACCCAGAACCAGCGTTAGTTATAGACGGTTCTCCACAGAGCTTGAGCATTTCAAACGTACAATCACAACAACGCAGGAAATGCTACGTGACAGCGCTTGGGCACTGTAAATAATAGAAGTGAACTGCTTAAGAAATATCAAAATAGCTGCACTTTATATGAGTAGAGAAAGTAGACAGCTGTGTCCATTGTTGGGAAGTAACTGAATATATGTTCCAAAAAGTCAGAATACTGATTTGAGTAACTGTATTCCAGTACAGATACAGATATTGATCTAAAATCAACATTGTGAAATTTAGGCTTGAATGGCACTGAATTTCTGATGAAAATACAAAACGTAGCTCTTTATAGTGAGAGAATGTGATTTTTCCTTTTCTAAGTTGTGATAAAGGTTCTATTATCTTCTAAATAAATCAAAAATGTTGCTGCTTGGTGGCTGAGTGGTTAAGGTGGCAGTACATGTGTAGCCGGCCACAGTGTCGTGACTTTGAATCCCAGCTTACAGTTTATTGCATGTCCTCCCTTCTCTCTCATTCCCATTTCCCATGAAGCTGTACTGTCAAATAAAACCTACGGGCCAAAATCCTTAAAAAATAGTCTAGGGATTCTTGATTTGATAGGTTTTTTGTAACTAGATACATTCTCAAGTATTCTTCTTAACCCTGACCATACCCACTATCGCATGGCTCACGTCTTTTCAGCGATCTGTAAACTCCAAACGCACTTCCACTACTGTTGTCTGTCTTTACTTTCATCACAAAGGGTTAGGGTTAGCCAAATAACAATGTGTTTATATTTCCTTGTGTGTGTTGGTAAGAGAGAGAGAGAGAGTATACTGTAATGCCGGGTGGTGTGCACCTATAGCATGAAGGGGCAGTTCACAACCTGTTCTGTCTTAAGACTTAAACCCTCTCGCCCTGGTCATGTACACTGACCTCGAAGCACTGTTGGCAATGGTTTGGGATAGCTGCAGGTCTACGGAAAGAAATAATCCACAAAAAGACTAATCTTCCCGGACAATGCAGTCATTTTGGAGGGTAACAGGCAGATTGTAAGTAACCCGCGTAGCAATCCACAGGCCCAGGTCTAAAGGGGTGAAAAAGGTGCTTTCCACAGTATAACATCAAAGGCTTTATTTGAGAAGACAGCAGCGTGAAATAGAGAGAGGGGAGAGACATTTGACAAATGGTCGAGGCTAAGAGTCAAACCCATGATGTCGTGGTGGGAGCAGACACACATGTGCAACACCCTTAGCCACTGCACCATCATCGGCTCAATAAGTAACTGTTGACACCAGCCCAGCAAATGGACTGGTCAGAGCTGTGGAGAGTCGTAGCTCAGAAATATTGGACTGAAGTGCTGCAAACTATTTTGGACATCATCATCATCCCACTCGATTTCAGAATTCTGACATTATCATGGACATACATAAAGTGAAAAAAAAAAAAAAAAAAAACATATTTGGACTTAATTTAAAATGAATAAAGTTGACACACTGGATTAAATGGGACATTGACTTTGGACATGGGGCGCCTGGATTTAATTTAATTAGGATGTGTCTTTTCTTTTCTTTTCTTTTCTTTGCTTTGATTACTATGTTTTCTCTGGATGTGTACCATTTATTTTATTTATTTTAAAGTGTTTTAAAATTGTGGGGGAGAAAAAATAAATAAATAATAATAATAATATTGTTTCTTTATTTTGATGAATAAATAGAATACACAATACACAGTCGTCAAGGTAATAAACACTACATGTTTGTATAAATTCAGTGCCATAATGTGAGCATTACACACACACACACACACACACACACACACCGGAAAAGTTACAATGCACCTTTAAGAACTAGTTTATTAGCTCTAGCCCTACGCCGTTTATACTAACTTGGCTCTTCCATTGTGAATTTGACATAACATCTTTATCAGGCTATGCAGACTTTCTCTCATCTTTTCAAAGTCCCGGTGGAGACACGGGCGACTGCTGACTCATAATGGGTACAGCGCTGGGTACAGTCACATATCAACTTGAAAGAAATCTTATTAAGTGACTCAGTTCCTTTAGGATTGAAAAGAACACATCTATCTGAAACGAACTGATTGGGTTGTTATTGACGGCTAGATTTGCGTAATGACTTCGGTGAGACGCTCAGCCAAAGGTGCGCGTGAGTGATAGAGTTTTAGTGCGGTCCACTTTAGCTGAAAGGACTTGTCTTTCTTTATTAAAGCTGGACTTAAGAACTGTACGCCATTAGTTCTGTTTAGTTATATTGACTGCAAAGTGACTGACTGTGTGGTGCACAATGCCAAAGACAATTAAGACTCTCCTTAAAAAAACTAAGAGAGAATGAAATAGAAGCTTCAGTGGAGTGAATGCTTAAGTGCGCACGGCGGGTTAGAAATGTTGTTTTTTCCCCACACTCTTCCGTGTCACTTTCAACTTTTTGTCTCCAGTTTGTCTCTACCATCACCAAAAAAAAGAACATGGAGATCTGCATTGAAGCCCAAGAGCCACACTTTATTGATCTTGAATACATGTGATTCATCTGATGATATTCTCGTACTTTTCTATTGCAATCCAGCAGTTTCCACATTGTGAAATAAATGTGCCCGAGCAGGAATCGTCCATCATCGTCCCTGTTCCCAAGAAGCCCTGGATCACTGGACTTCATGACTACAGACCTGTGGCGCTGACCTCTGTAGTCATAAAATCATTTCAGCGCCTGGTTCTCCCCCACCTCAAGTCCCTCACCTCCCCCCTGCTGGACCCCCTGCAGTTCACCTATAGAGCCAACAGGTCTGTGGACGACGACATCAACCTGGCACTACACTTCACCCTGCAGCATCTGGACTCCCCGGGAACCTACGCCAGGATCCTGTTTGTGGACTTCAGCTCTGCATTCAACACCATCCTCCCTGCTCTGCTCCAGGACAAGCTCTCCACCTCAATGTGACTCCACCTGCAGGTGGATCACTGACTTCCTGAAGGATCTGAGGCAGCAAGAAGGGGAAGAATTTCTCAAACACACGGACAATCAGCACAGGAGCTCCACAGGGCTGTGTACTTTCTCCCGTGCTCTTCTCCCTGTACACAAACTGCTGCACCTCCAGTCACGGCTCCGATAAACTGATCAAGTTTGCGGACGACACTTCCCTCATCGGGCTCATCTCGGACAGGGATGAGTCTGTCTACAGGAGGTAGGTGGACCGCCTGGTGTCCTGGTGCAGTGGTAACAACCTGGAGCTCAACGTCCAGAAAACAGTGGAGATGATCGTGGACTTCAGGAAAATCACAGCCCCCCCTCACCATCTCAGACTCCCCCATCTCCACTGTGGACTCCCTCCGCTTTCTCTGCACCACCATCACCAGGACCTCAAGTGGGGGCCCACCATCAGCTCCCTCATCAAGAAGGCCCAGCAGAGAATGTACTTCCTGCGGCAGCTGAGGAAAGCAAATCTGACAGCGGAGATGATGGTGCAGTTCTACACGGCCATCATTGAGTCCATCCTCACCTCCTCAATCACCGTGTGGTACGCTGGAGCCACAACCAGGGACAAACAGAGACTACAGCGCATTGTGCGCTCTGCTGAGAAGGTGACTGGCCGCAAACTCCCATCTCTGCATGACCTGTACGTTTCCAGGGCTCTGGGACGTACAGGTCAGATCACAGCCGACCCTTCTCACCCTGGACACGGACTATTCGAGCCACTCCCCTCAGACAGGAGGCTACGGTCCATCCGGACCACTAACTCCCGTCATAAGAACAGTACTGCACTACTTAACTTTATATTTTATTTAGAATGTACATATCATGCTGTTTTTGTATAAAGTGTTCAATGTTTGTTGTCCAAACCACCAGGACAAGTTCTTATGTTTGTGAATTTTTGTTAATCCACAAATGGCAATAAACCCCTTTTCTGATTCTGATTCTGAATCTAACCAGTGATTTGTGGATGAATGCCCTAACCACTGTCAAAAATGAATAGATACATATATCTTTCTCTCTCTTGTATGCAACACTAAACACTCTCCCTTTCTCTCTTCATATACTCGCTTGCCTTGCTGGTTCTTTGCAGTTCTTGTACAGAGTGAGAACCCAGCTTCACGCTCTCAAAGATGTTCTTTTTTTGGATGGAGTGTGGCCGTGAATTGCGGCTTACACGGACGAGGACGTGTTCAGTTTTGTCTCCTGCTGAGTCCATGAAAGGGGACCAAAAGAGCAGCCAAGTGGGACTTAATGAGAACACAAGACTTGTGAATGCAATGTTTTAAATCTCAAGAAGTTTCGACTTCCATCTGAAAGTCCTTTTAAGTCTGCTGGTCTGAGAAATATTACTTTGTACCGCCCTGAACTACCCTCCTACCCTGCCCTTAGGGAGGAGTTTTGCCTGAAACTAACCTGCCTTTGTTTACCTTGAAACTAACAATACTTTGTTTACCCTGAAACTAACCAGCCTTTGTTTACCCTGGAACTAACCAGCCTTTGTTTACCCTGGAACTAACAAACCTTTGTTTACCCTGGAACTAACCAGCCTTTGTTTACCCTGGAACTAACAAACCTTTGTTTACCCTGGAACTAACCAGCCTTTGTTTACCCTGAAACTAACCAGCCTTTGTTTACCCTGGAACTAACAAACCTTTGTTTACCCTGAAACTAACCAGCCTTTGTTTACCCTGAAACTAACAAACCTTTGTTTACCCTGAAACTAACCAGCCTTTGTTTACCCTGGAACTAACAAACCTTTGTTTACCCTGAAACTAACAAACCTTTGTTTACCCTGAAACTAACCAGCCTTTGTTTACCCTGAAACTAACAAACCTTTGTTTACCCTGAAAATAACCAGCCTTTGTTTACCCTGGAACTAACCAGCCTTTGTTTACCCTGAAACTAACAAACCTTTGTTTACCCTGAAACTAACCAGCCTTTGTTTACCCTGAAACTAACAAACCTTTGTTTACCCTGGAACTAACCAGCCTTGTTTAAAAATGGCCTCCTTCTCACTGTCTCCAAACGGCTGACTGCGTTCCTGAATTCGAGTGGCTTCTGGTTGTGTGAACTTTGACCGCGATATTCTCATGCAGGTTGTTTAGATCTCTGTCATATTTATCTTACGGGACACAACACTCTGTTATCTTCAAACTGGTTCAAATAACCATAAAGCTGACAACATCTCATTACATCGGACACAAATAACAGCCATTTAAACCAATACAACACGTTCGTTTTTGCCTTTCCCCCAGTATCCACCAAATATAGACCTTGAGAACGATCCTGACGAAAGGTAAGATTCTTTGTTCTTTGGACATATTTCCCCCCCTCTTCTTGCCTTCAGGGTTGGTGGACACTTCCGCTCTCTCTCGCTCGGCGCTGTAACGTCCTAATCTCCCCAAGCTCGTGCTGTAATGAACGGTTGGAATCAAAGAGTATTGATCTGTGAGTGTCGGCTTCCTGTGTACTTCTCATCCTCTCCTACAATTATAGAACAATCAAAAAAGGCCTGGCAGTTTTCTTTGGCGTTCTCCAGGGTGACATTTCCTTCCAGTACTTGTTAGGAGAATGACAGTGTCCAGATGACTACAGTGTGTTAACCCTGAACTTTCAATACACTTACAGATAATATTAGACACAGCTTATTTTCAGTCCTTTTTATAACGCATAGCTTGTGGATGACTCAAAAACATGCATTCACATCTGCGTATGATTTATTGAGTGACGGTTTTGTTATGCCAGCGCTGGGCAAAACTGGACCTCAGTGTCAGTAACAGTCCCGGACGGTATAAACTGCACTGTGAGGGGTACGGCGTGTGTCCATGTATTATGCAGAGCAACACGGACCAGAATGCAGACAAATCCATTTAGAAGTGAATCATTTAGGATCAAACTGCTTTCCACAGGAACAGTTTGTCTTCATATATTTTCGGTCTCGACAGATGCTAACCACACGTCGACTGCACTGTGGAAAGCTCACCGTTCATCTGACCCAAAGGTGGACAGTGGACGAGTTGCATGCTAAGATGGTCCTTGTGTCTTGTTAAAGGATTGTTTTTCAGTTGTTCAGAAATGTGCACACATCTAATGCACATAACAACTGTAATGTCATTTTTTAGTGGGTTTTAAATGTAACTTTTCTGGTGTAAAATAAAAGGACCAGAATTGAACGGATACAATATAAATATGGTTTATAACATACTATGGAATGTTAAAGGCAAAGCAATAACATTTCCACCAGAAAGATTACGTGGGGGATCTTTAACATGTTTATTTATTTTGAAGAAGAAAAAAAAAAGTGTACAATCATGTTTTGCGAGCCTTGTCTGATGTAGTTTGATAATAGAAACAGATCAACTGACTTCCTGTTCAAAACTTAGAACTGATAAGCCCCGCCTCTTCCTGTGACATTTTACTGTAACATTACATGTTTTCATGACTGAAAAGTGTCTACATGATATTTTTGAACCTATATGTGTCACTAGGAGTCTTAATGGTTCAAAAAGTACAGGAATGTGGGCGGGGATAGGTGGTAGTAACAGGACTTTTCTGAGCACTTGAGCCTCAGCTGCAGGACAAGACAGGATTACTTTAGTATAATCTTTATTCGTCAGGTATCATGTACAGTACACAAATTATTAATCTTCTAGAGAAAAGATGAGAAAAGATGATCTGCACCAGATTTAGCCATTGCTACTTTCAATCTGCAGTCACTCAGTTACTCAGATACCTGGAGAGACTCATGTACACTAGAAGATGACGAAGGATAATATTATATGATATAACAGATTAACCACCAGGAGGAGACAGCAATATAACTTGGTTAAATGCTAAAAAACATTTAAAGGACATTTTGCATAATAAGTGTCTTTAAAGCTAAAACGTCAACTTTTCCTATTACAGAACTTGCCAGAGTGTATTTGAGGACATTTGGAAGTAACATAACTGCTAAGGGTGTTCATTTAGAAGCGAGTGTTACTTTCAAATGTAGTAAATGTACATGATTTTGAAACTGCAGTACATCCTGCGTTTACAGCTCTGACTGAAGAAAATGACTACCCATTCGGTTCCATTAGGAGTCGTCATACAACCGCAGGGGTGATGGAGATGTGAGAATGTGACAAAACGCCTACAGTTACACAGGATGCAGAGAACAGGGTCTGGAGGGACTCTAAAGGTTAGAAGAGTACCGTATTTTATGGTCTATAAGTCGCACTGGAGTATAAGTCGCATTTTGTGGGGGAAATGTATTTAATAAAATCCATTTAAAATCTACATTTAATCTTGAAATGCAATTTAAAATGATTACAGATGAGAGAACATGGTGAATAGGTGTACGTATGCTAACGCTAACACCTTCAGCTACATGACGCACAGACAACAGACGGTCGTAAGTGTCTGGTATGTTAACGTAACATATGAACAGTTATTCAGATAACTATAGCATAAAGAACATGCTAACAAGTTTACCAAAGCATCAGTTTTACCCCAAATCACTAAATCCATTGAATTCTTCTGCTTCTGTGTCACTTCTAAACAACTCCACAAACTCCAGAGGAAGAGGAAGTGCAGATTCTTCTTCTGCGTCGCTTAGAGCCTAGAGCGCCCTCTTGCGGTCGTCAGTGTGAAAATAATCAACATGTGACATGCGGTTGCCAGTGTGAAAATAACAAATAATATCACTTATACTTATTGCTCTGGAGTATAAGTCACATCCCGGCCAAAACTATGAAAAAGGGGTCAAGAGTACATCACTGTTGCCTCACTTTTCATGTACTTTTCTCCTTGATGTTCTTGCTTTGCCTGGAATGTTCTACAGTATGGAATCGAACATTAAATCATGTTTTATTTATTCAGTTACAGATGTTTATGTTGTACCGTGAAATGGGGAGAGAGGGAAGAGACATTCGGCAAAAGCGTCACTGATGATGCAGCTGATTTTTGAGGTTCACACAAACAGTTATTTAAAGTCAAACTGAAATGGTTCTGCCCCATATATTAAATTCCAATTATGAAAAAATAAAAATAAAGATTATTATTGAAATGAGCTGGATTTAAAAATAAATATATATGTATATTTAAAAGGATTAGCTGGAAACCTCATATTAAACATATCGCATCAAAAATACCAACAGATATTTCCGTCATGGGAAAAAGCAAGGCACTTTGTGGACATTAAATCCTTCACATTCTGTTTAGTACTATATATTTAAATGACTGTTCTCTGGTGGGAAGTTTATTCAAACCATCATTCTTACACATTGGTTTTATTGTGGATACCAACAAACTTTTTCTAAAATCAAGAATTATGAAGTTTTATAAAACTGCAGTTTCATGAGAAAGTTTCTGAGTATAAATTGGCTACATTTCCAAACCCCAAGGCCCAGAATCACTTTGAAAAGCTTCTGTTCTACACAATATGTAGTGAAACATCAGCAAATGCTTTTTTAAGACATAAAGAAGAGGAAAGAAAGAGGCTCTAGTCTGTGTATTACAACTCTATGTTCTGTGGTTCTTTATACATTATTTGACAAGGAAAATACGATCAATAGACACAAAGCCTGTACTCTGATATTTAATCGTATAACACTGTACTACATACTATATTCCACCTTATTGATATTATATTTCACTTTCTGAGCTTATTCAATATTTGATGTCAAATTCTGGACTTGAATGAGTGTATCTGATGAAGTTTGTGATGCAGATGTGTGATGCATTATTATAACAATTCAGTTCATTTCTCTCGGGCAATCTATGTTTGTAATTAATTTGTCATATATAGTTTTTCGTAATCCCTTTCAAATAAACTTAAACTTATCAACTGTATTCCCAAATTATTGTATTATCAAAACATTTAACTAACCTTTTTAAATTAATACTTCTGCTCACATCTGGTTGGTCTTTATTGTTTTGTTTTCTAATTCTAAACCAGATCCTGATCCTGGTCCAGGGAAGTCATGAGGCACCTGTTACTTTAGTGATTTAAACGAAACCAAACTTCTTTTCAGTGACAGACTCTGATTTTGCTCTGACAAAACCCGAACTTGGCCCAATCTCAAACTTTTCGCAACAGGCTTGAGGAGAAAACCTTCGTTCTCGTTTCTGTGACCAAATGCTAGAGTTGTTGGCCCTGAGCTAAACCCCCGGGGCCAGTGGGTTCCCCTTCCCTTAAGGCACCGGTTCCAGATATTTAAAGACGTCAGAGATTGGCCTTTCGCCACCGTCACGCTCACTGGCAAAGCCTTCGCAACAAATATGTATCGTTTTCAGTCATGTACTATAAAGAAGCGGGTGCAAATCAACCGGAAGTCAGCGGCCCTGTTACTTTTATTGTTTTTCTGTATCAACATTGCAATTTCAAACGCCCAAGGTATAAAATGATGATGCACATGTGTCAGCAATGCAATCAAAGCTGTTTTTTCCTTTTCTTTCTTCACATCTACTTTTGACCATTTGCCCATTTAATTTTTGAGTGGTTTTGTCTCTATCCATCCAGAGATTTACTTTGACCACTGGCTCCTCGAGAAATCCCTTTGAATCTGCAGAGACCGGCTTTACTTTGCAGAGAAGAGGAGGATTTAGGATGCCTGCTCAGCCTGGTAGAATCCTGTAAATGGGCAAAGTCCAGGGGGAAAATACACGGGAGCGAGGCAGGGCTGAGGGCCACAGTTTGGACACCGACTGCATGTCACTAAAACAAAAGGTGACTTCTGGTTGGACTATTTCTGTCTAACTGTAAACATGTTAACAAAAATATCAGACAATGAAGCTTCTGAAATAGAACAATTAAAGGTAAAAAGATAATAAGCCAAGTTTTTTTTTTTTAGCTGTTTCCCACATCAAAATCATACCTGGAGTTCATGTTTGTTTATTAATCCTTTTTTACATTTATGAGATCTTCTTCCTGACTCTAAAAAAAGGCTCTTGAAATCTTGAGTTCTCATGCCCTGTTTTTATGTTGTTCGTCAAATCATGTGTAAATAACAAGTGTGGGCCAACATTTGCATGCCGGGGGCAAGCTAGCTTTTGTTCATTTCCTCATGGTAATTCCCTCTGCTGCCAGTAGATGGAGTGCCAACATCAAATCTTTTCTGAGGGAATAGAAATGAATTTGTGCTTTTCCATTCATTCATTTTCGACCGTTTGTTCCCGCCCGGGGTCGTGGGTGACTGGAGCCTGTCCCAGTGACTTTGGGCCTTAGGCAAGACACACTCTGGACAGGGGCCAGCTTGTCGCAGGGTAAAGTTTGTGCTTTTAATACATAATTTTAAGTTCAAAAACATGCAATGCCAAAGCAAAGATACTCAGAACAGCCAGGAGCCGGACACACCGGCCACGCAGAAGCAAGATGTTTGTTTCTGATCAGTCAAACGGCAAGATTCTTTATTTTATGTGTGAACTTAAGCTGGTCTGGAGCAGGTTATGAATTTAGCTCATGTTTCCACATCTATTCATGCATCATACCCTGCAATGCTCCTCCTCATGTTGATTGATAACTGATAGTTACTTTGCACTGTGCTTTGTGTAACATTTCTGCCACTTGCTTTTCTCAATGGAGATGTTACGCTGCAGCTGAATAGAAAATAAATCTTAAATCTAGATTTACTGAAAATGTATAAAAAATAAATAAAAAAAAGTGCTTATTGTTTTTGGCATGAAACGTTTAATGCCATAATGTGAAGCATTCCAGACAAAGCAGCACAAAAGTTACACTATACAACTTTGTCGGTGTAATCCCTCATTCGTCCAGGCGTGTTCCATTGAAGAAAAAGCTTCAGTTGTATCATCTGGACTCGGTTGACTTAGGTCGAGAACTCAGATATTTATACTATTCTGTGGTAAGTCCAGCCCATTGGGCGGAGCCTTCCTGAAGTGGAACGAGTTGTTTGTTTCAACCGAAACTTACCCTATGGTATCTACCGAGCTTATTCAGACCTTTAATGGGCTATGAGTATCCTCTCTGTCTTTGTGAGACCCTGGCTCACCCTGAGGACCTGATTAACATCTAAATGTCCTGGTACTGGTCCTCTACCTCTCCAGGGGTTCAGGATCCCATTGTAGACTACAGGAAGATTGAACCTTAGCCCTCCGTTTCTATTTAAAGAAGGTTTTTCTTTTTTAACAAAAATAGTTAAAAAAGAGTGACTCCTCTTTCAAACCATCTTTTCTCCTGCTTCAAACCTTCACCTCACCGTCTTCAAACGAGTGATTAGAGGCTTCAAGATGGAGATGCACGGCACTCTGTAGTCCTGAACTTGTATTTCTTCTGTGCTGATAGAGCCTCTTGTGTAGAGTCTGTTTAGTCTCACCTATGAAACGTTCTTTACAGCTTTATTCACTGCATTGGATCGAATAAACTACATTGCTCTGTTTTTGAGTCGGCAACTTGTCCTTAGGATGAACCAGTTTTTGTCTTAAAGTGTTTCCTGGTTTAAAATAAACAGGGACTTGATGTTGTCTAAAAATTCTCTGTAGTTTTTCCGACAGGCCAGAGACATAAGGGATAGAAACACCCTTCCTTCTCTGTTCAGTTTCCCTTTTGTCCTGCTTCTTGGTTCTCTTCACTCTGTTGAGAGCCCAAGCGGGGTAACAACAGGCTGAGAGGGCATTTCGGACATGTTTTTCCTCTTTCTTCTTGCCCTCTGAGCTGGTGGGCACACCTTGAGCTCTGTGTTGTAAGGTTCTGATCACCCCCAGCTTGTGCTGTAGTGGGTGGTTGGAACCAAAGAGCAGATACTGGTCCGTGTGTGTAGGTTTCCTATATACTTCTATTTGGAGTTTCCCGTCCTCTCCTCTGATCGTGGAACAATGGACAACAAAGAAAGGCCAAGCGATTCTCCTTAGCGTCTTCTCTTGTAAACCTGATATGTGGGTCCACTATATAACTTTAACAAACTAGATCTAGAATCTTTTCAGCAGTCATGACTTTCAAAAGTAATAATCCAGCCAATCCCAGCAGTCTTCCTCATAGCGGGACTCAGACATCCAGGGGATGTGTGCGAAACGTTACCGCGGCGACGCACTGGCAGGACGCGCGTGGCAGATGGGACTTTACAGGACGGAAGCGCGATGGAGGCCGTGAGCACAGCGGAGCGCCGCGTGTCACAACCAGCAAGTCCAGCTATTTAATCAAACCCAACGCCGAGACGCTCCAGTGCCAGATGCAATCCAAATCCTGGTTCTGCCACGCTGCCAATTAGTGCCGTGTGCAGTCCCACCACACCCTCTGTCACGGGCAATGATGGCAATGTGGCTCGTTATCAGATGTGAAATAAACTGGATCCAGCCCAGGAGGTGTCGTGTTTTGCATAAATATATTTAGGAAGATGAGTTTGGAGGGAAATATAGTGGTTTGCAATTGTTTTCATACTCCTGGAACTTTTCCACATTTTGTCACGTCATGACAAATGAATTGTATTGGCATTTCTACTGAAAGAGCAACACAAAGTGGCACACTATTGTGAAAATTATACAAGATTTCCAGATTGAAAAAATAAATACAAAAAGGAAAAGTGCAGCGGATTCAGCCCCCCTGAGTCAATACTTTATACGTTTACCACCTTTCTACGCAATTACAACTGTAAGACTTTAGGGGTTTGTCTCCAGCGCTGCTCACCTGCACATTCTTATTTGCAAAACAGCCCAAATTCAGTCAGGTTGGATGGGGAGTGTTTGAACAGCAGTTTTCAAATCTTGCCAAAAGTTTTACTTTTCTTTGTTGAGACACTGCCTCCCAAACAGTTCGTTCAAGCAAACAATTCATGTTAATGCATGAATATTGTAAGAGATATATCATTAAGAAATCCATAAATAGGTCGGTGTAATACCTCATTCGTCCAGGAGTGTTCCAATTCTACAAATTCATAATTATTTACACCTGTTCTGGAGCAAGTAAACAAAAAAATGTGTGATCAAATCAAACAAACCCAAATGATAAATACAAAAACATCTTCAGTTGCACACCTGGTTCTGTGTGAAATATTGATTCATGAGCATGACTCTGATTTGCCAGGAGTTTGAGCTCTTCTGTCAAATGCATCAAGCCAATGACCTATAAGACTAACAAAGATGAATCAATCCAACTACACCAGTTAAATCCATTGTGTCAAAGTTGAAGCTGGTCAAAATGAAGTGGAGGACAGGATCTGATGTTCTAGACTCTTGTTCATGAAAACATATGCAACTTCAAACAGTAATAAAAAAGCACCACTGAAAAATATTTTTGTAGGACAAGAATCAAGAAGAAGCACAGGCCAAGAAAACACATATTATAGCCAATAAGAGACCTGAATGAGGACAATGTGGAAACAGTGCTTCCCATTTTAGGCTTTTAAAACCAAAATTGGAAAATGGAAAACGAGTCATTTCGGGGCTGAGGACTGCCCTGGCTTGCTTCCCTCTCAGCTTGGACTGAACTCTTAACAGGGCGTCCGACGCAGAAGTTGAATGTGGCGCGGCAACCAATCAGAGATTACATTCCAGTTACGTTCCTATGTTCCTCTTTATTCTGTCCTTACTGTGGTGTCACTACCAGGGCTAGACAGAAAGCGAACATCAAAAAAGAGAGTCCAACGACCATGTAGAGAAGACTTGTCTTTAATGTCTTTTCAGACGCTTTTCTCTGCAATTTGTCTCTTCGGTAATTGAATTTGTAAAACTGTAACAAACACATAAAGCAGTGTATTAATGAACTGTACATAAGATAAGATAAGATAAGATAAGATAAGATAAACCTTTAATATCCACACAAGGGGAAATTTCGTTGTTACAACGCAGTAGAAACAGGAGGAAAGAACAGATTATAGGAAGTTAAAAAAAAAACAAAAAACACTCTTAATAGAACTCTTGGGAAATAAAATAAAATAGATAAATAAAAAATAAAAAGATAAAGATAAAAATAAGATAATAATAATAAAATAATGATAATAGAATAAAATAAAATAAAGTAAAATTAGCTAGCACAAGACTAGGTAATAGGTAATACTATTAGCAGGTAAGTAAACAGAATAAAAACAAAATAGAACACTCTTATTTACAGGTATTGCACATAGTTAGGTCAGTATTGCGAGTGTTCAGGACTAACAGTGTTTGTTATAAAGTCTGACAGCAGCAGGAAGGAAAGACCTGCGAAACCTTTCCTTCACACAGCGAGGGTGGATCAGTCTCTCACTGAAGCTGCTCTCCAGAGCGGACAGAGTGTCCTGCAGGGGACAGAGTGTCCTGCAGGGGGTGGCACTCATTGTCCAGCATAGATGTGAACCTAGCCACATACAAGTACATATAAAATAATTTTTTTGTACATTGACTTCTACATTACTACATGTAAACACATGTAAACCTTATAAATGTACCTTCACATCAATTGTACATGAACATATACATATAAGAGCAATGAAAATAAAGGTCTGAACACATAGCCGAGCTTAAAATGGGACAAGGCTACATGCACAGCAGCTAGCAACAACAAACATTCAAAAGAAGTACAGATTAAGCTTAAATTTGGCATAAGTTTATGTATGCAAACGTAGAACAACATTATAACACGAAATAGTGTACAACTTACGGATAAAGATACCCCAAGGCAGAAAACAGGATGTTTTTGTCAGTAGCTGCACTGCCGGAGCCGGACATGCTTGACTGGATGCATGAGGCTGAAAAACCAAACTTATACCGACAACGTCCACTAGGGGCAGTAGTAGTTTAGAAATGACGTAATCCTGTGTCAACAGTACACTCTTCATTATCTGGAAGAAGGACCAAAACAAACCCCTCAACAGTAAAAAGTTATCCAATTCTAAGAGCAAATGATGATTTTCACCAAACTCAGATCACCTCTCAAGTATCGCATCTGTTGTTGGACTTTGTAAAGAAAATACATCAAAGCCACGCTCTCCACCTAGTCTGTCATCTGACCAAGAGAACAGCCACACCAGGAAACTCCGACTGCACATGTGCTTTGGACACCTTGATTGGACGTGCGTGCAGGGCGCCTGCCTTCAAATGCACAGGGACAGCTCCAAACAGTATTGAGCAATTATTCCTTATGAATTTGTATGTATGTATTTTTGTTTGTTAAAATAATTCAAATTATTCTTCAAGATTTGAATTCAAAATTTGAATTTCTTTTTAATTTCAAGATTTAGAAGGGGGAGAAAGTTCAGAGTTCCTGCTCTCAACTGTAGTGACATAAAAGATATAAGTACTTTTTTTATTTTGCACTACTACTATTACTAATAATAAGATAAGATAATCCTTTATTGTCCCACATGGGGAAATTTCATGATATAATAATATGTCACACCTTTACATTAATATGCCTGCATTATTTCCTTCTGGGTATTTGACAAAAAAAGACAGAAATTACGGTATTATCTTGGGAACAATGATCTGCCACTTGACTATTGAAATACCTGTCTCTTTTTTCCAGACCGAACTGAGAGAGTGGCATTCATCCCCCGCTAATAGCAGCGCTATCCGTCTAAATGTCACGCTATCCTTTGCCATCTCCCAGCGGACGGCCTCAGATGAGGGGGGAGGGGCGCACATTAGTGGGACTGTTTCTTGATTAAATGTTGAAGTGTGAGATTTGAACCAGCGTGGGACCGGGTGAAGACGGGGAGGAGAGAAGGATGGAGGGGCCAGGGTTTGACAGAGTTTGACAGAAAGGACGCTTGTCTTGTCAGCAAAGTCATCTCTCCTGCTCCTCCAATGGGCCGTAAACTTATCGCTACGTTTCAGATGCTGTCATAACATTCCATATACATGTAGCGTTGAATTGAGATGGGGCAGTTAAACGTGCTGTCCTGATTTATGTATGATTAACATGAAAAACAAATTGTTATAAATCAGAACTTTCAGGGGGACAATATCTAAATTATATACTCTTTTTTGCCTACATCCTTAAGGCTCCTAAACCAGCCAAGGAACTGAAGCATTGCCTTGTCAATTGTGTTTGGCTGTGATTGTGATTGTATGATTGTATTGTGCTGTAGTGCCTTCAGTTAAAAAAAACACTCAAGTCCAAGACAAATTTCCCTAAGGGGACCATAAAGTATATTGTATTGTATTGTAAATGCATTAATAATCTGGATGGCCACTAAAATGAGTTGGGAAAGGGAAGGTCATTTTTTATTGAAAGACAAAGAATGGGAAAATATATGTACTTCACAATGGAGGACCATTAATCACATGTTTGGAAAGAATTCTGTCGGAAGAATCTGACCCATCACCATGTCGAAGTGCTCATTATTCACAAGAAGGGCCTGAATGTTGGAGAACTTGTGGTTACCAGGAGGCAAACCATTATCATGTGATTTGGGAGTGTCCAGTTGCACAAAAATACTGGTCAGAAATGGCCATGAGAACTATTTTCGATATCACCATCCCACTCAAATTCGGAACAATGTATTTGAGGCTAAAAACAGGACTTTTATAGGTATTTCCAAATAAGGAGTTATTATAACCATGAAATTAAACAGTAATGATTATAACCCCCTGACTGATTTTTTTTTATCAAGGCTTATAAAACAGAACTTTCAAGGGGAATAATATCTAAATTATATCAATACATTACTTAACTGGACAACTACTCTACTAAATATATTGAAAACAAATTGGATAGAGAAGGTAATCTTGTTGTGACAATGCAGAGTGGGAAAATGTGTACATCTCACTGGAGGAGCTCAAAATCACATCTCTGGAGAGAATTTTGCTGTAAAAATATGTCACGTTTTTTCACACCATCATGTCAAAGTGCCCATTACTCACAAGGAAATTCAAACTGTTGCAACCAGGAGGCAAACCACTATTATGTGTTCTGGAACTGTCCTGTTGCTCGAGAATATTGGACTGAAGTTCACAGTTTTTGATATTGTCATCCCTCTGAACTTTAAAACTATGTACTTAGGCCTCAAAACTCAAGCCATGGTCACAATTAACTGGTACCTTTGGAATATAACCTGCTCCTTGCTAACGCAGTCCCACCACGAAGCATCCAGCTGAAGATGGAAAGAGGTCTGAGATGTTTGACGACCCGCTACATGGATCCGTGGCAGGAGCATCTCACTCTCGCCCCAAAGACCAACAGAAGGACCTGCTATCACCTGCAGACACTTTTCATTTGTCAAAACAGCAGAGACTGACCCGATCGCCCTCCCCCCCTTTTCCCACTCGTCGCACTCGCTCATTCACCTGCTCAGAAACCAGCCCCCAAACCACAGCTCCTGTCACCACACGTTCAGCGAAGCCCAAGAAACCTGTGGTGCCCTCTCGCTCCGATACCCACACCGTGAATAAACGAAATCTAGACCAGGACCTCCTGAACCCCCAACTGTAAAACTAAAAGAATACAGAGAGGCGGAGGAGCTACTAAAGATGCAAAAGGCCCCAAGCAGGCCAGGGAAGACTCCAAGACATTCGTCATTCGACTCGCCCCATTGGAAGTGAAGTGAACCTGCAAAAAGTCATGTATCATTTTGGACACTGCATTTATGATACCTAGGATTTTGGTTGAGGATTGTTTCTATTCCACACTATTTTGATAAAGCTAGTAAATAGTTACCCCAAAGTATTAATTGCACAAAGTGGTGGACCGTTCTCTGCTAGCCCAAACATAATCAGAATATAATTCAAAAATATATATTTTTCCCACAAATATTGATTAAATTATTCCCCAGAGTAAGTGTTATACTCTTCATTTCATCACTTTCCTCTTGGTTGCACTGCTTCTGCCCCAGGTTGAGATTTGGAGGGCTGGTCTTTATGTTAGATCTTTTATCCAATCATATTCCGCCATCATGTGTTGCCAGGAATCTAAAATCTGCCCTCAGGCCTTCAGAATCAACAGTGCTGGTGCTTGTAGCTTAAAGGCGCAATGGACGATTTTTCGGCGATTTGAGAACTCAGGCGGAAGTGCACATGCCACTCCCCCGTGCACATGCCACTCCCCCGTGCACATGCCACTCCCCCGTGCTCATGCCACTCCCCCGTGCACATGCCACTCCCCCGTGCACATGCCACTCAGCTCGAACTGTCTTTCTCAGTCTTCATTTTGCCCCGTACACTGAGGGAACTATATTATGATAGATCCATGGACACGCGGAAATGTGGGACGATCCGCATGAGGCTGCAGGTGAGCGGTAGGTGCGTTTTATGATTGATACGTGGCAGGACTAATCGGCAGTCCACGAGGAAATAAGACTCAGATTTGGGCCAAAAAAAATCGTCCATTCAACCTTTAAAGTGAATGGAAATGAAAATGATGCATCAACCAATCAGCTTTAGAGTTGGCTATTGTACGTCTGCTGCTGTTACAGAGGAGCCAGCCAGCAGGTGTCGCATGTGCACGTCTTTTGATTGGATTACCAATATTGAGAGGCAGGTCCTATGGGCGGGGCTGTGCAGAACCTGATGAACAAATTAATTTGCTTACCACTAAGTTGTTTTTTCAACCCACAATGGCGGAAGGAGGAAAAGATATCGATTTGGTCAAGGATATAATTATAACACCTTTCTCTAGACGCTGCGAGACAGGCAATATAGTGTCTGTGCTCCAGAATGGTGATGACACCCTGTCTCTAACAAGTGCGCGACGGCACCGCAACATGGCGAGCAACAGAGCAGGCAACGACCCGCGCGGGGCAATGAAGCTGCACAATGAAAAGGTAAAGAAAAACAGGGAGACATAGAACTTAGTTGAACTGTACTGTATTTGTATTGTACTGCAATTAAAGGTGACGCAACGCCTGGTTAAACTGCGTTTCTGTCCAAATGTATAGTATCTAGAGCCATGGCATCGTAATGATGGTAATAAGAGGTGGATTAATTTTGATGGGACTGTGTAGGATCTCACTGAAGGCCCAAGCCCCAGACCCACGGCCCACCACTGAGTGCACATGTCTTTTAATATATATTGGCAATTGTGTTGACTTTTTCACATACTACTGATTTGTATAAATAAATATACACCTACAAATTCCCATGATTTAGCGTTGCATCCTCTTAAATGAAACTCTTTAAAAGGCGTCTCATCAAAAGCCTTCCTTTCTTTATTTGCCTTGTCCTCGCAGACTGTGTGCTGACCCGTTTGACGGCCTCTGCTGTGGATTGTGGATCGCTGGCATTTCCACAGGGAGACGGATGCAGCAGGGTCCAGAAGGCACCGCTGTGGCATTTACATAAGGAGCAGGACTCACAAGAGGAGAGAGAAGAGAGTGGAACAGCAGGTGAGGAGGAGAGGGAGTACTGGTCGGTCAGAGAGGAGAGATGGGAGCACAGAAAATGTTGCAACTCCTGCTGTTAGTTTGATGGACAGTGTGATAAAACCTATGAGATTAGTCAAATAAAACTGGCAGTTCGGTGAATTATTGACAAATGACTTCAGACATCTTTACAGCCAAGAGTGAGTTACTAGTAGTAATGGTACTTTGCTGTGACATCATGCTGGGGGAAACTGGATATATTTCAATGGAGCATATTTAGTTCCATTATTACCACAGTGACAAAAAGTGCGCATAAGCAAACACAGTTGCTTTTTAGCATTAGATGGTCTAAAAACAAAATGGACAAAACACATTTTTGTTGGGCCTAATAATAAATTGTGTATGTGTTTTATTCATTGTAATAAACTCAAAAGCAGATTTGAGGAATACTTGACTCTTGACAAAACCGGTGAAGCAAAACAAGAAAATGTGCAAATGGAATCTTAATAAAACTGGTGTATCACTTTTCCGACATAGAACCTGTTTGTTTTGAGAAGATTAAATGAATGTCTCCAATTCCATGGAGATATTTCTTTCAAAGTATTTATAAAACAACAATAGGTTGGCTTAATCCCTCAATCATCCAGGAGTATTCCATTGTAGAAAAAGATTCAGTTGTAGTTATCTGGACACTGTTTTTGGAAAACAAGACTTTTTGACTTTTATGCAAAGTCATTCTCAATCTGCAGATCTAGTCTGAGAAGGTTCTGCGAGGAGCAGGAAAAAGAGGAAAACCTGTTAGACAATGTTGGGAATCCCTAAACAAAGAAGCTGTACTCTGCTTGCAGTTTTTGGTTTATGACAGTGGCGTGCGGTGACTTTTATGGAGGGGTAAGCAGACCTGTGGTGTTCATTAACATTTAGTGGACAATAGAAAAGTGAAAAAAAATAAAAAAAATAACGTGCAACGGTGGGCTTCAAACCCCAGGTCTCCCATGTGAAGGGCAAACCGTTATCCTACTGAGCTAAACTCACGTACAATATCATGTGCTAAATGGGTAAATATGTCTGTATTTCGAACTAACATCTAATCATTATTAACATGAACAGAGCCTCAGCTACAAATACAGACTTATCTCTGAAAGATAGTTTTTTGGCGCTGCTGTTGCTTCACTTCTCTTCTGCACATGCTCAGTTAGAGCAGAATCTGCAAACATCCATGATTCCCACACAGGTTTATTCAGCGTGGTTTGAACTCAGATCCATGTGTTTGAGGCTGTGTGGTCCTCAGAGCACGTGCAGAGCTTTAAAAGAAGCTGCTGTCCACTCTGGTTCTAAAAGTTCATGAACCACTACCTCCTGGGCTTCTGTTGTCAGCAAAACCCATAAAGAATCTGTCTTTTATTTGTTGACCCTCTGGATGATGATAGTATCTGTTTATTAACCACATTTAACAGTTACGGGCCCCTACAAAGACTTATAGTATAGTTACTATGCAAACAACATAATGGAAACCAGTGGATGGCCATGGGTCTGGGGCTTGGGCCTTCAATGAAGTCATACACAGTCCCACCCGAATAAATCCACCATCATATTACCATCATTATGATGCCATGGCTCTAGACACTACATTTAGACAGAAACGCAGTTTAAACAGGCGTTGCCTCACCTTCTCTGTGCCGATGTCCGTGTTCTCTGCTCCGCTCTCTGCACGTTTTCCTCTCGTTCTCTACATCGTTCTCCGTGCGTTCTTCACGCGGGTGTCCGCTCCGTGCGTTCTTCACGCGGGTGTCTGCTCCGTGCGTTCTTCACGCCGGTGTTCGCTCCGTGCGTTCTTAACGCCGGTGTCCGCTCCGAACATAAGACCAGCCCTCCAAATCTGAACCTGGGGCAGAAGCGTAAAGCCATGACATGAAGAGTATAACTCTTACTTTAGGGAATAATTTAATAAATATTTGTGGGAAAATATGTATATTTTGAAATCATATTCTGATTATGTTTAGGCCAGCAGAGAAGGCCTTGCTTGCCCTGACGGCCCACCACTGATGGAAACCGTGAATCCACCCCGAAGAAAGCGTTTCGCCACGGAAAGTGAGCACAGTTTACGGATAGCTTTGTCTACCCGTAAGCGACCCCGGCTAACTTCACCATTCACCATCCTCGGTCCGTCCCAATGCTATCACTGAATCAACAACATGTAAGCCTAATGGTGACTACAAGGCCGGTGTAAGTACCACCGCCGGCACAAAAAGTACTCTAAACAATAACATCCTCAGATTTTTTAGAGTCAGAGTCATTAGAGTTGCAGCCCTTCCCAACTGCATAACGTCCTCCTACTCTGGTGATAAAATTCAAGCTCTAGAACCCTAGAGTTCTATTTAAGGTCATTGACTCTGTTGTCAGTGGTCCGCCATCCTGCCCCCTCAAAACTGACCCAGAACCTTCACAAAATATCAATTCCTGATATTGACACACTTATCATCTTTATTAGACAGGAAAGGTATGTGTGAAATGGGGGATGAGAGAGAAGGGAGGGAGGGGAGGACATGCGGTACATTGTCGGAGTCGGGACTCAAATTCCCGACACTGCAGGGTTACCCCAACCCTGACTGGACCTCCAGAACTCTGCTACGATGCAAGTCCTGACCTTAATACAGCTGATCTTAATACCAAACCTACTGCCAGAATTCTTTCTTGGTGTGTTATTTGATTCTAATCTGTCTTTTAGAAGTCAGATAAACAGTGAAAATCAAAAATTATTTTTTTCTTATCCCCTCTAGACCTATAAAAAGTTATTTGTGCTTTATTCATGTCTCGATTATTGTTCATTATTGTATCAACCAAAATGCCATTCATCATCTCCAAATTGTACTGAATGCTGTTGCCCTTGTTCTTACTGGTGAACACAAATTAGAGCATATTACCTCCACTCTTAAGTTTCTACGCTGGCTACTTATAAAATTAAAATTTCGTTACATAAGTGTTGGGAAAACTGGCTTATTTTGAACAATTTATAAATAGTTGTGACACAAGGTAATTTTAGATTTTATTGGCTCTGGTAGGATCTGATTAGCTTGATTGTCCTGACCTCACGCCACTGGTTTATGATAGACAATAAAGTTGTTTTGTTGTCAAAAATGCGTTCTGACGTTTATATCATTGTTTTGTGTTCCCCAACAGTCACTGTAATGGCCTCCATTTTAACTACATCGTACATTATCGATCTGATTAAACCGTACACTCCCCTCGCTCACTAAGGTCCTTGGACCAGAAACTGCTGTTGGTTCCTCGCACTCGTTTTGGGACCAGAGGAGACAGATCCTTCCAGGCTGTTGCCCCCAGACTCTGGAACGATCTTCCGCTCTCCCTACGGTCACTGGACTCAGTTACTGCTTTTAAGGGTCAGCTTAAAACCTTCTTATTTAGTCAGGCCTTTTAATTGCATTTGTTTTAGCGGCTGATTTTACTGTATATTGTTGTATATGTATTGCTCACTGTAAGTTTTTTGTGTTTTTATTGTTTTATTCTGTGTTTTGTGAAGCACTTTCTGTCTGTGAAAGGTGCTATGCAAATCAAATGTACTTACTTACTTACTTACTATCAAGCATATTTGACACCAAACTCACACATACATACATACATATTTATATAGCGGATATTGTAAGTGTTAACTATTCAATATTTGTGTTTTTCTCGTATGCGTGAAAGGCATTTGAAACACAAGTGTACACAAGACTGAAGTCCAGTGCCGCTTGTTGATTAATGCCACGGCAACACGCTGTGCCTTTTACTATCACAAGTTACCATGGCGACCACGTCTATATGGCTATAAGTGGCAGTGAATCTTGTAACAAGTCCCCAACATGTGTACAGTGTTCAGGCAAAAAATAATTGCAACGAAGAATAAGAAATCATCTGTGCACAAAGGAAAATGGAATATTTGCTCTGTAGGATTTTTTGTTCCTTTTTCATAGTTGTAAAATTTTTATTGTTTGTATTTTGTTAATTACTATTAATCACAAGTGTGTATGGATGGTATAGATGGAATGTGTGGAAGTTTGGACAGTTTGAACTGAATGGACAAACAGTTATTCTATGAAATAACATTGTAAGGACAAACAATAGGACCGTGATTTTGAGAATTGTTTAAAGTGACAATAAAATGTTGTGATTTTGCAACAGTGAGATTTACAGGGTTAAACTACAGGCAGTCCAGAAGGCGATGTGAAGGCCTCCTATTGCTGTATTGCATCATTTTTCCCAATCTAACGAAGTATTTATTTCCAAAAACATTTTCTTTCTCCAGCCCTCGCTTCAGTCCTCAGCGCGTTGTGTGAGAGAGGACACCATGTGCAGGGAAGATTCTGAACAGTCCAAAAGCTGAGCCAGCCAATCTCTGACTTATTCAATCAAAAAATGAGCACATTTCATATCTTCATATTAGGAGCGGCGTATTGAATGTGCCCCAAGATGTGCTGCCCACCGCCAATGCCCCAGCGCTCGGGAGGAGGAGTAAAGCGCTCTTTTTCACGTCGCTCCGACCCCCGGCTGACACGAGCAGATAGGGAAGAAGTTGCCACACGGAAAAGTACAAGCTTGCAATTTGTTTATGAATCTGCAAGTTGCATGCATCATTATTGGATGATTACATTCCCCTGACAAATTGCTACACACTCAAAAGATGATTTGTTCAATTATCTGACAACATTTCAACTAATTGCTCAGTTGACGCCACAAATCCACAGGTGATGAGAATAAAGGCTTTGGAACGAAGGGAGAAAACGATTCACTCTTTGCATGCTGCTTGTCCAACTTGATTTGAATTCAGTTACTAGTAACTAATGATGAGTATTTAAAAACAAAATTTACACAAATGGAATATATTTACCTTTGTGAAGTTGGCCTCATTGTTGTATTCGACTCGCCTAATCTTGGAAACAAAGCGTGCCAAACGCTCATTTTGTGCACAAATGATCTAAGAATACCATGTAAGGGGTATTCTTAGATCCTTCTAACATCCTACATAAAAGAGCAATAAGAACAATTCACATTCACGTCAATCCACTGATTATACATTCTACACAAGTAAGTGGTACAAATAATGCTTAAAGCAAGAATACAAACTACCAAGAAATATACAATATATGTTTCTTTGAAAAAGGAAGGAAAACATTATTTAAGGGTCTTTTATATATAATTTCAAACCGGCTCATGCTCGTGCCATGGAAAAGGAAAGTCTGTCTGTGGTGTTAAACTGTGGAAGAAAGGCTGACGAGTCTTTCTTGAGGATTGTTTTAAATGTTTGAGCTCGCTGTGCTTCGACTGTATCTAATGCTTTGTATCGACCGTGATGTCACGTGATATAACGAAGATGGCTTGATTTGAAGATATATTTTGATAGATATAGATCTCTCTCTCTCTCTCTCTCTCTCTCTCTCTCTCTCTCTCTCTCTCTCTCTCTCTCTCTCTCTCTCTCTCTCTCTCTCTCTATATATATATATATATATTTATTCTAGAACATGAACTGGAACTATATAATAGAATATACTTTATTGTCCCCTCGGGTAGAATTTGTCTCATGCTGCCTTACCGTTAAAAGTAAGTTACACACATTAAGGAGAACAAGACACAAGAAACACCATCAACATTAAATGTTGTTGTGGTTGTAATTGTTGTTGTTGTTGTTGTGTTACTTTTAATGTAACTAGTGTAAGTCCATTCTGCATACTCCATTCTGATGTTATTACTATGTCAGGATTGACATAGTAAGGAACAAAATGTCCTCTGCACATTTTTTTGTGTTTTGTTTTATAATATTTATGGACGTCACATTACACAGCACAGCTCTACACAGGATGTTAAAGTTTTCACACAGAACACGGTGGTTTGACCAAAGTCTGTCCAAACAAAAATAAAACGGTATGTGGTTAACTCAGCTACATGATAGCGGTGTTTTTGTACCTGTATCATTTAGTAAATGAAAGAACAGAGGGCAAGTGTTGTTCACGGCTGAGTTCTTCTGTGGTTACTCAGAGGAGGGCCTGTGTTTACTGCTGGTCACATTTTTGACAGTTTGATCATGGATGCAGCAAGAGGTCTCACTCTGCAACCAAGATAACTCCCCCGTGTACATGCCACTCCCCCGTGTGGACTGATACAACACACACGTGTGTTTGTTTATTAGCGCAACGGATCGCATCGCATCTCTCGTCTCCCGTAGATTTCAGTCCACTTCTGCGTCAGCTCGAACTGTCTTTCTCCGTCTTCATTTTGCCCCGTACACTGAGGGAACTATATTATGATAGATCCATGCGCTTAGGCACGCGGAAACGTGGGGACGAGCCTGACGCGGCTGCAGGTGAGCGGCAGGTGCGTTTTATGATTGATACGTGGCAGGACAAATGATTTATCCACGCCACGAGGAAATATGATAAAAAATTTGCTGAAAAAAATCGTCCATACCACTTTTAAGGGGATAAATGTCACAATTGAAAAGAAATGGCAGACAAAACAGCCGAGTTTGTGAACTAATCAATACACGGGTGACAAATCACTGCAGGCAAAAACAGAGGGTTCATACCATAATCGGGCCGTAATTGAGGAGATTACGAAGTAGTTGGGCGAGCGGGAGATTAAGCGCCTCTGGATCCAATGCCAGAGGAAATATAAAGCTTTGTGCGAAATTAAAAGAAACTAAGGATGTCAATAAAAACAAATGTACGTGGCCGGGAAACCTGCCCTTTTTACTCCATAAACACAGTGCATAGGGCGTGTGGGCACATCGAGCTGCATTCCGTTCACACCAGACGCAACGGCAATCGCATTTTTTTTGTAATTTAATTTTGTAATGTGAACGAACACATCAAAATAATCTGATTCAAACAAAAAGTCGGAATTGGGCCTCAAACCCTGCAGTGGTAACGTAGCCTCTGTCACTGCTGTCCTCTGTGGGGACTGCAGGAGATATGCTACATTCCCCAAAGAATAGGTGAAGGTTCTCAAATTGAAAAATATGCTGTAACTATAACCTCGTCGTTACACTCACTTTCCAATCATGGTTGGAACAGGTAGCAGTATGTAGAATAAATGAGTTTCGTCTTCGTTGGCCACTGCTGCATCGATGGGGTCACTGCATTCAATAAGGAAGAATGTCTCATCGTTCAAACATTTAAAGTTTCAACAATAACTTTAAAGAACTTATGACACAGCAGCACAAATCGCCCTTGGGATTATCAGTTATGACCGCACTAGGGCTTTTAAGGATTTTATTGTCGGGCTGCAAGATTAATCGCAATCAATTTACTCAAAAACTGCCATTTTTTCAGTAACAATTTCCTCTGCAAACCACAAAGCATCCATCCCACCCTGCAGATTAGGTCAGTACAAAATGTTCTATTAGCTTGTGAGTTCATAGGCCCATTTCAGTCTTTTTGCCAATTCCCCTTGAAGCCTTTGACATGTGAACTTTGAACAGAATCCTTTTACAAAAACATAAATAAAACATATGCCCTAACCATACAATGACATACGAACAAAGGTAATTTGAACTCACTGGACGTAAAAGGGGTTATAAATAAAAGCTTATACAAGATCGTTTAGATGTTGCTCATGGGAGAGACGTCCTGATGGAAGAAGCGTAAAGCAGATGGAGTGACCTGTGATGTTTCTGGCATTTCATCCATTGGCTCATGTGTCCAAGAGGCTTTTGTTGCTTGTATGTATTTATTCATTTTTCATAGCTGTACAATAGGTAAACTAAAGTGCCAAAACCAGCCTACTGGGGTCATCCCTCCCATTAAGAAAATATACATTATAAGTAAAGCTATACCTTCTAACCTGTACTTTTTGATTGCATGTTGCTATAAACTATAAAAAGCACTAGATGTTTATTAAATATGAAATCGGCACAATAAAGAGGATTCTTTGGCCTACATATCGCCTCAAACTGGAGCTTACTCTTGTTATGTGGGATGCAGGGACTGGAATGAGGGCCCCCTGACAAACCATAATCCGAGGTGTTCCCAACTAGGGCCACCACATCCTTAGGTTAACGTAAAAGAGTTTTCGGCGCGAGAGCAGTGAACTCGGCCCAGTTCCAGTCTGGACCGCATTCAACAAATGACGAGAGGAAAAGAGATTGGAATTAGATTTTTTTTTAAACACTTGTATCACAGTAAATATAATTAGACTGCTTACCAGAGTAATTAAGATAAGATAAGATAAGATATTCCTTTATTGTCCCACATGGGGAAATTTCATTGGTGCAACGCAGGTAGATACAGAGGTAGATACAGAAGAACAGATCACTTATAGGAAGTCTGAAAAACACTTTCAGTAGAAGATCTCCTATAAATAAATAAAAACTCCCATAGACAAATAAATAAATAAATACATAAATACCATTGCATGTGATCCCGACAGTAATTGCACATGAATATGTGTCACGACAGCACATAGATTGCACAAGAATTTCACATGAATTGCACATGAATTCCAACAGCAATTGCACATATGACAGAATTGCACATCAGTATTAGGTTAGGTCAGTATTGCGAGTGTTCAGGACTAACAGTGTTTGTTATAAAGTCTGACAGCAGCAGAAGGAAAGACCTACGGAACCTTTCCTTCACACATCGAGGGTGGATCAGTCACTCACTGAAGCTGCTCTCCAGAGCAAACATACGAGGGGCAAGGGGCCACAGCACTCACCAAAGAGCCAACAACGGAGCGTAGAGTCCCAATCTGCTTTTGGGCATCTCCTCTTAATTTTCTTAAGCAAATTGGGGGGGGTTTCACATAGAGTGATCTACAGTATCTACACGTGTAGTAAAAGGTCCCACAACATGCAAAATCGACTTTTCAGAGCTTTTGACCTTCTTACAGTGCTATTGGTGCCTCATATATGTGCCGTCTATATCCTTTTCCTCGGATCTCACAAGGACGCGTCATAATCAAATCAAATCAAATCAAATCAATTTATTTTTGTAAGGCCCAAAATCACAACAACAGTTGCCTCTGAGGGCCACAGGGAGAAATGAATCAACAATGTCTGTGGTGGCGAGGGAGTCAGACAATGTCTGTGGTGGCGAGGGACAATGTCCCAGGGTCCTCTGTCCTTAGACACAGGATGTGTCTATCACCGGATAGCCCCCCCTTCCCCAAACCCCCTCTCCCTTCCCCCCTTCCCCCCGCCTCCGTGCCGAGGGGGACGGGGGGGGTGAGAGGTGAAAATGTGTTTTCGGCTGTAAATATGTCTCTAAACTGGACACAGTACGTGGAAGGTGTCTGGAGTTTATTTCGGGTGTTTTTGCCTACAACGCGGAAGAGAGCCACCGTGGTGAAGTCAGTTTCACGTTGGACAGGAGAGCCTGCGCTGTGAACCTTCGGACTTGTGGGGTGGAACTTACAACTAAGTTAAATTTGAGTGCTGGCGCTATTCCCACGATAAAGAAGACGATGGAGCGCGAGAGCTGTAAGTACAGTACTAAAGCTACATGTACATGTGCGACTTCCTGACGAGGCGTTTGTTATTACATTGTTTTGTGATGTCTTTCATTTATTATTATGTATTATGATGTGATTAATGCTTTTATTCTTTGATTACTTGGCATTCCCGTGTGCCGCTGACGCCTCGGCCTGTGTTTACATTCCCACGTCTCTTTGCTGAGACTACGTCACGGGTGGGCGGGGGAGGCAAATTGCTCTTCACAAGGGTGGGGGCGAATCTCAAACCAAGCCGTTTGCATTTCCGGGTTGGTAACTATTATGTTAAGGGTGTTGCACAACCCTTATTATTATCAATTATACACTTAGGATAGACTACCAAACGGGAAATATATCTGTAAGTGTGAATCATATGAACTGTATTTTTTTTTTTACCTGTTCTAAAAAAAATCTAACAATAACTTCCTTTGTGACTTACTGTAATTTAAAAAAAAAAAAAAAGGTATATTCTGATTATTAAATGGAGTGACTTTATGACAAAACTTTAAGGGATAAAAACTTAAATCATAAGGTCATATTGATTGAGAAAATCAGCAAACACATATTTCATCTGTATGATAATGATCTCACGCTTCGGAGTCAATCACATACATCTCAATTAGGCGTGGTAGCCCTTAATTGCAGTTGCAGCTTCATCATATTTGCTCGCCGACAACGCTCCCTCAGAGGCCAGTTCACAGACAGGCCGGGAGCTAAACTGGAGCTTTTTACCACCAGAAAGAACTCAAACTATCGAGAAAATCCTGCTGCGATCCTTTAGGAGCTCATACAGTATGCTGAAAGGCTGAGCCCATGTGTTGAACCGCAGCAGAGAGGCCAGGACATCATAAGGCTGTGAACTAATTAGAAAAGCAGCCTGAGCCATTGTCGGCAGTGAGCTGAGCATAAGCGAGAATCATCAACACCTTCTGAGTGAGTTAATTAATGATAATAATACTGGGGCTGATAACGTGCTGAAGCATATTTGGAATCAGAATATGACTTGATGTTTCACTGCCGCTCCATTGGAATAGTTATGATTGTTTGGTTTACAATGAGGTAATTATAGAAAAACAGCCATAATAGCCATACGCCTTTGTGGATTGTACACAGCCGGATTTCTGCTTTGGCTGTGTTTCCACTGCATTCCGGAATAATCAAACTGCACTACTAATTCCAGTGTTCGACAATAATCAGTTACAATCCAGAAATCATGACACTAGATGGCGCTATAGGTAAAAAATGGTTGTTATTACTATATAATAAGTTGGAATGAGAGTAAAAAAGTAGGATAGGTACAGAAGGCAAGGAACGGCTACTGGAGGCAGGAATTAGTAAGAAAAAATAATTCAACAACGGATTGAGTTATTGAGTTATTGAGTTGAAAAGTAAGGCATATCCAACGCTGCAGCTCAAAATAATATCAGTTCCAAACAATAAATCATATAATCCAGAATCTAATTGTGCAAGTGACACATGTGGCCTGAGGCAAACAAAAAGTCAGTTTCCCGGTGGGAGAGACAACTCACACCAGAAATGTTTTTTTTTGGTTATGGAAACAAAACATTAAAAAATAATAATAAGAGGGGCAGAAATTATGCGGGGAGAGTAATTAAACTAGGTCTCAATAATTAAAGGGATGTCAGTAAAAATAAAAATAGAATTAAAATGACAATATGTTATCTATGACAATGGACACACCCATGTACTCTCACACACACGCACACACACACGCACACACACACGCACACACACGCACACACACACACACACACACACATTACTACAACTGCCTCGCTCTGAATATTTCAGACTAGTGCGCCATAACGCTCCTCCAGGTTGACTTTTGTTTTAAACAGATTGACCACCTCTGTTATTATTTGATCTTATCTTATTTGGAATGTACTCGGTGGATGTACTCCAATGCCATGGCGATGTCCAGAGCCACTGACGACGAGTATCGACGACGAGTATCGACGACGAGTGACGACGACGAGTGACGACGACGAGTGACGACGACGAGTGACGACGACGAGTGACGACGACGAGTGACGACGACGAGTGACGACGACGAGTGACGACGATGAGTGACGACGATGAGTGACGACGATGAGTGAAGACGACGAGTGACGACGATGAGTGACGACGATGAGTGACGACGACGAGTGACGACGATGAGTGACGACGATGAGTGACGACGATGAGTGACGACGATGAGTGACGACGACGAGTGACGACGACGAGTGACGACGACGAGTGACGACGACGAGTGACGACGACGAGTGACGACGACGAGTGACGACGACGAGTGACGACGATGAGTGACGACGATGAGTGACGACGATGAGTGACGACGATGAGTGACGACGATGAGTGACGACGATGAGTGACGACGACGAGTGACGACGACGAGTGACGACGACGAGTGACGACGACGAGTGACGACGACGAGTGACGACGACGAGTGACGACGACGAGTGACGACGACGAGTGACGACAACGAGTGACGACGACGAGTGACGACGACGAGTGACGACGACGAGTGACGACGATGAGTGACGACGATGAGTGACGACGATGAGTGACGACGATGAGTGACGACGATGAGTGACGACGAGTGGCAATGACTAACGATGACTGATGAGTCACTAACAATGACTGAATGGTCACATTTATATAGCGCGTTTCTACCGTCAATGCGCTTTACATCAAGGATCCAGTCACCCATTCACACACACAATCACAGACCCTGGGTGCTAGTCGGGTCAAGTGTCTTGCCCAAGGACACAACGGCAGTATTCACCTGAGGCAGCTGCGTCCTTAAGTGACGACGAGTGACAACGACGGACGACGAGTGACAATGACTGACGATGAGGGTTGATGAAAGACGTGTGCCGTCTTTAGACTTTGGAATGGTGTCAGCAGAACCACCTCCTCAACGACACTCACTATGTTTACATGCATACCAGGAAAGAAGAGTCTAGGGGTCTAGTCAAATTTAAAAAGCATTTTCCAAAATGCATCTAAACCCGGGAAGTGCAAATGAGGTCCCTTGATTCGAATCCCTATGACACACGTGGAGAAGTCCATGTGACGTGTTCTTCCAGACTAGACTGGACTTACAATGATGCACTGAACAGGAAGAAGCAGAGAAAGAAGCTGGACATGGTCAAGTGGCAAAAAGCCTGAACAATTTCCTTAACTTTTTCTTATTATTAATGTTACATAATATATTGCAAAATGATGGTTACTGCCGCAATTAAAGCTATAATCCAGGGGTGGCCAACTAGTCAGAGACGAAGAGCCACATTTTTTACTGTGTTACCGCAAAGAGCCACATCATACACATGGCACACATGAACATCACCCCATCCCTTCCTCTTACACACACACCTCTGCTCAGACAAATTATTATTATTATTAACAATATCATGTCATACACAACCATGATAATGACAGAAATGGACTCGTACAGTATAAGACCACAAGCCAGTCATTTTCAACAAGAACATTGTGTCTCACACAAACTCTCAATTCAACAAAGTCCAAAACCAAAAATCATTTACATACCATGTTGAAGTTCAATATTGCTGGTTTTCTTTTAGATGTGGGCCGTCTCCCCGTATTTTGGACGGGGTATTTTGAAATGTGGACGGGCATTTTCAAGTGCAAGGACAGGGCCAATTTATTAATAAATCTCAGAAAAAAGGGAATATTATCATTAAATGGGGCCGGGAAGTGTTTGATTAAAGTCCGCCTCGGCCCGCGCCATGACAGTTTACTCTTTACAAGGGAAAATGTGCATGCTGCGCGCTGATTGGTCGACAAAGTTTGTGTGCTTGGCTCTGATTGGCTGCCGAGCCGTGGTCCGGAGAATGCCGAATCTCCACTTCCGTGCGGTTGAGCGGCGCACAGGTTGTGGCGAGACCCAAAACACAAATAAAAACAACAAATAATTTTCCCGTTTATTACAATAACAAATGAGTTCAGGGGTTTTGGCAGCTCCTCTCTCGTCCTCTTTTACTATGTCGTTAGGAGACGAGGGGAAAAAATGCAAGATCAAGTGTTTATGTCGCATATCGATCTCACGGACCTCTGCACTCAAAGCCGTGTCGCTAACCGCTGGACCAACACGCACAGCGATATATGCATGGTGCCCGTGCGGACCATGACCGTGCGGGCGCCTCCGCACACGCAGAGCGCCGTCTGGCACAACTCAAACACAAATGTTGATGTTTGTGAAACCAGGCAAAGAGCCTGCATGCGGCTCGCGAGCCGCGGGTTGCTATAAGAGCATTTAAAAAAAAAAAAAAAAAAAAAAAAATATATATATATATATATATATATATATATTGAAATCAGAGATTTTTAGGTATTTATGTCCTGATTTGACTTAAACACACTCTCACACATGCCTCGTCTATACATGGGCGAGGTGGGTGAAGTGAGACTTGTCTAAGGACACAACTGTTTGTGCTATTGCTGCACCTGGTATTTCCCAGCTGCTGTGCGTTGGTGGTCAGAAGTAACCATCTGGACAATTTCCTGACTTTCCTGGGGTCAATAATTAGATAAGAGTTGACTTCAATGGCTAGTCTTATTTCAGTTATGACCGTAACGTTGCCGTCAGAATGTGATTTGTGGTGTGACCTTTACTTAAGCTGGGAAGCCTCACTGCAACTATAAATCTCTTTAGCATGAGAGTTATGGCCCATAAATGACCTTTTATAAATGTTTTGGCTGCAAAGTTAAACAAGCTAGCCAGGCAACTGCTTAATGCAACTCACCCTCAGCATGACATGAAATCAGAAAAAGAAAACAACATTTTACAGGCCAGTAGTGTTTGTAGGGTGAGTGTCAGTTGAGGAGGACTTAAAGCTATTAAATGAAATCAGCAACTTTATATATGATTTTATGTTTCATTGTAGAGCTAGAACTAGAGCTAAAGAAAATCGAGTAATTCAAATACCAAAAAGCTTTGATTATATTTTTTATGGCACAATTATTTAATTAATTTACATTTATTATTGAATTGAAACCACGTGAATCCTTTACGCACTGAGTGCATGGACCTACTAGTGTGTCAGTGGAACTACTTGCACAACAGAATGTGTATACGTAGCAGAGTTTTGTGGAGGACTGCGATGATGAAACTGTGACAAGAGGCGAAGACACGGTGGTTAAAGTGAACGGCTCAAGGAGCTAATGCTGCAAAATGACTCAGTGAAGAATCATCTGCAGAGCTGCAGAGTGACAGCGCTCAAAGCACAACACAAGGTCAAGTAACACTGCCTTACTTTTGCCTGACCAGCCAAGACCACACGCGTTGAAAATACTTCACAAAGTAGTTTTGGTCTGGAATTATATCCTGTCACTCCAATTTCCAAGTGTGACTGACAAGCGGATTAACCAATGAGAGACATGCATGGTCCGTTTGTGTCTAAACAAACATGGCGGCTAACGGGAAAAACCTTAGAAGGAAAATAACATGGAGGAGGGATAAATGTAGCTGAGTTCTGTATAATAGAGGATAAGGAATAATAGAGGATTTTTGGGGACCAGTTTGAGTCTCATTTCCTCGTGGCGTGGACAGCCGAATAGTTCTCCCACATGTCAATCATTCCCTGCGTCCTACTGCACACCTGCAGCCTCGTTCTCATAGCTGCACTTTTCCCTGGCTGCGCATGCGAGGTTGATATGCCAGTGTGTGTTTAGCGAGTTCCTTCAGTGTACAGTACAAAAATGACAACTGAGAAAGATACCAACGATCTCTGAAGAGATGCGATGCGATCCTGCCGCGCTAATAAATAAACGCACGTGTAGCAGTGGGGCTGTTGTGTGCGTCCGCACAAGGTTTGATGGTAGGCGGCCTCTCTGAAAGAACAGGAGGGTGAGGGGTGAGTGTGCGCATGCGCATCTTTAAAAAAGGGACTAACAGTTGCTTGAGTTCTCAAAACAGCGACAAATCCTCTATTATTCCTTTAACAACTGATGCACTAAACTTCGAGGTAAATTGAAAACATTTGAGAGGAGACTTCTTCCGCATTTGAGAAACACGTGGCACCATTTAGCTGTGGTGATTGGACTGGTCCATGCTTGGAGAGGTTTTTTGACTTCCCCGATTCCAGACCCCTCTTCTTTTGAACATAATGTAGGGGGGACTGGCTGGTAAGCCTTATGTAACATTCTTATGTGAAGGGATGTGACAAAAAACACAAATTACTTCATAGTTACTGTAACTGTTAATCTGACCTTTTATTTAAGTTAATTGGACATTTATAAAGATTCTAACAGAAAAATGGACACAATTTTGTCTAGTGCATAAGATATAATAAAATATGTTGCCATTCAAAACCATTTAACAGAAAAAGATGGTCACAGTGGGAAAAGTAACAGGGTCTAATGGTCAGCAGACATGCACAGATGGGGCCGGCTTTGAACCAATCACTGCATGAAAATCAAATTGAGGTGACAAGGTGAGAGTGTGGGTTAAAAAGAACATGATTGCATGTCAGTCACAGAAGTTTCAAGATGTCATTCAAAGAGAAAAAAGAAAATAGGTTTGGCAATAAATAACGCTTAAAGGTGTTGTCCTTGATAGTTATTGTATTAAAAAAACAGAAGTAGTTCATTTTAAACTGTTTGCAGCAGTCCTAATGTATTTCTAGCATCCCAATGATTCACCGTGATGAGTTTTAAGTACTTTTCACGACTTTCAGAAGCCAGAGTTTGTTGTCACGGTAAAGCTAACAAACATTAGCATACGTCCTGCTTCGCTGAGAATAAAACACTCTACAATTATATGCAGACAGCACACAGCGGTCTCATTTTCACCCTAAGAGCCTTGAGTTGGGCAAGGTGGAGGAGACGTCAGATTGCACTGAGCCACCCAACGCACCTTCCACCATCCTGCTCATGCAGCCTTCAGCCTTCCCTTCCCACAGTCTGGACCACGGCCCCTGGCTTCATGTGGCCTATTGTCCCAGCTCCTCTTTACCGGCTCCACCTCACCGGGCCGACCCAAGGCAGAACCGACCCCGGGAGCAGGAGAGCGCTTGCTACCGGGTCGCTTGAGCTTACTCAACATGAAGAAGACAAAGCTGTTGGAGAAACCATTGAGGCTCTTTGCCCAGTAAGTTATTCAATCAATAACCGCCACTGCTGAGGGCTGTCTTTACAATGTACTGGGGCAAATACGCTTGACTTTGTAACATGAAAGAACTAGGGAAAGCCTTTATCATTCTGATTTTGACATCTGCCACCTGCTTGTCTTCATAGAGAGATTATTGCTTTAGCTGGAACGTTCCATAGTATGACTCCGCTATCTTGCATTTATTCATTCACAGGTGCTTAAAATACCATGACAACCAGGCAAGGTCATCTCTCCACAGATCTTATGTAACTTGGCTTGGTGGAGTCTCCGTGGTGATTGTTTTGATAAATTTGAAGACTTACAGTGGAACAATCCAGACAAAGCGATGATAACTGTCACAAAATGCACCTTTAACATAACATGAACTAATAAGCAATCAAATAACAGCGTAATAATAAGTGTGAACATTATAACAAGTTTAAACATGCCCAAACATTCAGCTAACGATGAACACAGTGTGACAAACATCAGCTCGTGTTGTACATTCTCTGGACAAGCACTGAACATCTGGAGCCTTCTGAGGAGTAACTGAGAGGGAAACACCTGTCACATACAAGACAGGACCAGCATGGCTCTAAATACATTTGATTAAAACTAAAACTAACTCTATGATTGAATTTGCTTCTTTACATGTTTTATCCAGGTTAATTTATATCTCCGTACATACACATGTCAAAGGCCTGGCATTATTGAATGACAAATACGTGATGGTTGTCAATTGAGATTAATATTAACAGTTTAATATAAGATTAAAATTGAAAGTTTGCAGACCAAATCCACAAATAAGAATAAGCTTCAACATCGGAGGGTTTTCTTTTTAGATATTTCTTTCAAAAAAGGGCTAACGGATAAAGCATTGGCATCCTAAAAGACAGAAATGTGGCTGAATGTGAACATTTAGGTTTTAATTTCGACAAAATAAATCGAATTTCTAGTGCTAAATTTTCTCACATAGCTACAAAGAAGGCATAATTGCTTTAAGAGCCATTTAAAAAGAGCTTCAACTTTCTTTTTTCCATTTAGATTATTTCAGTTGAATCATTTTATCTTAGAAAGAAATCCCATTCAACATGTTCTGTGTGGACATGTTTCCTCTGCCCATTGAAGTCACCAGAACATTCATGCTGCATTCAAACCGACCAAGAAACTTTCAAACGTTCTTTTTTTTTCTGCACTAATCATGACATATCTGCTTTCCAATTTGTATTGTTTGGACCATTTAGCACAGCATGAGTCAAATTTACCCTCTTTATACATTCTAGGACAGTCTAAATTAGAATAATACTTTAATTGGTGTTTTAAATGTCAGCACAATTTCACAATTGGTGACTCATGATCATTGTGAAACCTTTCCAAACGTTCTTTGCATTAAATACAATTATGTTTTCCCCATTGGACAACTCATTTCATTTGATACGAATGTGCAAATTTACTTAAACTAAGTAAAACGTTACGGTTCTTTGATGACATTTGTCTTAAAGTTAATAGTGATTTAATGAATGTGCTCTTAAGGAAAAACACTGTAAATTATGCAAATATAAATCAATAATAAAACATTAGACTGACAAGGCCTCTGTAATTTAACACATTTAGAATGATAATATGAAATTATAAAAAGCCTGAACAATTTATATCTGTGAAAATTGACTAATTTGACACTGGAATAAATGGGACCTTTATTTTGGACTTACAAATGTGACCAGCCGTATGAAAACCAGTCACAAGTCTCCCCAGAGACATTTTGAGTTATTCACAGATTCTGAAAGTGTAAATTGTTATGCAATGATGTCTCACTCATGCACATCTGATCATATTTGAGTAAGTTGTGGTCATTTGAATGTAAACAACTCTGAATTCCTCTTACTGAGAAAACTGCCTCTAATGTTTACAATTTTAGAATTTTGACTTTATTTGGTGTATATAACTTATAGTTTTACACCAATCGAGCAGGTATTTGAGGAGAAAACATTGAAAAATCTGTGGAAATTGATAGGAAGTGACATCACACAGGGAACACTCATTCCTGTCAAAATCTATGCATAATTGACACAAAAAACTACTTTTTGGACTCTCTTAACATTAATCCAACAAAATAAAGTTGCTTCCATATATTTCAATTCATCAAATAAAATAATTGTGTCATTAGATGAGTTTTTGCCCTGTGTTTGCTGGGTAATTTCCTGGTATATATATTCATCATAACTGCATTTTAGTTCAATGAGTCGTCCAACATCCGGGGAGCACTTTCCTTATTTTCTAATTCATTTTGCACTTATTTTATTTCTCTCTGGCCCTGCTTTTTTGTTTTTGTTGTTTTATCTCCTTAAAAAAAGAAATACAAATTAAAACAATTCTATCAGTCTATTAGTTGGTTAAACTTGACTAGTTACGATGGTAAAAATCAGGTACAGCACCTTCAATAACCAGATTAATAGCTACACAATAACATTCATACTAAAATGTCAACACATACATTAGAACACACATTTGTCTTGTTTGGAACTATAACAGATTACAACATCCAAAAACATCTCTAATCCATAAAACCATTTCGCTCTTGTTTCCACCACATCTGCCTCTGCCTCCCACAGTTGTTCATCACAACATTCGGCTCTGTGATGTATTTTATGCTCAGATTGTGTTTTTATGACCTCCCCGTGCCATCTGGGCTACTCTGAGTTTTCTGATGCAATTACCGTTCTCATCCGGGAATACACCACTACTGTATGCAGGCCTACACTCTCGTCAGATAAGCAGCTAAACCAATCGCCCTCTGGTTCCTCCCCCTTCGTTTAGCCTCATCGCCGGGACATATATCGCCGGTGACAAGTCGTGACGTAGCGCGCTAGCTAGCAGGTGTTGCCGGATCCGTGCCCACTCGCTCAACCGGCCACAAAGGAATATCTGTCAGCATCGTTTTACCGGCACCACTATCAAGCTTTTGGCGCTAGTGGTTTTATTTACTTATTTATTTATCTTTTTCTTGGCTCTGAAGTAAAAGAAACATGTTTTTTTCCAAGCAGCGTGCGTCTGTTGGAAAAAGTGAGATTGAGTGACAATGAAATAGGAACAACAGCATGGAGCTGACAGGCGCCCAGGGAGGACCACTGTCAACGTTAGAAAGAAAAGCCGTGTGTTGTATTTATAGCAAACAGAGATCACATATGCTTTGGCTGCACAGCTGAGTCCTTTTGGAACAAAACATGAATATCAGTGTTGAGGTAAACAATTTGCTGGAAAGATAACATGTTTGGGTCCTTTGCAGTGTATATATGCTGCTGTTTTTAGCCTACTTCTACAATCGGAAGAGCATTGAAATAGTAAAATAAAAGGAAATCGTGGAAGGGAAAATATGCAAATAGGTGGTATGGTCGACATCATCATAGGCAGGAACAGGAAGGGACAAGGCAGGCTATTTTTTAAGTTGAATGTTTGTGTATGTATAGATCTTTCCAGAAGAGACATGTTTGCAACAGTGGCGCGCTGCCTGGTACTGATATAAACACTCTATCCCATTCATTTAATGAGGCATTAAAATAAAAAGAACTTGTAAGTTTAGAGACACCACAGACAAATGGTTGTTGTTTATACAGTATGTTAGTATGTACATTTGGTTAAGAGCAATATCAGTCTATGAATATCCATGTACAATAATACTGTGTGTATATGATTGACAACTGGTACTACTTGAAATCATTTACTATTCATGTAAATTGTTTTATTTATTCGCAGCCTGTCAAAGTTTGTCACCTCTAAAATCATTTATATTAAGGCTAAATTAGATTTTTTTCTGACAAGCTGTGCAATTGTGATTACACGTATATTTATTATTATCAGGATTCAGTTGGGAATATACATTTTCATCACATTCAAGATCATTAACAATCTAGCAGCTAAACAAATACAAAAATGCAATAGATTTCAGGACGTATTTGCAGATACTACAGCTTTAATACACAATCTGACAGGATATGTTGTTGTTCAACCATTCAAATTCATCCAAACATCGTGGATATGTATGTGTGTATTCACACATGTATGAAACATGTGTGATGACAAGGTCATGGTCCCATCTATGTTTTGACTTTTAGATTGTAGCTTCAGCCTGTCCAGGGACGATGTGGAAATTTGCTTTTTTAATTTATTTTTTGTCAGTGCATTGTCTCTGTAAAATAAAAATATACCATACCATGTTTTCTTTATGCTTATTCTTTATTCTTATAGCTTGGCAATGTGCATCCACTGAACCATATAATAAAATGGCTAATGGAAACTGAAATAATAATTCTGTGTGTAAGTAGTTTGATCCGCGCTGCATTTGTCAATTACTTGATGGCCCTTGGAGAAATCACTGAAGATGCTGCTGTTTTATTGTACAAAAACAATTTCAACTTCACCATTTTAATCCCTTCACATCTTCATATCCAATTAAATTACAAAAAACAATAACAGCAAATCAACCTCAAATGTATTATTGGAAGACAATAAGCAGTTGACAGTAGTTGAAACATTTGAAGATTGCCTCGCGCTCTTGCCTTGCTGCTGGGAGGTACGAATAAGGCATTTTCTTTTCTCAATATAGATGAGAAAATTGTCAATAACGATATAATTAACAATATAAATAACGCTCGACAAAATACCTAAAAAATGGAACATCTGCCTGCTTTTTAATTCAATAATCTAACTATGGCCTTTATTAGACATTCATTTCACTTCCCACATGTTAAAGGTGCAATGGACGATTTTTCGGCGATTTGAGAACTCAGGCGGAAGTGCACATGCCACTCCCCCGTGCTCATGCCACTCCCCCGTGCACATGCCACTCCCCCGTGCTCATGCCACTCCCCCGTGCTCATGCCACTCCCCCGTGCACATGCCACTCCCCCGTGCACATGCCACTCCCCCGTGCACATGCCACTCCCCCGTGTGGACTGATACAACACACACGTGCGTTTGTTTATTAGTGCGACGGATCACATCGCATCTCTCGTCTCCCGTAGATTTCTGTCCACTTCTGCGTCAGCTCGAACTGTCTTTCTCCGTCTTCATTTTGCCCCGTACACTGAGGGAACTATATTATGATAGATCCATGCGCTTAGGTACGCGGAAACGTGGGGACGAGCCTGACGCGGCTGCAGGTGAGCGATAGGTGCGTTTTATGATTGATACGTGGCAGGACTAATCGGCCGTCCACGCCACGAGGAAATAAGACTCAGATTTGTGCCAAAAAAATCGTCCATTCAACCTTTAAGGAATGGTGATTTATTTAGTGATAGACCTTATTTTTAGTTTTATTGACTTTATTCTGCCCAGCCCCATTTTTAAAGCAGATTGAATTGTGTAAAATGTCCAATGTTCATTTGATCAGTCAACAATGCACCAATTGCCTGGACCTGAAAACGCCTTTTTAATCTGTGTAGAATTTATTTTCCTCTGAGGTTGGCAGCCCTGTGTTCACTAATACAACTGGAAGGAGGATTAGTTGGAATGCAGCGCCCAGACGGTCTTCTGGAATAAGGTGAATAGGATTTAGGTTCATGCTTTGTGCATCAGTGAGTCTGAGGCTGCTCCTTTAACATGACACGGACTGTGAGTGAACTCAGACTAAACTAGAAAGGTTATGTGTGTTTGTATTAGCAAAGCTTGTATTTTACACCAAATTTATGTAATTGGATTTTTTGCATTTGAATTATGTGAACTGACATCCAATCAAGTAAAAATATGTCTTGAATATGAATATGATGTCAAAATAAATCTGTTAAAAATACATTAAAAAAAAAATGTGGGAAATAAAACAAACTTTTAATATTAAGTTTGCGTTGTGTTTTACGTTTCAGTGTATGAAAATACAATGTTTTGAAATTCAGATTTAGTATTTATGTATGCTTTTTAGCATTGCACCACCCCACCACTCACATCGCACTCATTCATAAAGTTCAACTTCTCCAGTGTGGCCCACTGAGTCAAAGTGTTGACTTGTTTTAAGGTCACATGGTGCGTGTTGTGTAGGTTTCAAATCTCATAAGAACAATGTTTGTGTTCAAAGTGTCCAGAGCTGTGCCATCTGAGCAGGTAAAAAGGCACGGCAAGCAGAGTGCAGTCGCTCTAGTCGTGTTCTGTTCGGTCCATTTGTGTTCTGTTCGGTCTAGTCGTGTTCTGTTTGGTCCAGTTGTGTTGTTTGGTCCAGTTGTGTTCTGTTTGGTCCAGTTGTGTTCTGTTCGGTCCAGTTGTGTTCTGTTGGGTCTAGTAGTGTTCTGTTCGGTCTAGTCGTGTTCTGTTCGGTCCATTTGTGTTCTGTTCTGTCTAGTCGTGTTCTGTTCTGTCTAGTCGTGTTCTGTTCGGTCCATTTGTGTTCTGTTCTGTCTAGTCGTGTTCTGTTCGGTCTAGTCGTGTTCTGTTCGGTCCATTTGTGTTCTGTTCGGTCTAGTCGTGTTCTGTTCGGTCTAGTCGTGTTCTGTTCGGTCCATTTGTGTTCTGTTCGGTCTAGTCGTGTTCTGTTAGGTCTAGTCGTGTTCTGTTCGGTCTAGTCGTGTTCTGTTCGGTCCATTTGTGTTCTGTTCGGTCTAGTTGTGTTGTTTGGTCCAGTTGTGTTGTTCGGTCTAGTCGTGTTCTGTTTGGTCTAGTCCACATAGTGAACCTTCAAATCTATGCAGTATTTATATGCTAATTGCATTGATTCTTATTGCGCTTTTGATTTGATTGTGTTATAACATGCAGCTCTGAGACCAAGTAGATTATAATGAAATATTGGGAGACTTTTGATGATACCATGCATGAGTATTGTTGCAGCCCTAACTCTCAGTAAATGTTGTCTCCTGAAAGCTTCGGTGGTCATGACGGATGTGTCTGTAAGTTGTCCCGTGCTGGAGCAGACGTATCGATTTGAGTGTTGGATATGTGAAGCTCTGTGGCTCTGAATGATGACTTTTTCATCCTCTTATTGATATCTCATCATGATTCCACTGTACACTGTATTTCAAATAATCTCTTCATCGGCCCTTGTGAATATAAGAGTTATTGTGTGGGTGTCTATCAGTCCATAGAAAACAGTTGTCCAGAAAATTAAATGCTACAATCTTTTCCCAGCAAGAACCATTTAGCTTTCAATGAAAAAAAGAAATAACCTGGAACCATTGTAGAAAAAGATTCAGTTGTAGTCATCTGGACTCAATCTGTGGATCTAGTCTGAGAACTCTGACATTTATCCTACTCGGAGCAGCGTAAGCCCTGTCCACCAGGCGGAACTTCCTGATGATAGGCAGACCCTGTGACAGCAACAGCACTGAAGGGCTCCACTGTTGGTGTGAGTGGTACACTGCAATCAGACCGTTTTCGGCACAAAAACGGTAGCTGGACCGCATGCTCTTGGAGCGCGGCGTAAAGCAGCATGCCCACAGTAAACAACTCTAAGTTACAGAGGCAAGGTCTTAGTGCCTCCCATGTTACAGCATCAAGGATGGTCATTATAACGTTGCACAAAATTACAATGTAAACAGTCTCATGGTCAGCCACGACCGAGGAGAGAGCCCCAAGTGCAGCAGACACTCAGAACCGAGGAGTATTCAGACTGGGGTCAAACTCATAACGGGGAGTTCATAACGGGGAGTCCCTTTCATAGACCCTTTCTTTGGATAACAAATGTTAGCTGTCTGCCTGGTTTTGCTACCACACTCTTCAGGAATGATAATCACAGATGTACACACATTGGATAGCATTGACAGTATGTACATTAATGGGGGCTAATATAATTAACTTTTCAGCATTGTGCTTACAGTTAAATCCTTGGATATCAGGCGCATCCTCTTCTTTCTGCTACCTTGATAATGGTTGATAAATGAACAGCACCTCTGCACTGCGAATCTGAACCGTCACAACTGTGTCTCCGCCTATGACATGCCGTATCCTCTCTAAAAATCTGATCCGTTGCAGCCGCGGATCTGCTCAAAAGTAGTATCCAACGACTGTGGTGTCAAAAGGAGGTTTCCTATGTGGATCTCTGCTGATTTAGCCGCAGATTCTCTCTGTGATAGCAGGCTGGCCCAGAGCAACGGGCATGAGGATATGGAGAAAAGACGCGGCGGATCAGCAAAGCAGATCTGACTGTGGGGCAGATTTGGCGGCTCTGCCCCGGAGCTAGTAGGGTTACTACTGTAGCCAAAGCTGCCCTGGGGCAGAATGAAAGAAGCAACAATGCCTATGTACTATTCCTGCCCCTTAGAGCACCACCAGTTTCTGCTACGTGAACAACTGACATCATCAAACATGTAAAATGTTTTTTCTAATAAATATTTTTAATTGTACTTGAATTGTACAATATAACAGTGAGGCTCACTGAAAGATATTTAGTAATTCCACGTTAGTGGCACTGTGGGACGTGGCTAAAGCTTTCGGTTTCCTGGTCCATTTTATCCAAAAGGCTTGGACCTGGGCTGAAGCCCATGGGCCAACGAAGAGAGGGCCTATTGCTGAGCAGCTGATTGCACTCTCTCTCTCTACCGCTACCGCCGCACACATGTACTCCTCATTGGCCTACAGCAGGACAGCAGCAGGCCCCAGCAGCCAATAAGAAGTGGTATTGGGGGAAATGGGAAGGGCCAACAGAAGCGGTAAACAGACAAGTTGCTATCTGACACAATAATAAAAAAAAAGACAAATAGATTGAGATGAACACTAGGTAGGCACTTTCTGTGAAAACATTGTGTGCTTTACTGAGCTTTTTAGACTAAACCTAATGTGTTTAGTGCTTTTGAATGATACCTTCAGGCTTATGCAGATGTTGCCTATATTCCTAATTGTGAATCCATGCCTAGTAAAGCACTTAGTCACCAGTGTTATAGTCTGTTGTATCTGTTATGCCAGGCCCAGGCTGGTTTTGAGAGGTGTTGTAGGCCTGGACTGAATGTAATGACAATTGTCTGTGGTCAGCACAAGTTCAGAATCTTCAGTATTATAAATGCCAAAACAAACATTTATCAAGGTATTCTTAATGTACAATAAATAAATAAACCAAGAAGTTGATATATACTTGAGGGGGGCGTCCAGGATCTTTCAGCCCCAGGGCAACAGTTTTTCTGCATTTATTTCACTTCTCTGTGATTCTACAACACTATAATATATTGGGTTTGGACTGAGAATTGTATATTTAAAGTGCATATAATATTATTATATGCACTTTAAACATATAATTCTCAGTCTCGCATCAATAAACAAGAAACAGGTGATGCTAACGTGCGCTAGCTTTATTTTGCAAAGTCTTTTGACTCAACATAGAAGTTAGCATCACTGGAAATGTGGCATAAGATCATAAGATATTATAAGATCAGAAGTCAGTAATTGGTGAGAAATTCATATTTTCTGTTTATAGCAGTTTTTTTCCATCTTGTCAAATCCAAGACATAGATAATTAAATCTGAACTAGGACTGAACTGGGTCTAGCTACAACAGGACTCCATGAATAGAACTGAAATTGCCTGCACATGTTTTTGTTTCATTCTTTGTAATGCACATGTGGAAGTTAATATTTTGTGTTGCGCAGTCGCCCTAAAATAAACCTTGGATAAATTCTACACAAAAAGAAGCAGCTTGTTCTTCACTGCACCCTACCACCTTTGCTCTGAATATTTATTCTGGCATTTTGGGTATTTTGTTACCCGTAGGATTTATAGGAGAGGAAAGTGTGAAATGGAGGATGAGAGAGAATGGAGGACATAGAATAAATTGTCAGAGTCAGGATTCAAACTCACGACACTGCGGCCGGCTGCACTTGGAGCCTGCCATACGTGTGCTGTACCTTAACCACTCGACCACCATGGGTATTTTGTTTTTTAGATTTTTTTTTCGCTGACACTTGAAGCTCCTGTCTGCTTCTCCATGGAATAATCATCGTGTTTGTCACACCAGGCCTGGCCGAGTAAATAGAAAAGATGCACAGCCAACAGGATTTAAATGCAAATGACAGGTTAGTGCTGCAGAATTGTCATTTTGAGAGAATGATTAAGCACAGTTGCTTTCAGTCATGAGATGAATACATAATACGCATCAATTGCCATGCATTATGCAGCATTTTGGTACAATAAGCTAAGCGGTATCCCCTGGGTAGAGTATATTATTTATTTTGAATTTTATTTATTCAGATAAGCTGGATTTAAACATGTCTCTGGGGCTGGCCTCATGAGGAGGACCTCCGTGAGAGGCAAAGTCTTTCCCTCATTTGTGGAAAAAAATGGGCTTTTGTGTATTGACATTTCAGATTTTTGAGTTCAGCTCAATAAAAAGGGGGGCAAAAAGTGTTACGTTTCCGTGTCCGATCACCGGCTTCACCACGAGCGGCACGCACCACCACGAGCCGCACGCACCACGAGCGAGCGGCGCCGCTTCTCCTCCGCTGCACCGGCGTTTCCACGCCCGAACACCGGCTCCGCGCTCCCGCACCCGCCGCCCCGGAGGTCTGTACCTGGGCGAAGGTGTGGCCCCAGCCCGCCACAGGAGCAGACACGGAGAGCGGGGCACCGGCTCCACCCGGAGAAAAGCAGCCCCATACAACCAAGGTACAGCCCCGTTTCTCTGCTTTCCCCGCTCCACAGACGGGGGCGATCTGGTCACAAGACTGGACTCAAATGCGTCTTGATTGGGCTAGAGCAACGCCGGCGTCTGGTATGTGGACTGCTGCTTCTCTCCCAACGTCTTTGTTTTGTTAGTCGTTTCCATTGTTTTGTTTTGTTCCCGAGTCTCTGTGTTGTCTTCTGTCTACATCCCTGTTCCTTAACTTCATCGGACATTACTGCACCGTCCATCGCTCATCTCCTCCCCCACTCCTGGACTATCTACTGCCCTAGCCGCCAGCTAACAGCTGGCTTAACACCTGCGGAGGTCCGTCATGGTATCGCGGGGCCTTCCTGCCGTGCAGACAAGGTCTGGGGCAACCAACGCCACTCACTCCACCAGCTTCAACACCCGGTCCACTGCTGCTTTTTCACAACTCTCTGCCCACCAGCTTCTAGTTAACCAGCCTCTAGCCACCGCCAACATACTAACTGGATTACTCTCATCTGCTGCTACGTTCCATCTCCTCCTCGGACTATCACTCCCACGCCTCCAGGCCACCGCTCCACCAACTTCTTGCCTACTCACCTACACCGCTGCTGACCTTCACCTCCTCAACCATAACCACCGTCTCCCAGCTGCTGCTGCCTCTGCAGCTAGCTCAGCTGGGATCCTTCGCCGGCCCCGCTACATCCACAGGGGTTCTGGTCTCTCCCATAACCAACACTCCAACGACGGCTCACCTATCCCCTCACTCTGGGCTAGTTTTCGCCCCCCCGTCACCCCCACCTGCCGCACTGCCAACCTCAGCAACCTCCGCCCCCCCACCCCTGCGCCCCCATCCATCTCCGCGCCCCCATCCATCTCCCTTGCACTGCTGAACTGCCGCTCCCTCTCCAACAAATCACCTGTTATATCTGAACTGCTACTGGACAATAACATTGATCTGCTTCTCCTCTGTGAAACATGGCAACAGCCCCTGGACTTCTATGCTCTCAACCAAGCCACTCCCTCCAACTACACTTACACTGCCAAACTCCGCCTCTCCGGGCGTGGGGGAGGTCTTGCTGTTATTCATAAAAAATCTACATCCATCACTGAACTGAACCTCAACCTTCCATCCATCTCATCATTTGAATACCTCGCCTTCTCCCTCCCCAACTCTATCACCGCTATCCTGATCTATCGTCCCCCAAAGCCCCACCCCTCTTTCCTCACTGAATTGTCTGAACTCCTCACCATCGCATCCTCTCTCTCTGCCCGCCTCCTACTCACTGGTGACTTCAACATCCACATTGACTGCCCCAACGCCCCACTGACATCCGACTTCCTCTCTCTCCTGGACTGCTTCCATCTCACCCAACATATTGACTTCCCCACCCATACCAAAGGCCACACTCTGGACTTAGTCTGTTCCTCTCTCCTTCCCATATCTAAGCCCCACCCCCTCCCCTTCCCACTCTCTGATCATCTCTGCATCCTTTTCTCCGCCCCCCTACCCTCGCCCCACAACCCCAAAAAACGCACCATCACCTACCGCAATATCAAGTCAGTCAACCCCCTCACGCTCTCCCAGCTCATATCCTCTGCTTTCCCCCCTGACTCCCCCCCCTCTTCCCCCGACGACTATGCCGTCATGCTCAACACCACCCTCTCCGACTCCCTTGACTCCCTAGCCCCCTGGAAAACCTCCTCCGTCTCATACATCAACCCCGCCCCCTGGTACACCCCTGAACTCCGCACCATGAAGCAGACTGGCCGCCAACTTGAACGACTCCTCAAAAGAACCCGCCTCACCGTCCACGCCGAAGCTTTCAAATTACACATCTCCTCCTACCGTGACGCTCTCCAAGCCGCCAAATCTGCCCACCTCTCCACCCTCATCAACAGCTCCCACCGGAGCCCTCGCACCCTGTTCTCCACCGTCAACAAGCTGCTCCAGCCACCGGACATCACTCCACCCTCCTCCCCTGACCTCTGCAACTCTTTCCTCCTTGCCTTCAATGACAAAATTTCCAAAATCAACAGCTCCATGACTGCCGTCTCCATTAACTCCATCACCACCCCCACCCCTGCCCCCCCTCCTCTCCCTGACCACCCACCCTTCCCTCCCCTCACCACCTTCTCCTCTGTTAACTCCTCTCATATCATAGACCTCATCACCGCTTCCAAAACCACCACCTGCTCTCTCGACCACCTCCCAACGACTCTAACCAAGGCCTGCCTCCCTGCTCTCATCCCCCATCTCACCGCCCTCGTCAACCAGTCTTTATCCCTCGGCCATGTTCCTTCCATCTACAAACTGGCCTCCATCACCCCCATCCTCAAAAAACCCACCCTAGACTCCGCCAACCTCTCCAACTACCGCCCCATCTCCAACCTGCCGTTCCTCTCAAAAACGCTGGAACGCATCGTCTCCGCCCAACTTCACACCCACCTCCAGTCAAACAACCTCTATGAACCCCTCCAATCTGGCTTCCGCCCACTTCACAGCACTGAAACAGCCCTGGTCAAAGTACTCAACGATCTCCTCACCTCTGCAGACTCCGGGGCCCTCAACATCCTGTTACTACTAGACCTCAGCGCAGCCTTTGACACTATAAACCATTCCATCCTCCTACAAAGGCTGCGCCAACTGGGTGTTGAGGGCTCTGCACTTGACTGGCTCACATCCTACCTCACCAACAGGCAAGAGTTCATTTCCCTCTCCGGTCACTCATCCACCCTCTCCCCAGTAACGCAGGGGTCCCCCAGGGCTCAGTCCTCGGCCCCCTCCTCTTCATCTGCTACATCTTCCCCCTTGGTCACATCCTCCGCCAACTCAACCTGGACTTTCACTGCTACGCTGACGACACCCAGATATACCTCACCACCAAATCCACCCAAAACCCTCCCCTCAGCCACATCCAAACCTGCATCTCTACAATAAAATCATGGCTCACTCTCAACTTCTTCAAACTGAACAGTGACAAAACAGAGCTCCTCCTCATTGGCACCAAATCCACTCTCAATAAAACTGGTCCCTTTTCACTCAGCATCGACACCTCGACCATCACCCCCTCTACCCTGGTACGCAATCTCGGTGTCATCATGGACCCCACCCTCTCCTTCACTCCCCATGTCAGCCACATCGTCAAGACCTCATACTTCCACCTCCGCCGCATCGCCAAAATCCGACACTGCCTCACCCTCCCCGCTGCTGAATCCCTCATCCATGCCTTCATCTCCTCCCGCCTCGACTACTGCACCTCCCTCCTCACTGGCACCTCCTCACATTCCCTCCATAGACTCCAAATGGTCCAAAACTCCGCTGCCCGCCTCCTCACCCACACCCGCCTCCTCACCCACACCCGGTCCCGTGAACACATCACTCCCGTTCTCCGCTCTCTCCACTGGCTCCCCATCAAGCAGCGCATAAACTTTAAAATACTCCTCCTCACCTTCAAAGCTCTTCACCACCTTGCCCCCCCCTACCTGTCTGACCTCCTCATCCCCCACCGCCCCTCCCGAGCTCTCCGATCCTCCTCCTCTCTCACCCTGACTGCACCAACATCCCGACTCAAAACTTTTGGCGACAGAGCATTCTCCCGAACAGCACCCCGACTCTGGAACTCCCTCCCCCAACCTGTCCGCCACTCTCCCTCACTCACAACATTCAAATCCTGCCTAAAAACATACCTCTTCACCCACGCCTATGACCTCCCCTACCCCTAGCCTCCTCTACCCCATTGCCTACTCTTCTACCCCCTGTTACATCCCCATCTTTTTCTCTCTACTTCTTCTGTCTTGTTCATTTTATCTGTATATTAATGTGTTCTGTACGTGTTGTCCCCCCCGTCTGTAAATACCCCCCCTTTTTATTATGTTCAGCGTCTTTGGGTCACTGAAAAGCGCTATATAAATAAAAGTTATTATTATTATTATTATTATTATTTTATAGTTTTGTTCAGTGTATGATCATGTTCACTCCGTTTAGTGAAATATACAGTCTTACCTGCCATGTGCACTTTATGTCTTCACTATGGGGGAGCCTTTGAATAATTTTGTTCACCTTCTTGTTACCTTTGACCGCACCCCGAGCTCACCAGTAATTTGCAGAATGGTTTGGCTTCTGCGACTCATTTCTGTTCGTCTCACACAATGTCAAAAGAGACCGAGCTCTGAATCTTTAACAAATCTTCAGGAAAGGATTTTTGTGGCAACCAGAAACTCATGATGTCATCAGAGTAACAGTGTTTTTCAGTCCTCTCAGTACTATTTTTCATTCCTTTTTACAGACAGACCTTGTGTATCTCTGATCTTGAACGAAAAGGGTGTTTTGGTTGGCTGGTCTTATGTATTGTTCCATCTCAGACAGAAGGATCTTGGAAAGATTGGTGAAGGCTGAGGTAATGCAGCTTTAGTCACAGCAGAATGTGGAGGAAAAGCACAACAGGTACAACGAGAAGACAAAACCTGCATGAAGGCTTTTCTCTTACAAGTTTAACTGTGACTGAGCATAAAACATGTTGTACTGTGGAACAGTTAATGCTGCCATGGATCCAAATACATAAAACATCTCAGAAGAAAATCATGTTTGAACAGAACTACTGCAATGTTAATCACTACATTTATCTTTCTATTGAAAAATAAGCAAAGAGCATTATAGAACATGACCAGAAAGTGAAAATCTAAATTATTACACAAGTAAACATCAATTAAACATCAAATGAAACAAACAAAAATCACAGCACAATTAAATTCAAATAAAAAATCCTACTTGGTCCAAAGTTGGTCAAGTTTGTCCATTTCTAAATTAAGTCTGAATGTCATTTCTTCCCATTTGTCTGATGTCTGCCAGTCCAGTCCTTGATCGTTGGTGAGGTTTGTGTCATCCATTTCTTTGTGATGGCGTTGCAAAGGTATCCATTTATTGTGTCCTTGGAAGGAGTTTTGAGGCCCAAATACATAGTTCTAAAATTGAGAGGGATGTCAAAAACAGTTTGTTGCACATTGTTAATTTCAGTCTAATACTTTTGACACTCCCAAAACACAAGATTTGTTATTTTGCGCTTCTGACATAGCATGTAGCGTATAGCATCTTATAAACTATTTGATGTGAGATGTCAGATCATTTATTTCTCCTGTTGTATTTTTAATTTCCTGTAGCACTTGAGGATTCCCCTTCTTGGCACGCTCCACCGCCAGCAATTCTTTTTCTTTCTTCAGATCATTTAGTTTTTTCTCCCTTTGTTTCTTTTGTGCTGAGGTGCAGTGCCGCCACTCCCATTCTACACATAATGCACAAAGCGTAGGGCATCAAGTGCTTGAGAGGCACCACCAACCTGACCAGGCAGTTTGGACTGAATGACACAGGCTATTTGTGCTGCAGCTGCACTGTTCTTTTAAAATGTAACAGGGAGTCTGTATTTAGTTTGTATCAATTCAAACTAGGACTCAAGAGCTTTGAGATATTTTTCTGCAGGACTAGGATTTTGCTTTTGATATTCTTGTTCTCCATCCGCAATGTCACTTCCTTGGCTTTCAGCTCCCATAACTCATTCATAATGTCAGAGATATGCTGCTCCGCCTCCTCCTCCTGTTGGCTTCCATTCGGTTGAGTTTGGCTCTATTGGCTCCATAGTTCCCCTCACAAAATGTGCCCTCACAAAATGCGCATATTATCTAAATTCATAAAAGAAAAGTGAATAACAAATGCAAATTTTGTTCTGTTTCCATCTAAACCAGGCATTATTATCCAAGCTTTATTAACGGTGCGGAGGTTTAGCGAAAGTAAGTAAGTACATTTTATTTGCATAGCACCTTTCACAGACAGAAAGTGCTTCACAAAACACAGAATAAAACGATAAAAACACAAAAAAATTTACCGTGAGCAATACATGTACAACAATATACAGTCAAATCAGCCGCTAAAATAAGTGCATTTAAAAGGCTTGACTAAATAAAAAGGTTTTAAGCTGACCCTTAAAAGCAGTAACTGAGTCCAGTGACCGTAGGGAGAGCGGAAGATCGTTCCAGAGTCTGGGGGCAACAGCCTGGAAGGATCTGTCTCCTCTGGTCCCAAAACGAGTGCGAGGAACCAACAGCAGTTTCTGGTCCAAGGACCTTAGTGAGCGAGAGGGAGCGTACGGTTTAATCAGATCGCTGATGTACGATGGGACCTGACCATTTAAAGCTCTAAAAGTCAGAACTAGAATTTTAAACTATATCCGGTTGGAGACCGGCTCCAGTGAAGGGCTCTGAGGGTGAAATGTGGGCCCTTCTATTGGTGCGAGTCAAGATCCTCGCAGCAGAGTTCTGGAGCAGCTGCAGACGAGAGAGTTCCTTCTTGTTAAGACAGGAAAACAAGCTATTACAATAGTCCAAATGTGAAGAAACAAATGCATGAATTATAAGTTCCAGATCATTTTGAGACACCATTTTTCTGAGTTTAGAGATTTTCCTCAACTGAAAAAAACAGTTCCTTGTCAACAGCTGGAGTGGTGCTCTAAAGACATGTCTTTGTCAAAGACAACACCCAAGTTTCTAAGATTAGGTTTTGAAGTCTGGCCTAAATCACCCAAATACAGGTTTATGCCTGGAATGATATCATCAGGGGCAATAATCAGTGTTTCTGTTTTGTCAGCATTTAGCTGCAAGGAGTTTTTGCTCAGCCATTGTTTTATTTGCACTAAACAGCTGACCAAGGAGTTCAGCTTCTGGATCTCAGAAGGTTTAAAAGAGCAATATAACTATGTCAAATGCAAAACTTTGAATAATTCATGTTGTAATTTGACAAATTTCATCATTGTCGGGTGTGAATTTCAAAATGCGGCCCTCGGTGAAAAAGGTTTGCACGCCCCTGATCTAAACGTTCACACGCAAATCTGGGTGTTAGTTGCCATGGTTACAGGAGCGGCTTTGTCTGTTCTGTGTCATGACACTGCTTTGTTTGGTTTAGCTAGAGACGCACTTTCTGTTATTTAGCTGTTAGCTGCATACTTTTTCACCATGTCCAAAATGTAGTAGGTTGTTCACACTCTAATAATGTTTCACACTAAACTGCCTCTCTATTTTTGAGAGAATGTTACGCTGAAGTTGAAAAGAACAAACGCTGGAGTCTTGCAACACTTTAAATGTTGGACAAGCACAAACTATCCTGGAGTTTTGCCTCTAATAAAGATTAGACAGTACATATGTGTTTCTGGGCAAGTTATAGTTGGCACATGTTCTGTTTCAGCCTTGTGCGGTTTGATGAGATTTGCTTTTCTAGAGAATTTACGGCAAACAACTAACCTGATGGGACCATGTGGATCATGTGGATTATTTTGTCTTTGTTCATCACCTTCTGGTGCAGGTCTGTCGTTTGACGGTCACATGAGTTTTAGTATTCACTTCATGAGTTTATGTGACTCAAAAGTGTTAAACAACTTTCAACATTTGCCTTTACTGTTATGCACATAAAACAAAATCTGTCACAAGTAGGCGTATACTTTTATGCAAAATTAAGGGTTCTAAATGTGATAATTGGCGTTTCCACCTGCCGTTACTTATGCAATACAATACTAAATGTGCTTTCAAACTAAGGGGGTGGAGACACAGTTAATGTCACATGGCATTTCACCTGAGGGCTACCTCTTAATGTTATGCCCTCTCCTCCTCCAACAAGGACGGGCCTGGGGGGTCCACACCAGGGATGCCGCTTGGTTTAGCGGCGGAGGAAGGGATTTTGGTAGCTGCGCTGGGCTCGTTAGCCATGCTAGCCTTGTTTGACTTACTCAGTAATTACTCAAAATGTGCAATTGTTTCTCATAACATTACTTTTATGTTGTTCATTTGTATGTTGTATCTGTGTTAAACGTTGCTGCCTCTTGGCCAGGGCATCCTTAGAAAAGAGCTTTTTAATCTCAATGGGACTCTACTGGTTAAATAAAGGTTAAATAATAAACAAGTAAGCTTGTTAGGCGGTCTGTTTTCCGCTGCTCCTCGTTCCTTGGGATTATGTGGGTGATTTTTTATTTTTTTAAGGCAAATTTTGGCAGTAGCAGAGCATGTGCATGTCTCTAGTCTAACGTTATAACTGGATGTCCCTTATCTTTCTATTCTTAAGGTGCATGTGTCTAATTTTAGTTTTAGCAGGTTTGACCTAACATTCAATATAATAATAAGTCAGAGACATGATCAAAGGAGGACAGTTCCCTGTGGAGAATACACTGTCAGCACTGCTCAACTCTTGCGGTGCTACAAAGGAGTTTTATGCTGTTAGAAGAAAGAAGCTTATTGGTTGTTGCATACTCTTGCTATCTCTTTGCGTGTGCAGCGTTTGTCCACTGAGGTCATCTTTTCTACATTCACTCACTTGCATCAGAGGTGAACAATTTGCACATCACATATTGTTTTCACTAATTAGATATATTTTTTTCTTAAAAAACACTCTACTGGAGGGCACGGTCTGGAATTCCTTTTTTGAGCAAACCTGTCCCACAGAGTGTTTGAGTACTGGACTGGATCCTCATGCTCGGTTGATTTTGAGGATATGGAAGGAAGTCAATTATACTGTACTTGTGTTTTACGTACTTGTTTTTGTGTGTGTTACAATCAATAATAAAACCTCAAATTACATGCAGTATAGTACATACATTCATTTGGTAACACTTTTTTTAGAGGGTCCATCAAGTCACCATTGATAAAAGTCACTGCATTTGACTTTAAACTCAAATTATGCCACTAGCTGGTCCCTGTGCAGGGTGTACCCCACCTAAGGCCCAAAGTCACTCGGGTAGGCTCCTGTTACACTAACGTGAACAAGCAGTAGAATATAAATGAAGATATTCGTAATTACATGTGTTTTTGTTTTTACTTTGAGTCGCCTCTCCACATACCTGACCAGTAACCTCTCATCTTCTGGCTCTGTGTAGATACATAGTTTTAATCCCACACTGTGGAACATTGCAGGCAAAGCTAAAAGTTACATCCTGCACTTAAAACAATAAAAGAAGACATGTTGTGATAAACATTGCAGTAATTCTGGTCAATTGCTAGGCCTTTTCCGTCCACATCTATGAGTCTATAGTAGGACATTAAGATGCAAATCAGGAGTGTTTTAGCATAATGATCATTTTCTGTTGAGTTTACTGAAGTTGGCTAAGCACAGAGAATGCAAAGTGTCCTCTGACCATGTGTGAAATTAACTTGTACTGTATTAATCAGAATATATGGGCTTTAATGCCACTACACTCAACCTAATGTTTCCGCTTTTCTCTTACACAGCACAAAATCCTCCCCAAACAATGGGCGTCATGTACTTTAACATCTGCTGTACTCAGTCTGAAATATGGGGCGACATGCCAAATTCTTGTATTTTAATAGCTCATGATACATCAGCTTTATCACCCAATTATTCTATAATAGTCTTTTTACAAAACAGGGGGGATATTGAGGTGGAATTGGAGGTCTTTGGATTTTCAGATGGTGGTTGTATAACATTACATGCTGACTATGACAAGCTAAATTGTACATAGTATATAAACCGTATACTGGTTTGAATGGGGTCTTAAACTCTTAGAGTGATTATGCTTTTGTTACCATTATAACTCTAATAACTCTCATAACATACTCCTGAGTACCTTTAGTTTGCTAGTTCATGTTAAAAATATATTTCCGATGGGACTAGCTGGGATTTGGCACCATCTACTGGCCGCAGAGGGAATTACACAACACATTTCAAGCTGGCCTCTCTCATCCAGGTCTCAGCACGCAGTTGTACTCTTCATGATTAGACAGAAGACATTTACAGAACGAGCCTGGCGATGATATATAGACTTAAAAAACTGCAGTCTGAGCAATGTCACAGATCGAGACAACATAATCTATTGAGGAGATTCTCGATATCTGCACCATGAGTCAGTCTGGAAAAATGTTGTGTATTCAAATCTGCTCTGTGTACGTGTTTCTATCACAGAGGTGCTTTTTGTTTCAACTTTCCAGAGATCACACTGTGCAGCTCTTTCCAGCTGATTCCACCAGATTCATCCTACTCCTCTTGGCTTCTCACACATCCTTGGTCCTTATTGTTGACCTCATGACATAGCTCACAAAGGTTGAGGAAAAGGAGAAGGAAGGAGAATGATGTAGGTCTATACGCCCCATTTATTTCGGATGGAGCCAAGGACTGGACCAACGTGCCAATTTTTACGGCATTCTTAAAATTGCCATTCGTTTACATTCAACATATTATGCCATAATTTTCTTTGGATGTTTTTAGTGCCTTTTTTCTTATTCACTTTATAATGATCTTGTTTTTTTTTCTGTTTTTCTGAGTCTACCTCCTTGACACTTCCAAGGACACGAGTGGTCTCCTCTCCTATCTCCTCCATCTCCCACTCCTCCTCAGCCTCGCTCTGCTCGGAGTGGGCCAAACGCACACATAAAGCTGCCACCTTAATGGACTGTGAGTGCCATAAATCTGGGAATGCTTGGCTAATGTAAGAGCTAGCTTCACTAATGCAGTTGCACACATCCCCTCCAGGTGTTGCACACATCGCCTACATCTGATTATAACACTGAACTGGAAATGACACCCCAAGACACAAGGACAACCCGATTAGCCTGCCATTTCCACCAGGCAAATGTGTTTTATAACAAATGCTCTGCAACAAATGAAATCAGAATTTTTATTATGATGCGTCTTTTATATATGGGTTTCAGCTTCCATGCATCATTTTGAGAACTTTTGCCCATTCAACAGATTTAATATTTAGTTTGTAAGTTTCAATTGCTATGACAACAGCACTAATTTTTCATCATTCTGAAATCCATAGATAACATTTATAGGTAATTTGACCTTTTCTTGTTCCATTACTATACATTTTTGGTGTGTCTATTGACTCTTGGATTTCCCTCCCCTGAGGCTTCTTCTGTTTGAATTAATTTGTCCAGATGATTTGGCTTTTTAAATTGTATCTACATTCCTAGTCTCACCTATGGTCATGAGCTTTGGGTAATGACTGAAAGGACAAGATGATGGATACAAGTGGTGGAAATGAGTTTCCATTCTAATCTACTTGTTAGGACAATATATAATTACAGTAAGCATAAGAGCATGCTTGTTCCAGACTGTTGCTTAACAGCTAATTTTCATCTGTAGTGCTTGGGTGGATGGGTCATAGTGCATAATACATGCAGTGCAGAAATGCATACTTCACAATTAACCACAGTATTCACACTCATCCAGCATAATAAGAGACCATGGCTGGCTGGCCTGGGAACGCCTCGAGATCCATCCGGATGAGCTAGAGGAAGTGTCTGGGGTGAGGAATGTCTGTGAATCCCTGCTTTGACTGTTTCCTCTGCTAAATTTGAGCACACTGTGTCTACCTGTTATTGTTATTGAATATCATCTAATTTAATCCCATACTGTGGAACATTCCAGACAAGGTAATAACATCTCAGACAAGCCGACCTTTAGGGAGTTTTGACTAGTTTTCCTTTTTTTATACCACAAAAATAAACACAGAACAAGGACCCAAGTACATAGTTCTAAACTTGAGAGGGAGGGCACTGTCACAAAATGAATGCATTGCTTTGCTAATTTAAATCCAATATTTCTGGGCAACAGGTACATGTTTAATTTGCCCCAACAAAACATATATTCTCCCATTCTTCATACTGGTAATTGCTTTGTTCATTTTCTTGATTATCATCTCCTGTAAATACCTAACATAAAATCCTGTTTCTCCAGGCCAAAGGATTATATTTTCCAATCTGGTAAAAAAAAAAAAAAAAAAAAAAAAAAAAAACTTTATACCTCATTGTTTACTATGTTTTTATCAGCTTTCTACATTAAGCACAGATTTAACCCAGAGACTTCTTAACTTCCCAAACATTTGTCAACAGGAACCTTTGGCATCACATTACACTCAATATTTTTCCATTGAGCTTCATATTCTGAGTCACACCAGTACAGCAACACTCTGATTTGAGCTAGATTTGACAAAGTCATTTTTCAGACAAGGTAAACCCCGGCCTCCTTTTTTTCTCCTACATTTTTACCTTGACATACAAATCTTAAGATTGTTTTATTTTGGAAGAGTTTGGAATAGATACAAAATCTGGGTCGAACATTGATTTTAATATTGTAGAAAAGGATTACAGTGTAGTCATCTGGACACTGTTTAGAAAAGCAAGATGTTTCGACTTTGATCGAAAGTAATTTTAAACTTACGGACCTGGTTTGAGAACTCAGATTTTGAAGCTTCTCTGAGCTGCATAAGCCCTGCCCTCTGGGAGGAGTTACCAGATAATAGCAGTGTATTTCAGCTAAAAAAAAAACACTTTATAATAATTACACTTTAAATAGCCTTATTAAAGCATAAACATAAAGACTTAATTCCTAATAAACAGATTACCTTGAAAATGGTCTAATAATAAATTCAGTAATAATAGTAAAAACCACTAATGCTCTTAATTCATTTTAGCTCAATTACCATACATTTTGAACTGAAATTGCAAACGGACTTCTGACAAAACCAAAACACAATCATTTCTCCATTTCTTCCAAACAAATGCATTTCCATAACTTGTCGCTCCATAATTTGACGCTAACACAAGCTGGCGGAGGTTTATTCCAGTTTGATAGCACTGCGAGGTATTAAATAACATTTCTATCACCGCTATTGGCATTTGCTAACGACGAGCTTTATCCAACCTTTATGACAGTAGAGGCAAATGGTGCTTTGCAATGTGTCAGGCGGATAAATCTTGATTTATTAAAATACAGCTCTGATCTGTAAGCACTGTGTAAAAGTCCAATATCATTTTTGAAGCGCTGATGGCTCATAATTTCAAGCGTTGTTAGCTACAGCCTCCAGTCTTCCCTCTCATGAGAAAGCTAATGCCGTTTTTGCAGCTTACTTGGAGTGAAATTGCATATAGATACAGAAAATGTACTGGATTGTATGATCTATTGCACAAAGGGTCGTTTGAAGTGAATTCAGAATAAAAATCTTAATTTGAGTAGATTTTTTTTTTTTTTAGGTGTAGTTATTATTTATGTTGCAATGTTTTAAATCGTTTTCCAATATTATACTGTTATTTCACGTAAAGCTTCCCTTCTTGAGGATGGAAACTGCATACTGACTGTGTCTCAAAAAAGTCTCCAAACAAAGTATTCCTCATCTGTAGCATCCTAAAGAACTAATTTGTCCCGTTTGGAGGGACCAGTGGACTGAGGCGGAGCTGTTTGTTTCAGGCAAGCCCCCGGGAGCCAAGATGGCCGCCATTGAAACCTATGGAGCTGCTCATTGGCGCATGGCTCCCAAAAAGTTTTTTAGTTCCTCATTACTTCCTGAATACTGTTTCATTTCCTCCCACTTTTGTGATGACATCGCCGTGAGGCTTTGGCGTCGGGAGCGCGCACGTCACAGCAGCGTGAACGACTAAACAGTCAACACCGACTTTTGGAATATTTCTGCTTGAAATAGTCTGTTTACATAACGTATAATGATGGATTGTTATATCCATCTATAAATATACATGTATCATGTTGTAAAGGTCTGATATTTAAGAGAATTATAAAGAAGTGTTAAGATAAAAAGTCCGGTTTAATTGACAATGAATTACTTTTGCTCATTTAGAGGTGGAATAACGTCCTCATCATTTTCTGGATTGTTTTTGGTTTGGGTAGTTATTTTGTTATCAACTTTTCAGTTATTAATTTACATAATATAATTTAGCCAATATGCATATGTTTTTTATCAAATGAGAAGAAATATAAAATCTAATCATCAATTCTGTTACATAATGGAGTTAAACAGTATTTAATTATATTCAGTTTCCTTGTGTGTCGTTTTGTGTCATGTCAATCTTTGATAAATACAAAACACATTTATTTATTAATGTATTTAATAAGAATAACGAACATGATTGAACTTGTTGAATCAATGTAAATCTGATCATAGCTATAAAAGTGATTTAATCTGCAGTCCTAATGTAACAAAACAATACAACATACAAATAGAAGATTAATACAACACAAGGAATCTGGTTTGATTTTAGCCACAGTTTGAGTTGAGTTTTAAAGCTACAATGTGGGACTGCCTTATTAAGAGGAGTTTTGAGTCCGTGTACCGTTTATTATTATTATCACCATCATCATCATCAACATCATCATCATCATCATTAGAATCAGAATCAGAAAAGGTTTATTGCCATTGTCAAAGAACAGAATTCACAAACATCAGAACTTGCTTTGGTGATTCAGTGCAACATAAAACAATGAACAATGACAAAACAACCTGTATAAGTTAAATAGAACAAACTGAATACTGAATATCTCAGTATTTAACAAGACTTTGTTCCCATGGTTACACAGTCTATGGTGAAAAGGACTTCTGTAAACTCCTCCGTTCAGCTCCATCATATGACTGAGAGTGAAACAGAACATGTCACAGCTTTAGATTATAATAACATACATTTCACATGTTTAGATTATACAAGTCATAGAACATACACTTCACATGTTTTAGATTATACAAGTCATATAACATACACTTCACATGTTTAGATTATACAAGTCATATAACATACACTTCATATGTTTTAGATTATACAAGTCATATAACATACACTTCATATGTTTAGATTATACAAGTCATATAACATACACTTCACATGTTTAGATAATACATGTCATATAACATACACTTCACATGTTTAGATTATACAAGTCATATAACATACACTTCACATGTTTAGATAATACATGTCATATAACATACACTTCATATGTTTAGATTATACAAGTCATAGAACATACACTTCATATGTTTAGATTATACAAGTCATATAACATACACTTCACATGTTTAGATTTATACAAGTCATATAACATACACTTAACATGTTTAGATTATACAAGTCATATAACATACACTTCATATGTTTAGATTATACAAGTCATATAACATACACTTCATATGTTTAGATTATACAAGTCATATAACATACACTTCATATGTTTAGATTATACAAGTCATATAACATACACTTCATATGTTTTAGATTATACAAGTCATATAACATACACTTAACATGTTTAGATTATACAAGTCATATAACATACACTTCATATGTTTTAGATTATACAAGTCATATAACATACACTTCACATGTTTAGATTATACAAGTCATATAACATACACTTCACATGTTTAGATTATACAAGTCATATAACATACACTTCATATGTTTTAGATTATACAAGTCATATAACATACACTTCACATGTTTAGATTATACAAGTCATATAACATACACTTAACATGTTTAGATTATACAAGTCAGATAACATACACTTCATATGTTTAGATTATACAAGTCATATAACATACACGCCGTTTTTGATTGCACATAATACAAACATCACTTTATTCCCCCTTCTTTCTCTAGTTTCCTTTGGTCTGTGCTTAACCTTTTGTATCTTATAACATTTTGTAGGAGAAATGAGTTGAGCAGTAGGCATGAGCCATCACGACGTGTCGTTCCAATGCATCTTTGTGTAGCTAAATGTTAGCTTACGTTAGCTTATGTTAACCTGTGTTAACTGTGTAATCGCTGATTTACACTTCATATTGAACGATGTGTGAATCGTGAGGAATGACATACAAACACAACTTACGTGTATCGTGGTCTCGTCGTGTCGTTCTTCTGCTTGTGTTTAGTTATCCCAGATTTTAGCGGTCCCAGAGGATTTATAGGGACAGCAGCGTCTTGATTTTCACAGAGACCTGGTTAACAGCAGAAATGCCAGACTCTATTGTAGGTTTGGACAATTTGCATCTGCTGCGGGCGGACAGAACGAGAGAATCCGGGAAGAAAAGAGGTGGAGGTCTGGCTGTGTATGTGAACACGAGCTGGTCCAAACCCGAACACTGCACAGTGAGGGAGCAGCTATGTAACAAGGATATTGAACTATTGGCTATTGGCATGAGGCCATATTATCTGCCCCGGGAGTTCTCACATGTGATTTTGATCGCAGTCCATGTGGCCCCGTCTGCCAATGCTGAAGATGCTTGTGAAGCACTGCTCTCCTGCACTTGTAGGCTGCAAACACAGCATCCACAGGCTCTCTTCCTCATCTCTGGTGACTTTAACCACGCTTCTCCCTCTTCTGTTCTACCAACATACACCCAGTATGTTACCTGCCCCACCAGAAACAATAGAACATTGGACTTGTTTTTTGCCAACACCAAGGAGGCTTATTCTTCTTCCCCCCTCCCTCCCCTGGGCAGCTCGGACCACAACCTTGTACATCTGAGGCCTGTGTATGAACCCATCGTGCGCAGGCAGCCTGTGGTGTCCCGTGAGGTGAGGATGTGGTCTGCTGAGAGTGAGGAGGCTCTGAGAGACTGCTTCAGCACCACTGTCTGGACTGAGCTCTATGGCCCACATGGGAAGGACACCAACACCATCACAGAGTGCATCACGGACTACATCAACTTCTGTTTTGAGAACATTGTTCCCTCCCGGACGGTGCGGTGTTTTCCAAACAACAAGCCATGGATTAACCGTGAACTGAAGGCTCTGCTGAAGGAGAAGAAGAGAGCCTTCAGGTCAGGGAACAAGGAGGAGCTGAGGACTGTGCAGAAGGAGCTGAGGAGGAAGATCAGGCAGGCTGAGGCCGGCTACAAGAGGGGGATGGAGGAGCAGCTGCAGCAAAAGAACATTCAGGGAGTGTGGAGGAGCCTGAAAACCATCTCGGGCTTCAAAATCCCCCCTGCCCAGACAGAGGGGGATCTACAGTGGGTGAATGGTTTAAATGCTCACTTCTTGAGGTTTGATCGGTCACCCGCCCCTCCCCCTGCACAGCTGCATGCTCCCTCTTCCACAGCTGGACAATGCCCTGCATCTGTTCCTCTTCGCTTACCTGCCCTGGACCATCAGCTCCCCACTTCGCCTGGACTCACCCATCCCCCCAGCACACGGTCCCTCTGCCAACCACTGACTGTCACAGCAGCACAGGTGAGGAGTGAGCTGAAGAGGATTAAAGTGAGGAAGGCAGCAGGACCTGATGGCATCAGCCCCAGGCTCCTTAAGTCCTGCGCAGATGAACTGTGTGGAGTTATGGAGCATGTCTTCAACATGAGCCTGAAGCTGAGGGTGGTACCACAGGTCTGGAGGACCTCCTGTCTGGTACCTGTGCCTAAGACACCGCGCCCCAAAGACCTCAACAGCTTCAGGCCAGTGGCTCTCACGTCCCACCTGATGAAGACCCTGGAGCGGCTAGTCCTGGACCACCTCCGCTCCACCGTGAGCTCAGCCATGGACCCGCTGCAGTTTGCATATCGGTCTGGCATCGGAGTGGAGGACGTCGTCATCTCCCTGCTGCACCGCTCTCTCTCTCACCTGGAAAAGCCTGGCAGCTCTGTGAGGATTCTGTTCTTCGATCTTTCCAGCGCCTTCAACACCATCCAGCCGCTGCTCCTGAGGGACAAGCTGGAGACGGCTGGTGTGGAGTATGACCTGGCAGAGGGGATCCTGGACTACCTCACAGACCGACCCCAGTTTGTGAGAGCCCGGAACTGTGTGTCTGACACTCTGACCTGCAGTGTGGGGGCGCCCCAGGGCACTGTCCTCACGCCCTTTCTCTTCACCCTTTACACTGCAGACTTCAGACATGACACGGACAGCTGTGTCCTGCAGAAGTTCTCTGACGACTCTGCCATCATCGGACTCATCACGGACGACGATGACGCGGAGTACAGAGGACTGGAGCAGGACTTTGTGGACTGGTGTCAGCGGAACCACCTCCTCATCAACGCGGGGAAGACCAAGGAGATGGTGGTGGATTTCCGCAGACGCCACCCCACTGCCCCCTCACCAGTGAACATCCAGGGACGGGACATTGAGAGAGTGGACTCATACAAGTACCTGGGTGTTCATCTGAACCACAAACTGGACTGGACTCATAACACAGACGCACTGTACAGGAAGAGCCAGAGTCGGCTCTACCTCCTGAGGAGACTTAGGTCTTTTGGAGTGACAGGGCCACTCCTGAAGACCTTCTACGACTCTGTGGTGGCATCGGCCCTCCTGTATGGTGTGGCCTGCTGGAGCAGCAGCATCACAGAGAGGGAGAGGAAGAGGCTGGACAGAGTCATCAAGAAGTCCAGCTCCGTCCTGGGCTGTGCTCTGGACTCGGTGCAGGAGGTGGGGGACAGGAGGGTCCTGGCTAGATTCACATCTATGCTGGACCATGAGTGTCGCCCCCTGCAGGACACTCTCTCCGCTCTGGAGAGCAGCTTCAGTGAGAGACTGATCCACCCTCGATGTGTGAAGGAAAGGTTCCGTAGGTCTTTCCTTCCTGCTGCTGTCAGACTTTATAACAAAAACTGTTAGTACTGAACACTCGCAATACTGACCTAACCCAATACTGATTTGCAATTCTGTCATATGTGCAATTGCTGTTGGAATTCATGTGCAATTCATGTGAAATTCATGTGCAATCTATGTGCTGTCGTGACACATATTCATGTGCAATTACTGTCGGGATCACATGCAATGGTATTTATTTATTTATTTGTCTATGGGAGTTTTTATTTATTTATAGGAGATCTTCTACTGAAATTGTTTTTCAGACTTCCTATAAGTGATCTGTTCTTCTGGATCTACCTCTGTATCTACCTGCGTTGCACCAATGAAATTTCCCCATGTGGGACAATAAAGGAATATCTTATCTTATCTTATCTTAGTTTCCGTCACATGTTCTTCTGAGGCTCGTTCACGAGGGTCACGTGCATACACCATTCACCGAGAGGTTAAAATGTATTTTTTAAGTATTTTAAAAACAGTGAAATTCCTTCTATTTTATTTTTGGACTAAAAATAATTTAGCATTTTCGGTAATTTTAGAGGCCGAACTCTGTAAATGGTCCGACCAAGAGGCTGCATTCTGCAGAGTGGCCACTACTCAATTTGGAGCCAGAGGCAGAGGGGGCGTACCCTATCCAGATAATATAATACATCCATGGTTTCAGGTAGTTAGCTAGCATTAGCCAGATAACACAATCAGTTTCCACGTTAAATGCATGGCTATGCTAATAAAATGTTTTATACTTAATGTTAGCCTCATTTCCTACTGTTCATGTGCAAAATTTTAGGCTCAGATACAAAGTCTGTGCCCTTGAAAGCTTTGAGGGTTTGTCTGTACAGAGAGTGGCTGTGCACGAGGAAGCTAGATGACCGCATTAGGTTGCTCTTAAAGGCGAAATGGACAATTTTTTGGTGCCAAATCTGAGTCTCATTTCCTCGTGACGTGGACGGCCGATTAGTCCTGCCACGTATCAATCATAGAACGCACCTACTGCTCACCTGCAGCCTCGTTCTGGCTCGTCCCCAGGAGAGCAGCATGTTTGCCTGTGTCTAAGCGCATGGATCTATTATAATATAGTTCCCTCAGTGAACAGGACAAAATTAAGACAGAGAAAGACAGTTCGAGCTGACGCAGAAGAGACGTCGCGCTAATAAACAAACGCACGTGTAGCAACAAGGCTTTTGTGCCTCCGCGCGGGGGGAGTGCACATGCGCACTTCCACTTGAGTTCTCAAATCGGCGAAAAATCCTCCATTATTCCTTTAAGTCCCAGCGACTTGTCAGAGTAGATAAGGATCAGAACTCCAAACTTCAGACTTCCAACCCTTTTCATATTCAGATAAATGCTGGTTTTCATGACAGCCGAGACAGGCTTTAAAGGTCCCATATCATGCCATTTTTCCTGTTTCGTAGTCTACCCTAAGGGCATATTTGACAATAATAAGCGTTGTGCAACACCCATAACATAATAGTTATGAAATATCACCCATACCTTGGACCCCTCTCACAAACCCAGAAAGGCACACGGCTTGGTTTGATATTCGCCCCCACCCTTGCGAAGAGCGATCTGGCTCCCCCGCCCAACCCGTGACGTAGTCTCAGCGTGGAGACAGTGTATGTACAGCTCTCGAGCTCCATCGTCTTCTTTTTCGTGGGTTAGTGCCAGCACTCAAATGTAACTTTGTTGTAAGTTCCACAACACAAGTCCGAAGTATGGGGAACGTGAAACTAACCGCGGTGGCTCATCCGCATACACGGGGAGCAACACGCTCCCTTTCTAATGTTCAGGGCTTTACCTCAATGTTAGAAAATGTGAGCTGCTCCCCGTCAAAAACTGTACTTTAGGATCCATCCGTGACATTCCTGTTAAAGACAATATAACATATTTGGGTATAATTATTTAAAAAAATGAAATGGAGAGAAGTTCATTGAACTTCAATCCATTGATTGAAAAATCCAGAAAATGTTTTAATCTTTGGCTCCAACGAGACTTGAGTTTAAAGGGTGTGTTACTATCAAAGGCGGAGGGTATCTCTCGACTCACTTACTCTGCATTATCGTTGTATATGGACAATCAGACACTCAAATCCAAAGACCAAATGTTATTTAATTTTGTCTGGAAAAATCGTATCCACTATTTAAGGAAATCCGTTGTGATGAACTCTTATGAAAATGGAGGATTAAATGCTCTTGATTTTACAACACTAAATAATACATTTATAACAAACTGGATCAAATCCTATCCAAAAAACCCTACCTCCATTTTGAATATATTTCCTCATTACATGTTCTCAAAATGTGGTGGTCTGAATTTTCTACTTCTCTATAACTATAATGTTGACAAAATGTCAGTAAAATTATTTGCATTCCACAGACAGACACTTCTAACTTGGGCACTTATATACAAGCATAACTTCTCTCTTCTTTATCTGGAATAACAAGTATATCTTATACAAAAGAAAATCCTTATTTTATCCTCATTGGTTTGACAAGAAAATCCTTCTTGTGGGTCAGCTTCTTGACAGTAATGGACATTTGCTGAGGTACAACCAATTCAATCTTAAATACAACTTTGCTGTGACTCCTAAAGAATATGCCATTGTATTTGATGCTGTGACCAAAGAAATCTGTCAACTTTTTAAGACCACTGTTACTGATGAAAGTATGTACACACTGTCTGTGACTGACACCGCTGTTGGAAAAGCTTGTTTTACACCGAACAACAGAAGAATACATGCTTTATTTCAACAAGATGTTGTCTCTGTGCCCGCTGCTATTTTTTACTGGAGAAACTTTGTCCCGGACATTATATGGAAAAAAGGATGGACTTTGAATCAACGTTTTTTATAAACAATAAGATGAAAGATGTCTCTTTTAAACTAATCCATAGAATTTACCCCACTAATCAATTTATGCTATGATATATCAAAACAGTTGACCTCAATTGCGCTTTTTGTAAAAAATACAATGAAACAATTAGTCACCTTTTTTGGAATGGAGGGGGGAATGGTCAAAAATCATCAAATATACCTATAAGTAAGACCAAATTTAGTGTAAACACAAACACTCACTAAAATCAGGATGTGAATAAAAAACTAAACCAGGTCAAAAACTGGACTGACTATGGTCTTCTAAACAAAGTCTAAACCCAAAAGAGGACAAACATGTGGAAACAAATGACCTAAGTAAAGGGTCTGTACCCGACTTTTCTCATAAAGTAAGATCCGTTTTGCCCAGCACAGATACAATGTAATAGCAGCTCTTACATGCTGGACCAAGCTCTACGGACAAGGAACGAACCAAACAGGAAAAAACACATCAACTACATTGAGATTTCCTTTTTTTTAATGCAGACCACATTTTGTCTGAATAATGACATGTAATACCGTTTTTATAGACCAGTATGCAAGTATTCATAGTCAATACCTGACAAAAATAAACTTTTACATCAGTTTTTTATGAATGCTCTCAACATTAGGTTGCCTGCAGGCTACTTACGTTTAATGGTTTTGTTATGTTTGAGGTAACAACAATAAAAGAAACCTCACAGTAAAATATAAAGTATTCTTCTCAGCAGCAGTGTCACGTCCTGTCGCACCAAACATCAGATAAATTCTCTTGGAAATGGAGAGCCATAAAGCAATTAATGATATTCAAAGAAAGGACATGGGAGGTAGTGGCAGGAGTTGTGAGCACATGGCAAGGTTGCTGTGAATGCGAGTGCTTTATTCCCTTTACTCAAGTGATGCAACTCACAAAGGCTAAATAAATATACCCTCCCTTTGTATGGCCTTTTATTCTAATATGCCAGAGCTATTCTTCTTGGTTTAATTATATTAAGGCATCCAAATCTTAAGTAGAATAAATAATAATGTAGCTCCAGATGCAGGCTTTTATATAGTTAAACCTGAAGTAAATCACAGTGTGTTATTTAAACACATTTTGCGATGAAAATTATCTCAACTGTATCACTGTAATGTCAGTATTACCAAAATAATAATAATTAAAACTGGGACAAAGTACTTCAAGACATTATTAAAAACCACAAAAATACTATAAAGTATAAAATCACACCGTTCTATCCTGCCAAGTCACACTTCCCTCAGGGGGGTTGAGATCCTGACAGAATGTCCCCTGACAGCTCTTGCCTCTGCAGCGGGACGCCGGGCTCGCTAGGGTCTGATGCACCTCAGCCTCCTTCCATGCTGCTCTGCTTCTTACGGCAACCTCTCGTCCCTCAGATTCAGCAAAAAGACAACTATTGAGTTTTGGAAGTATGTTCATTTTCCTGTAAATCACATTCAACCACCATTCTTGCTCTGGACAGTCTGTATTCGAGTATGTGCTTGTCTTGGCCTTGGCTTTGACAATCATATACAGAGTTCCAGACTGTAGATTAAAAGAAGGAGTTTATCTTTAATAATAATATCAATGTACTTAAAGCCAAGGAAGTGAAATTTTCTTTTTAAATTGTTTAAAAAAAAAATCATCTAATGTCCAGTTCCAGGAGCAAGTTGATTTGGCTCTAACAATGGCGAAGGTGGAATCTCAAAACACTCCTCCATCCCCAATGGGAGGAGAAGAGACAAGGTGACAACTCCAACTCCAGCCTCTTCTGTGACACGAAGTAGTGGGAGTGGCATTTTAACTAAAAGGCCTTCCCATTCACCAAGTCCCATAGATACAGCCACACGGAGTAGAGTTGTGTCTCCAGGAGCAAGTACATGGTCAACTTTTACGACCGGACCGACGAGTCTCTTGGCTGCGCTCTACGATGTACTCCGGCATCTCAATTCTGGACCAATAATGGAGAGAAGTTCATATATTTTCTCAGCAGACATGTGGAAGTAGTGGGAGTAGTCTCTTCCTCTCGTCCTCTGTTGATTTATTGGATGGACCCAAAAGTGACTCTTCCGTTGTGCCATGGTCATCAGCAAAATCAAATGCTCTCCTTCTGTAAATACGCACTGAACATATGTAGAAAACTGTTAATACAAGTGTACATGAATATAATTAACAATGTCATATTTAATGGCATCCACAATAACTTTACTATCTATGAATGCATATCTGTGACGTTAAGTACACAGGAATTCCCCTATTGAGGATCAAATACTCATCATATGTTAACACACAATAAAAGCACAGTGTTGATTAAAATTTAAAACATTTCTGGCTTATCTAATCATCCATTGAAAATATAGAAAAAAGAATACAGGCTTTGTTGACTCGATGCACCAATACAACTGACAATAACATTTCAACGAGTCTATATTTGCGCACTAAATCGAAGCTGGTCTGTGGCACAGCGTTGCAGAGCTGAACACGGCTGCGTGGTGTGAATCAGTCAGCTAGGGTCAAAATGTGACCACTGTGCGCTGTCTGCATCTAAAAATACAAGTCTCTGTGACGACAAATTTACTTCCAGAACCGTGGCGAGTTTTAACTGCTGTGCTCCAGGTCTTAGTGAACAGATTTAAAATTCTTTCAAAATGTCATAGAAAGAAAGTACATTTTTATATAACCAAAGACTATCTGAAGGGTTGTTTATAACACCCTCGAATGGAGCACATTTGACAAGGTTAATTTTGGGTTTCTTGGTATGGTTTTAAAAATGGATCAGAAGGCCCTCTTATGTCGTCAACAGCAACGCCTCCAGCATCTGCAGCAGGATGCCGAATCAAAAATGTGTGTCTGTGTGATCTGACGTCAGCAATTTAACGCCACATTTCACTGTACCGCCTGGTTCTTAGAGGTTACTCATTTACTTTCTAGTCAAAAATAAAAAGAAAGAGTTAAATCAGCTTGCATTAAGAGTCTTGTTTAAAGCTTATTTTGACTGAATGAAATAATATCGAATGTGTTTTTTTCTATGAGTGGGAGTATAGCTTGAGCCAACTGCCAAGGACATGACTTCAGTGGTAAAGGACATCTATAGAATGTAGAGGTGGAAGATATATCCATACTGTATAATATCGCTTATCGGTTGTGGCTGGGGCAAACACAATGGGGGCTTGGGTAAAAGTTTCTAAAAAGTTTTTGGAAGATTTTTAATACTAAATTCACACCAGCCTCAATCAGACTGTACAATCAAAAATGGCCCTAAGATAAAACTAATAAAACGTACCTAGCATTGTCAAATATTACGGCAACATACGAGTGGAAATCGGGCGTAATAAAAGTTACAAACTCAATTAAGAAGCTGTCCTCATATTGTTCCAGGGTCTAAATGTTAAAGCCCATTGTATGCTTGTTGCTTACTATTAGAACTAGGTAACTTCAGAGCTCCCCCTGCAGCTCCCTTGTGAAAATACACTACTGTTGCCAAATATATTAAAACAGAACCAGGGTTTCTCAGGAGAGTTGTCTTCCGGTCAATGTCTGCAGAAGTGGCTGATTTTCCGCTTAGATAGCAGGAGATGACAAACAACGCCCCAAAAATATATATTTAACCATCACAGCAACTTACAAAGACGCTTAATAAGGTAAAAATGTGACTTAGTTCTCCTAATAAATGTCGTGGGCTCTGGCGGTAGCTCAGGAGTAATGTTAGGCTTTACTATTGGTATCATAAGTGGCCAGTTTGTTGGTTCACCTTTAAGTTTTTTTTTAGTTTTTATTATATCAGAAATGTCAATCATAAAGTGTCATAAAGTAACATCCAAAACAGATTGCGCTCTCACTTTGCTGCACTCACTTTCTGCCAACCAGAGGGCGTGCACTAAACAAAATGCCAGAATAAAAAAGCAATCACTTTTATTAAAAAAAATTACCTAGAATAAGGAAAGAACTGTACTTTTTAAGGATATAAAAGTTATATTTCGACTCTTGATTAATTCTATGGTCACTCACAAAAACATCAACCAAGAAGACATTTACAGACTTAGTTTAGCACATTTCTCATCAAAATATTGTATTGTGTGAATATCGTTGTCGAGATAATGAAAATATATATATATATATATATATATATAATATTAAGATATACATATTTGTCAATATTGTCCACCCCTAAAATCAAGAAGGAAAACTGTTGTTAACTTGCTCTTACCTAAAACAACTGTTTATGGTATCCGGCGCCACACACCGCAGCAGTAGAACCATCAGCTTCCTCAGCCTCTCATTGTCCTCTTCTTCATAACCAACAGTGAGTGTCTTGGCCCCAAAGTAATGTATTTTCTTTACAAATTGATGATTAGTACATCCCTCACACCACCAATATCTCAGCTTTGCATTTTCTGCCAGTTTCCATCATAATCTAATTTTCTGCATCAACCTCTTGTCACTGTTGAATAAAAGTACAAGGTTAGTATCAGAAAACGATATTGTACTAGGAAGAAAGGTTTCCAGAAAGTGTAAATGCTTTTTTGACCTTCACAGTAAGTCGCAGTAACTACAGTAAGCCAAATGCCTTTTATTCTACGAGTAAGCACCCACAAGAAACCTTTGCAGACACTGGGAGAATATGCAAAGACCCCACACAGTCTGGGAATCGAACCGTTGACCTTCTTGCCGTATGGTGGAAGTAACAGTTTTTCCTTTGTGCCGTTCTGTACACCTTTAACAGACTCATGCTAAACATTTCAGGGTTAAAATTTCAAATATTTGCTGCAATGTCCTTCTCCAGTCTCATCCTCATTTGCTCTACATCGTGACGTCCAGTACAGCCTACGAGAAAAAACATCCAGTAAAAATCAAAATAGAAAACGTAGCTATAAACTTATGATAACCATAAAAAATAAGGATAATATTAGGTAGAAATATCTCAAAGGGTTTCTCTGACAACTGTATTCCAGGAAATATCACCTTACATTAACGGGGCAAGCTTGGAGGTTGTGTTCCTGGAGCTAGCTGTCACCAAGACTGCTCTTATGCAAGTTAATTAGCAAATTAAGGTGCGATAAGCCTATTTAAGACATGCACTGGGGATAGAGAGAGAGAGGCAAAAAACAAGCTATGCATTACAATTCTCATATAAAAATGTCTGATTGTTTGGGAAAGATCCAGATGCTAGCCATGGGTTTCAGTTACGTGACGTACATGCTGTTGGATAGTTTTCTTTTTCTTTTTTAAAGGGCTTTGGCGAGTTGGCAATTTGCCACAACTAACCTTTGTGGACATTTCCATCTGCTCTTCCTCGTCCACAGTCCCTCTTTACCAGACACGCCCTCTGCACGGGACACGCCCTCTGCACGGGACACGCCCTCTGCACCGGACACGCCCTCTGCACCGGACACGCCCTCTGTACCGGACACGCCCTCTGTACGGGACACGTCCTCTGCACGGGACACGCCCTCTGCACGGGACACGCCCTCTGCACGGGACACGCCCTCTGTACCGGACACGCCCTCTGTACCGGACACTCCCTCTGCACGGGACACGCCCTCTGCACGGGACACGCCCTCTGTACGGGACACGCCCTCTCTACCGGACACGCCCTCTGTACCAGACAAGCCCTCAAAGCTTTCAAGAGCATGGTCTTTGTGTCTGAGCCTAAAATATAACACCCGGACAGATGGAAATGAGGCTCCTTAAAACTGTCTGCAAGTATTAGCATAGCCACGCAATAATGTGTAAACTAGCATTAGCTAGCAGCTAACTACCTGAAACAAACAGCTCAGCCTCAGTCTGGAGTGATTTATGCAAGTGCACTGGTCCCTCCTGACCACAGTAAGACTTTTCTGGACTATATAATTAGATGCATATAACATATAGCTAATTTTGATTTTTCTACAATATATCTGTACTAGGGTAAAGCTAATTTAGTTCAACTACATGGACAAATATCAGGTTCAGCCACTTTAATCTTATATATTGGCTGAACAGATTTTATATTTCTCCTTGAGAGCAGTTGCCCGACTAACCCTACATGCTCCAAATATAGTGAGTGGTGAGCTGCTATTGCAGGCTTGATAAGAAAGATTACATGATTGCCGTGTCTATTGTGCAGGTTGCAACAAAGAGTTGTAGGGCATTGAGGTCGCTGGTTCAGGAAAATGGAGCACAGATTGGATCAGATATTGGGAAACACACCAGGAGCAGAGGGAACAGCAGCAGATAGTGGAGAAAAGGCAGTGATTGTTTGAACAGGAGTACATGGATGGACAGGCCGATAGCTGCAGGGACCAGTGGAGGTGTGGAGCATGAGTGGATATCAATGCCAGGAGAAGGACTTACAACCTTGGGGAGAAGAGGTTAAATATAACATTCACATAATCAGTGATTGACACTAGAAACATTGATATATATATATATATATATATATATATATATATATATATATATATATATATATATATATATATATATATATATATATATATATATTCTGGAACATGTTGTTGCTCTGCTAAAAATACCAACGTTTAAAAAAAGTAAAGCTATTTTGCAAAAGTGTACTGTGGAATGTAACCTCCATGGTGATGTTATAGCTTTGCCTGTGATGTTCTTCTACAGAAACGTAGAACTGCCAGTGTGGCGTAAACATTATTTTAAGGCTTTTTCGTTAGTATTATGTATATTATATTACATTACATTACATTATTACATCATTTCTCACTGTGGCCCTCAGAGGCAACCGTTGATGTGATTTTGGGCCTTACAAAAATAAAATGAATTGAAAATTGAATTATATTATAATGGGAACATTTTCATATTACAATGTGAAGTTTATTGTTTTTAAGCATTTATTTTTGATTAAAAGCTTAATTTTCTCATTTTAATGACTTAAGATGTAGTGCCAATGTGCAACAGCAGGGCAAATCCACTCTTCTTTCTATGCACGCTCTTGGGTGACACTGACAACAGTAATGTTTTTTCCACCACAGATTGTGAACCAGAGGAATATTGGCTGATTACGGATGTGTGGCACAACACACAGTCATGATAAGTTCTGGACATGCACTTCTATCTCGAAGTGCATTAGCACAATGTCTAAAACAGTGGCTATTAGCTGAGGCACCCCTTTGTTTTATGTTAAACTTCACTTTATAGGCTACCCCTGTTGTTTACCTTGTTATTTAGATGGTCAAGATGGCTGTGTTTAAAGAGATGGGAACCTTGGGGTGGGTGGGGAGTCCTTGCCCCAAGTGGAGGCGTTCAAATATCTCGGGGTCTTGTTCACGAGTGAGGGAAGGATGGAGCGTGAGATCGACAGTTGGATCAGTGCAGCGACTGCATCACTGCAGCCCCAGAAGAGTTAGATTAAGTGTCTGGGGAGAGGGAAGTATGGGAGTTCCTGCTTGGACTGCTGCCCCCACGACCCGGCCCCGGATAAGCAGAAGAAGATGAATGGATAGGAATCATGGGGACAGGTAGTGAGGAAGCCATTTTGTCACAAGCAGGGGCCTGATCACCCTTGGGGCCTGATCACCCAGGGTCACCTGGAGACCGTTTGATGTTGAAAGACCCAAAACTCTCAAGGATGATGTGACCAGAAGCCTAAACAGATGCATTCTCTCAATCACACTATAATATAATACAACTCAATGTAAGAGTTTTCTAAGTTTACAGAATACAGTACTCCAATTAGACCAAATAACCAAATCCATTACAAATCCATTAATACAGGTATTCTGTTACTAAATACATTTTCTAAATATTATTCCCAACATTCCCTCACAAAGCGAATACGGTTCACTTAAGTCAGAGGAGAAAAATTTGTATAATACTGATCTGCTCCAAAGTAAACCAGTGTAAACATGGCTTTAGATCCTCACCTGCAGACCTCCAGAGGGTCTTCACGCTGTGGCAGGCAGGCATTTTACCATTACACTATAAACCATAAGCCAGCTGCAGCGGCTCGCAGGATTGTATAGTGCATGCGGATCGGATCGGCTCGGGTTGGATTTTAACTTGGGTCAGGCCGGGCTTATCACCAGTAAAGTAAAGACAAATTGAGCTGGAAGGCAAGTGAGAATCCAATGGAAGAATGTTCCTAATCTGCAGATGTATAGACCTGGTTTATGGTTCATATCTCTGTAATTACGGGGCCTATCCACGTACAACAAAAACTGGAACACATTCTAATGTCTTCTCAGTTGGGGCAAATGATCTAAGGTGTTTTTGTTTACACATTCAAATGCACATGTATAATGAAGTAAGAGTTTTTTAGACATCAATTCTACTACGTCTTGAACGCAACCTTTTTAAAAATAGTATAAGAAGATTAATAATTAGGTGTGACGAATGCGAAAAGCCAAATGGTACAAAACGCTAACTCTAGTCCTCCTGAATCTCTCTTCACCCGCTTCAAACTGCACAATAAAAGAATATTTATTTCACCTTTTTATTACGTGTTATTTTTATGTATTTTTATGTCTTGTCTTCCCCTCAGCGCCCTATCGTCATAAGGACTATAAAGCTCTTCTGTTCCTTGCAACATAATAAAATGAGAGAAGCTATTATTAAATAAATTGCGCACCTCAGGATTACAGAACCTGAGCTATCATTAAGGACTGCCATAAATAAATCATAATTAGTATTTATTAGTTTAAACATGTGGCGCAGGCATTTTACTGTACCTCATTTAACCCGTGATACAACTTTTCCTGAAGGTTTCGACATGGTTTACATTATGGATGTATTTATACAATACTTATTTGCAACAAAATTGGATCCTAGAGTATAGTTTTGGGTCTCTCTTGACACATTTCGACCGGTTCTGATCCCCTAGACCGGTTTGTCCTGAAACTCTTTGGCTCAGTTAGGTTAAAGAAGACCTATTGTGCTTTTGTTTACTATAAAGGTCTATTTTACGACACCAATGGATTATTATGTTACATATTTTGGACATTTTCAATATCAATATGGCTCAAAAACAAGTCAGTTGACCTCCAAGATTTGTCACCCTATAGAGAGCTATATGTGCCAAAACGCCGGAAATGTCGGACCATGTCGGCCTCGGTGAAACTGAGAAAAACAGCATTTTACTTTTTTCCCCCCAAATTTGTGATTTTCGTTTTTTTGCATTATGTGAAAGTTGAAGTTATGGACCAGCCATTCGATGTATCAGATAACAGTATTTGCAGCATTAAAAGCATAAATAAAGCCGTTTAAAATGTGGTGTTTTCGGTTGCTCTCTGGACGTGCAGAGGGGTGTGACCGCATTTCCATACGAACAGCTGCGCTATTGTAGTCAGCCAATGGGCTGAGCCGCCAGCCGCATGGCTACTTGATAAGCAGCAACACAGGGAGCAACACGCGCTTTCAACATCAGTTGAAAAATGGATCCTTCTGCTATCGCTTCGGAGCTTAACAGAGGTTGTTACAGCTCCACGCTTTTGGATTATTTCTGCGAAAAGTCCGCTTATCCAGATGAGTATCTAAGTTCTGAATCTGAAGATGAGCGCACAGATGACGAACGTGATTTCATCCAGCTCGAAAATATCCCTAGTCTACGGCTGACCTTAGACGAGGACAAAGATGGGTTTTGGACAGAGGAAGGAGCGCCCGGTCACGCCGAAGAGCTGGAGCGTGAAATAACAGACGCTATAGCCACGGTTACTTTTGCAGGAGAGAATGAAGAGATGGAAAAGATCCGTAACTTTGACTGCAAATGTTACTCAAGAAGAAAAGAAAATTCTCTGCTCTCAAGAGAATCGTGTAGCGGGAAACTCACTCCAGAACTCATGTACAAGCTACGAAGCGACTCATTAGCAGCGGAAAGACAGTGGCAGGATATGAGGATTATCGGACATATGGAAGCAAACAGACGTTCTGTCGTCACTTCTGAGCTGACGACGTCCACGAAAAAGCCCCAGAAGAAGCGCAAGTTTGCCCGGACAAGCTATTTCATAGGAGGCACGGAAGTCTGCAGAAGTACTTTCCTGTTCCTCATGGCGTAAGTAATGATTAATATTAAATACGCCTGTTTTGGTGTGCTGTCCTGCTCGTGTTTGTGTTGTGAGTGCCTGTTTTGGTCTAAACCTGGTGAGCCATGATATCACAAGCTAGCTAGCCACGTGAAGCGTGTTATTCCCATATTACTGTCAACCCTAATCCTTTTCAGAATTGGCAAAGACACCCTGACTGACATAATTAAACACTATGATGAAAATGGAGCAACACCACGGTTGAGGAAGAAGCGTGCACAGCCACAGCCACGTTCACGCAGGTTCATCAGCCATGAAGTCATCCAAACTATGCAGAAGTCCATTCCATAATGCTACCTGGTCGACATCCTGGCCATAAGGACTGGCATGTGAAGTTGCTTCCAACCCATGTGACTAAGGCCTCAGTTTGGCGTCTCTACGTGAAGTCTGCTAAGGAGTTTGGTAAGTGTAAAACATTATTTTGGTGATTTTCATGTTTTAATGATTAGAGTATAATTAACCATAAGCAACATCTGTTTTTTAGGTGAGCCTGCAGTTTGTAAATCAAGCTTCAGATCACTGTGGAAACAGCTTCTCCCACACATCAGAAGCTGCAGGCCACGCACAGATCTCTGTTGGCAGTGTCAGAGCAACAACGAGCTGCTGATACGAAGTGCAAATGTCCCAGATGAAAGAAAATCTGAAGTGGTCCAGAAGCAAGTGCATCATCTTGCCCTTGTGCAAAATGAGAGGACTTTTTACAACACAGATTGCTGCCTGCAGACAGACAACAGAATCTAATGTGCTGTCTTTCGGACCCTCACCGCCAGCAAGCAAAGACATCAGGATGCATTACAGCTTCGACTTTGCACAGCAGGTACTAATAATAGTGCAAATGCAGAATAGCAATTATAGAGACATATACGTCTTAATCAAATGTCATATGTATTAATCTAATCTCCTTTCTCTCTCTCTCTGTCTACTACAGATACACTTTCCGTCCAACCCTCTGCAGCCGGGGCCAATGTATTTCCTGACTTCACGAAAATGTGGTCTTTTTTAGTGTCTCCTGTGAAGGGATGCAGAAGCAGGTCAATTTCCTGATTGACAAGGCATGTCTTCAAGTAAGGGAAGCAAAGAAGTCATAAGCTACATGCATCATTTCTTCAACAACTTCGGGGTTGGAGAAAAATACGTGGATCTTCATTGTGACAACTGCAGTGGCCAAAACAAAAACACTTTCATGTTGTGGTGCTGCCTGGCGTGTTGGACACAAGCTTCACCACACAATGGACATCCACTTCCTCATTTCTGGCCATACCAAATTCTCCCCTGATTGCGGCTTTGGACTTATTAAGCGAGCATACATGAAGACCAGGGTTGACACTTTGGAAGACATCGCAGAGGTTAGTTTATATTATTTGACTACTGTAATGTGTAAACATTAGCCTGGCAAAACTTCAGTGCTGCTCTCTGCTTAAGATATGTTTCTTCTGTTCTCATTTTTTTTACATTGTCACCCTTGTCATCAGGTGGTGGAAAACAGCTCTCCTGAGGCTCACCTCAATATCCCACAGCTTGTTGGAACGGCAGATGTTTGTCAAGAACTTGGACTGGCAGAAGCATCTGAGTCCCTTCTTCAGACGGCTTCCAAAGATCAAGAGTTATCAGCACTTCAGGTATTTAGATTGAAACAAATAAAATTAGTTAATGAGTGTTTTATGTGAAATAGTTAGCCATTTCTTTAATGTCCTGTTATTTGCTTACAGCTTTGATGCCAAGAGACCAGGTGTGGTGCTTGCAAAAAGTCGCTGTGGAGCAGAACCAGTGGAATTTCAGCTACTACGCACTACAGCTGTTCTGTCCTTTCCCCATGTGTTTGTGTTGCACTGAATCACCTGTGAATTCGGTTTATCGACAAATGGCAATAAACCCTATTCTGATTCTGATTCTTTGATCCAAGTATTTTCCATTTCAATAACAACACTCCTCTTGAGTCTTCAGTGACAGCTGTAGGGGGAGGTGCTGTCAGTGTGGCAGGGGGGAGGGCCTATCTCAATGAGATGCAAATGAGCCCCGCCCCCCTGTGACTCTGGGCTCACTCAGAGGATCTTTAGAGGCAGTTTTCTCAGTGAATGGGTTTGAAAGTTGTTTACATTCAAATGACCACAACTTACTCAAATATGATCAGATGTGCATGAGTGAGACATCATTGCATAGCTTTGAATTCACACTTTCAGAATCTGAATAACTCAAAGTGTCTCCGAGGTGACTTATTTCTGCTTTTCCCACGGTCGGTCACATATATATATATATATATATATATATATATATATATATATATATATATATATGTATATGTATATGTATATGTATATATATAAGATAAGATAAGATAAGATAAGATAAGATATTCCTTTATTGTCCCACATGGGGAAATTTCATTGGTGCAACGCAGGTAGATACAGAGGTAGATACAGAAGAACAGATCACTTATAGGAAGTCTGAAAAACACTTTCAGTAGAAGATCTCCTATAAATAAATAAAAACTCCCATAGACAAATAAATAAATAAATACCATTGCATGTGATCCCGACGGTAATTGCACATCAATATGTGTCACGACAGCACATAGATTGCACATGAATTTCACAGTAATTGCACATACGACAGAATTGCACATCAGTATTAGGTTAGGTCAGTATTGCGCCGGGATAACGTGACGATCTTCGGGTAAGACGACTGTTCTCTGCAGTTTCATGAGTTCCTCCTTTGTGGAAACGCGGTACGGAGCCGGGGGGCGGGGCCGGAGCCGGGGGACTCAGAGCCAAGACACATCGCAACGACACGACGAAAACACTCAATCCAGCCGAATAAAGTCAAAACAAGTTAATTTAAAGCGATTCCAGTGCGTGTCCCGATCGTTCGTGAAGTTCCTCTTTCATATAAACGTGAATATAAACGTGTACCGACGACACGCCGTACTTTAGCGCGGCCGGAGGGCGCGGGGGGGGGGGGGGCTGGTGGGCTCGCTCGGAGCTAGCTCACGTCACAACAACACAACGAACGCAACGAAAAACGCTCAAATCCAGCCGAAAAAAGTCAAAAACAGTTGAATTAAAAAACTATTCCAGCGCGTGTCCCTATCGTACAGTAAAATAGAAAAAATATACTAACTATATTTACAAAATATAGGAGATAAAGCACAATAAGTGTGAGAAAGACGAGAGAGCGTTTACACCGGGCTGCCAGCTGTACCAGCGCCTTATGACGTAAAATATATATATATATATATATATATATATATATATATATATATATATATATATATATATATATATATATATATATAGCAAGCTACGTATGTCACCATTTAAGAAGGCAAGGCAAGGCATAAAGAGGAGGAGAATAAAGATCTCTCTAACCCTGGTCTGCTACATAAGAAACTGACATTATCCAGCAATTCTCAAAAATACGTTCAGTACTTCAAGGTATGTGGCCCCCAGCTTCTCCGCATCTCTTTATGTAATGTGTTGGGTTCGGCTGAAACGTTATGCACCGGAAAAAGATTGTGAGTCATTATAACACGGTTGCTAACATTTGCTAGCTCTGTTTTGCTAAGCATGTGGGCTCGCCATTATCATCAGTGGAAATATGGCAGGTTATTGTAACCTCAAGTCAGCCTTTGGTGAGAAATTCTACCCTTCTCTTTCAACATGCTTTTGCCTGTCTTGTTTTAACTTGTGTCTGTTCAAATGCAAAAGGGTCTGGAAATGGATCATGAGGGGGCTTCATACAAATTTGGCATGATGTCCGACCACAGCTGCTGATGTATTTCTCTCAAAGAGAGAGAGGGGGAGAGGTAGACTTTATTCTTTAGTAGTTTGGGATCTCTGTCAACAACAGGTAGGATTATCTTGTGTTTTATATACATCGATGCAATATATATACTCTAATTATATAATTGCATACTGAACGTGATTACGTAAAATAATCACGTTTATTCGTGATTATAAATAAAGAGACTTTATTCTTCGCCTGTCCAGAGGCAGGAAAATAACGAGGAGGAACTACAAAAATGGAGTGAGACTACAAGAATAAAGTCTAGAGCAACAGTCATAAGGCGCTGGTACAGCTGGCAGCCCGGTGTAAACGCTCTCTCTTCTTTCTCACACTTATTGTGCTTTATCTCCTATATTTTGTAAATATAGTTAGTATATTTTTTCTACTTTACTGTACGATAGGGACACGCGCTGGAATAGTTTTTTAACTCAACTGTTTTTGACTTTTTTCGGCTGGATTTGAGCGTTTTTCGTCACGTTGTGACGTGAGCTAGCTCCGAGCAAGCCCACCAGCCCCCCCCCCGCGCCCTCCGGCCGCGCTAAAGTACGGCGTGTCGTCGGTACACGTTTATATACACGTTTATATGAAAGAGGAACTTCACGAACGATCGGGACACGCACTGGAATCGCTTTAAATTAACTTGTTTTGACTTTATTCGGCTGGATTGAGTGTTTTCGTCGTGTCGTTGCGATGTGTCTTGGCTCTGAGTCCCCCGGCTCCGGCCCCGCCCCCCGGCCGGCGCCGTACCGCGTTTACACAAAGGAAGAACTCATGAAACTGCGGAGAACAGTCGTCTTACCCGGAGATCGTTACGTTATCCCGGCGGACATCCTAAGGAAAACGCAACGAGGCAGACGGGCTGGACGTAAACTCCGAGAGAAGAGAGGGACAAACAGGAAGTCGGTTCCCGACGTAGTCATGGGTAACGTGAGGTCCCTTCAAAATAAAATGACGGAAATAGCGAGCCTCATGCGGTCCCAGAGGATTTATAGGGACAGCAGCGTCTTGATTTTCACAGAGACCTGGTTAACAGCAGAAATGCCAGACTCTATTGTAGGTTTGGACAATTTGCATCTGCTGCGGGCGGACAGAACAGGAAGAAAAGAGGTGGAGGTCTGTCGGTGTATGTGAACACGAGCTGGTCCAAACCCGAACACTGCACAGTGAGGGAGCAGCTATGTAACAAGGATATTGAACTATTGGCTATTGGCATGAGGCCATATTATCTGCCCCGGGAGTTCTCACATGTGATTTTGATCGCAGTCTATGTGGCCCCGTCTGCCAATGCTGAAGATGCTTGTGAAGCACTGCTCTCCTGCACTTGTAGGCTGGAAACACAGCATCCACAGGCTCTCTTCCTCATCTCTGGTGACTTTAACCACGCTTCTCCCTCTTCTGTTCTACCAACATACACCCAGTATGTTACCTGCTCCACCAGAGAGAATAGAACATTGGACTTGTTTTTTGCCAACACCAAGGAGGCTTATTCCTCTTCCCCCCTCTCTCCCCTGGGCAGCTCGGACCACAACCTTGTACATCTGAGGCCTGTGTATGAACCCATCGTGCGCAGGCAGCCTGTGGTGTCCCGTGAGGTGAGGATGTGGTCTGCTGAGAGCGAGGAGGCTCTGAGGGACTGCTTCAGCACCACTGTCTGGACTGAGCTTTATGACCCACATGGGGAGGACATCAACACCATCACAGAGTGCATCACGGACTACATCAACTTCTGTTTTGAGAACATTGTTCCCTCCCGGACGGTGCGGTGTTTTCCAAACAACAAGCCATGGATTAACCGTGAACTGAAGGCTCTGCTGAAGGAGAAGAAGAGAGCCTTCAGGTCAGGGAACAAGGAGGAGCTGAGGACTGTGCAGAAGGAGCTGAGGAGGAAGATCAGGCAGGCTGAGGCCGGCTCCAGGAGGAGGATGGAGGAGCAGCTGCAGCAAAAGAACATTCAGGGAGTGTGGAGGAGCCTGAAAACCATCTCGGGCTTCAAAATCCCCCCTGCCCAGACAGAGGGGGATCTACAGTGGGTGAATGATTTAAATGCTCACTTCTTGAGGTTTGATCGGTCACCCGCCCCTCCCCCTGCACAGCTGCATGCTCCCTCTTCCACAGCTGGACAATGCCCTGCATCTGTTCCTCTTCGCTTATCTGCCCCGGACCATCAGCTCCCCACTTCGCCTGGACTCACCCATCCCTACAGCACACGGTCCCCCTGCCAACCACTGACTGTCACAGCAGCACAGAGTGAGCTGAAGAGGATTAAAGTGAGGAAGGCAGCAGGACCTGATGGCATCAGCCCCAGGCTCCTTAAGTCCTGCGCAGATGAACTGTGTGGAGTTATGGAGCATGTCTTCAACATGAGCCTGAAGCTGAGGGTGGTACCACAGGTCTGGAAGACCTCCTGTCTGGTACCTGTGCCTAAGACACCGCGCCCCAAAGACCTCAACAGCTTCAGGCCAGTGGCTCTCACTTCCCACCTGATGAAGACACTGGAGCGGCTAGTCCTGGACCACCTCCGCTCCACCGTGAGCTCAGCCATGGACCCGCTGCAGTTTGCATATCGGTCTGGCATCGGAGTGGAGGACGCCGTCATCTCCCTGCTGCACCGCTCTCTCTCTCACCTGGAAAAGCCTGGCAGCTCTGTGAGGATTCTGTTCTTCGATCTTTCCAGCGCCTTCAACACCATCCAGCCGCTGCTCCTGAGGGACAAGCTGGAGACGGCTGGTGTGGAGTATGACCTGGCAGAGTGGATCCTGGACTACCTCACAGACCGACCCCAGTTTGTGAGAGCCCGGAACTGTGTGTCTGACACTCGGACCTGCAGTGTGGGGGCGCCCCAGGGCACTGTCCTCGCGCCCTTTCTCTTCACCCTTTACACTGCAGACTTCAGACATGACACGGACAGCTGTGTCCTGCAGAAGTTCTCTGACGACTCTGCCATCATCGGACTCATCACGGACGACGATGACGCGGAGTACAGAGGACTGGAGCAGGACTTTGTGGACTGGTGTCAGCGGAACCACCTCCTCATCAACGCGGGGAAGACCAAGGAGATGGTGGTGGATTTCCTCAGACGCCACTCCACTGCCCCCTCACCAGTGAACATCCAGGGACGGGACATTGAGAGAGTGACTCATACAAGTACCTGGGTGTTCATCTGAACCACAAACTGGACTGGACTCATAACACAGACGCACTGTACAGGAAGAGCCAGAGTCGGCTCTACCTCCTGAGGAGACTCAGGTCTTTTGGAGTGACAGGGCCACTCCTGAAGACCTTCTATGACTCTGTGGTGGCATCAGCCCTCCTGTATGGTGTGGCCTGCTGGAGCAGCAGCATCACAGAGAGGGAGAGGAAGAGGCTGGACAGAGTCATCAAGAAGTCCAGCTCCGTCCTGGGCTGTGCTCTGGACTCGGTGGAGGAGGTGGGGGACAGAAGGGTCCTGGCTAGATTCACATCTATGCTGGACCATGAGTGTCACCCCCTGCAGGACACTCTCTCCGCTCTGGAGAGCAGCTTCAGTGAGATCCACCCTCGCTGTGTGAAGGAGAGGTTCCGTAGGTCTTTCCTTCCTGCTGCTGTCAGACTTTATAACAAAACTGTTAGTACTGAACACTCGCAATACTGACCTAACCATGTGCAATTCATGTGCAATTACTGTGAAATTCATGTGCAATCTATGTGCTGTCGTGACACATATTCATGTGCAATTACTGTCGTGATCACATGCAACGGTATTTATTTATTTATTTGTCTATGGGAGTTTTTATTTATTCATAGGAGATCTTCTACTGAAAGTGTTTTTCAGACTTCCTATAAGTGATCTGTTCTTCTGTATCTACCTCTGTATCTACCTGCGTTGCACCAATGAAATTTCCCCATGTGGGACAATAAAGGATTATCTTATCTTATCTTATCTTAATAATTCTAAGCGGCACTTGTCCAGGGAGGGAGAGGGGGAGAGAGGGGGGGAGAGGGAGGGAAGGGGGAGAGAGGGAGGAGAGGGAGAGACGCAGACACTCCAGCAATGGCTTCAGCCATTGCAGATTTTCTAGTTTTTGTTTGCTTTTTTACTCGTAAGCCGCTGTTTGTTTGGACACAAACAAACCATACGTTTCTCTGATTGGTTAATCCGCTTGTCAATCACGCCCTTTGGAAATCGTCGAGGCAGGATATAATTCTAGACCAAAAGTCTTTGCCAAGCGTGTGTTCTTGGCTCATCAGGGAAGGGCTGGGTCACTTTTGAAGGACGTAACTCGCACATTCCACTTTGGATTGCTTAAACTGCCCAGTATAATTCACTTAAGACAGTGAACGTGAACTATGTAACTTTTCTGACAGACCTTCCACCAGATAAGCTACCTTTAAATATGTACAAGCAACAGATTTCACATCTTTTTTTTTTCATTTATTTGGAGATTAAAGCAGACACAATTTCTTACATAGCTCTTAATAAAAAAAAAAATTCTATGGAAACATTTAACATGAGGCTCATCCACAATTGGAGCTTTTTCATTAAAGGTTTTGAGGAATGGCTTTACTCGGGTCTAACAGCATAAACAGTGGAATCGTGATGCACACTGACAGCTGCAGGTCGCAGGTCGCAGATAGCTTCCAGTCCTGTGCTTTGATGGAAAGCATTTGTTCAGAGCCAGAGTGGTACAAGCTTGCATGTCTGAAACAGGCAGGAGACACAAGGCTTTGAAAAGATGAGCTCCGACACATCAAGGCTAAAGCTGTGCGGTCACACTCAAACATAAAGATCATTGCTCTCCTGCACGAAGCGGAATGGTGTTTGGTGGCAGAAAGGACTATTTTACCATCCGAATAAGGATTGATATTTGGCTAAATTGACTTTCCCGAGCTTTTAACTATATTCTTATGTGGTTACAATGACTTATGTGTGTTTGAGTAATCCTCTATCATCTAGCGTTTGATGAGCTGGTGAAAATCTAAAAGGAGGATTTGGAAGTCTTCAGCAGCATGTGAACAACAGGTTAAACAGAACTGTGATTTACACAAGTGTTCTTAGAATAAACAATGGCCCCATTTGAGTCTCGGAGAGAAGTTTCCTGTCATCCTAATGTTCAATTAAAGCTGCACTATGAAACTTTTGTACCGCACCTGTCAATAAGCCGCGGTCCGCTGTGCCGCGGGTCTAAGTTGGATTGTAATAAAATACACAGCATTTTGAAGCTTACAAACAGACAAACAGCTGTCCCTACTGTCCCCTCAGTCCTTGATGACTCTGTGTGAGCTGATTTACCTGTGTCTGTGTCTTCACATCTGGTTCATCTGCTCCTGAGCTTGTGCTTATCGTGTGAGTGTAATGTTGTAACATGATGTATTTACACAGAAAGATGTTCCATTATAGTAATGCACATGTGTCTTTTGACCCGTGAGTCAGGTCTGGCCAAGAAAGTCTCATTTCAATGCGGCAGGTTCTAAATTGCAGACCGCCGTATATTACATGTCGCGCTCCACGTGTGTCTTTGCGTTTCACCGTGTCTAGATTCACTTCCTCATTAAACTTGTTTCTCTGTGAATATGAGTGATTGTAATTGCGTTTTGAAGCTTAAAATACAGTGATCTTCTTCTACAGTGTGTCAAATGCTTGTGCTTCCTGTTAGAGTGTCACCCAGTGGTTGTTAGCCAGTAAAAATCTATAAATTAACCACACCCAGGGCCCAAGGGTTCAAAGCATAGGGGAAAAAAGTAGCGGCTTAAAGTCTGAAAAGTACGGTAGTTAGTAGCAAGTACTCCCTATTGGGTAATTGATTGGCTGTTAATTAAGGTTAAATTCAAATTCAAACTTTCCTCATTGTGTATCTAATCGTCACAGCCTCTCTTTTACCCAATCACATAGTCAAAAACCCCTGTTTAAACAAATCTTAAGTTCTGTTGAAATTGAATGTGCTATAGCTTATTAAATTGACTTGTCGGGTATTATAAAGCCGTTTTGAAAACTGCTGATTTGATTAACTGATAAATGTACCACACAAAAGTAATCTGGTTCTTGTGATATTCTGAATTATTGCATGAGTTCCTAATCCGGTACTCTCCCCTCAGTTCTAACAAAGTAGTGATGGCAAGTTGGTATTTTGCATAATTGAGTTGTATACTCTGGTGCCCTGTCCTTATAGTTATATTCAATTCAATTTTTTTTTTACAATTTCCAAAATCACAACAGCAGTTTCCTCGAAGGGCGATAGTGAAAAACAGATGTTTGAAAACAGATGAGATGCTAAATTAATCCAATAACCTACAATCACTCACTCAGGCATTTCCCTTTTGAGACACTACAAAGACGACTCTTTGACCAGAATCCAACTGCTGTGAGCCGATCAGTGTAAGAGAGAGAGGGACAGAGGAGCGCGGAGAAATGAGCAAATGCTTAAGTGACAGCCCATATTTATGTCATTGCACAGCTTATGTATTTATTTATAAAAATGTATGATGATATAATGATACGACACTTAGCTTATGCAGTTGAAAAGCACTATTAATGTTTGCACATTTGCCTGTACATCTCATCTTTATGTACTGCTTGGATCAGTTGTCAGAATCGAGCTGAATCATATGTCATATTAAGTGCGTCTTATCGATGAATGATATCCAAATAAACTTTCTCCATGGTGTATGTTACGTGCCTGTGATTGCAAGCTGACTGCCGATTCCACAGTTTGGCTCATCTATGATTGTGATAATGATTGATAGTTTTTCAACAGGGCTGTGTACTTTCTCCTCTACTCTTCTCTGTACATATACATTGTACATATACATTGCTGCACCTCCAGCCACGACGACTACGACAGAGTCTGAGGACAAAGCACTGGAAGTCAAGGCACTGGAAGAAGAACTTTTAGGACTACGACAAAGTCTAAGGAATAAAGTCTGGCGGTAATGCAACACTCGGATGTCAACCGCCATAAAACAACAACAACAACAACAACAACAACAGCCACGACTGATCAAGTTTGCAGATGACATCACCCTCAATGGACTCATCCCGGGATGAGTCTGTCTACAGGAGGGGCTTGTGTAAGTAAGTAAGTCAGTAAATTGTATTTATACAGCACCTTTCACAGACAGAAGTCACAAAGTGCTTCACAAAACACAAAATAAAACAATAAAAACACAAAAAACTTACATTGAGCAATACATATACAACAATATACAGTCAAATCAGTCCCTAAAACAAATGCAATTAAAAGGCCTGACTAAATAAAAAGGTTTTAAGCTGACCCTTAAAGTAGTAACAGAGTCCAGTGACCGTAGGGAGAGCGGAAGATCATTCCAGAGTCTGGGCGCAACAGCCTGGAAGGATCTGTCTCCTCTGGTCCCAAAACGAGTGCGAAGCACCAACAGTTTCTGATCCAAGGACCTTAGGGAGTGTACGGTTTAATCAGATCGCTGATGTACAGAGGGACCTGACCATGCAAAGCTCTAAAAGTCAGAACTAGAATTTTAAACTATATCCGGAAGGAGACCGGCTCCAGTGAAGGGCTTTGAGGGTGAAATGTGGGCCCTTCTATTGGTGCGAGACAAGATCCTCGCAGCAGAGTTCTGGAGCAGCTGCAGACGAGAGAGTTCCTTCTTGTTAAGACAGGAAAACAAACTATTACAGTAGTCTAAACGTGAAGACACAAAAGCATGAATTATAAGTTCCAGATCATTTTGAGACACCATTTTTCTGAGCTTAGAGATTTTCCTCAACTGAAAGAAACAGTTCCTCGTCAACAGCTGGAGTGGTGCTCTAAAGACATGTCTGTGTCAAAGATAACACCCAAGTTTCTAAGACTTGGATTAGCAGTCTGGCCTAAATCACCCAAATACTGGTTTATCCCTGGAATGACATCATCAGGGGCAATAATCAGTGTTTCTGTTTTGTCTGCATTTAGCTGCAAGGAGTGCAGTGTCCTGGTGCAGCGGTAACAACCTGGAGTTCAACGCCCAGAAGACAGTGGAGATGATCGTGAACTTCAGGAAAGTCACAGCCCCCCCAGCCCCCCCTCACCATGACAGACTCCCGCATCAGCACTGAGGACTCCTTCCGCTTCCTCAGCACCACCATCACCCAGGACCTCAAGTCGGAGCCCACCATCAGCTCCTTCATCAAGAAGGTCCAGCAGAGAATGTACTTCCTGTGGCAGCTGAGGAAAGCCAAGCTGCCAGTGCAGATGATGGTGCAGTTCTACAAGGCCAACATTAAGTCCATCCTCATCTCCTCCATCACCGTGTGGTACGCTGGAGCCACAGCCAGGGACAAACAGAGACTACAGCGCATTGTGTGCTCTGCTGAGAAGGTGATCGGCTGCAGACTTCCATCTCTGCAGGACCTGTACATCTCCAGGACTCTGGGACGTGCAGGTATTTGAGCCACTCCCCTCAGACAAGAGGCCACTCCTCTCAGGCAATAAAATAGACTTGGTCTGAATATATACACAATTTACAACGCAAGTTCCTAGTTTGTGAATTTTGTTCATTGACAATGGCAATAAACCCCTTTCTGATTGTGTTTCGTCTCATGTTTGATGTTACCGGTAACTGCTTTCTTATAATATATATCATCACAGGCCTAGACTTTGGAGTTTTACTCAAGTATTTTCTGAAAAAGTGTTTTGTAATTTCAGGCTTGTGCTTGTCTGTCTGTGTATCCTTCAGTGTGTTTATGGGCAGCACATAAGTCGACAGCTGACACCAGTTCGGCAAAGTCTGACGGAGCTGCTCCTGACACTGTTTTCCTCAGTCTCCACAAACCCATCTACATTCTTTCACTCAGACTCAACCCATGCAGAAAATGACTTCATTAGCCCGTCTGTGTTAAGTGCTTGTTTGTGGAGCGGTGCACTGTTGTTTTGAATTGCGATCTTGACGGGGAGTTATGGAAATGGTTTGTGCCATCGATGACAAGACGTTAATTTTGTTGCAAGAAATGTGACTAATATAAATGACCAGAAGAACACAGGGTACCACTCTGCAGTCGATCAGAGGTGATGAAAGAGGCGGAGGATGCTGATAGTGTGCACAGTTAGTCAAACGAGATTTTTTAAGAAACAATATTTTAAATGTATTAATGTCCTTCCAAAAATCTTCGCTCTGCGTTATGTAACTTTTTTGGTGTCACCTGCCAGTCTTCCTTGAGATGTTATGCCGTTTGTGTGTGTTGGATGAGTGGAAGTTGTACATGAACACTGCAAGTCGTCTGTTCCGTTCTGAAAATGGGGAATTCTGGAAACAACATGAACGATCCAACTAACATCAGGGGCGTTTGATTGGCGAAAGTCAGTAAATCATTCTCAACAAACAATAGCTTGTAAGATATTTTGAATCAGATGAAAGGAATATTAAAGGAGACAGTGCTTTTGTCTGCTATATATTTTAGTGTATATATTTTGTCTTCTATATCTGTTATAATCTATGACACCTTTGGATCATTATTTTATATTATGGACATTTTAAATAGCAATATTGATCGAAGACAACCCATTATGGTACGTGGTACAACAAAGTGCAGCTCCTCTGGACCAGGTTGACGGCTCCGGTGGATTTTGTTTGTTCCAAAATTATTGTGTGACCCTATCGAATCCTACAAGTATTACCTTTTCAGAAAAAAAAATGGCACACCAAGCACGCCCAAACAAGCATGAATCGTGCAAGTACATTGTGTAGGTAATTGAGAGGTGCAAAACAATTATAACATGGTTTCAAGATCCTAAAAGACAATTTTGCATAATAGGTGTTCTTATTGATGTACCGTCAGCAACTTGAAATTGTTTCTGCTCAAAATATTGAGTCCCCAACAGATTGTGTTGGCAACATCTGACCAAATGCACATGAACGCACACAGGTCGGGTGAAGCAGCACTCGAAGAAATAGTTACCCCCCACGAGTCCGAAGGTTCGCAAGTCCGAAAGTTCGCTTACACGGTGCGAGGAGCTGCACGCTGAAGTGCCACTTGGTGTGCCAGTCTCTAAATTACGGTCTAATATGTTTGTTTAAAAATGTTTTTATCTTAAAAGATATCAAACATATTTATACTAAAAACAACAACATTGAGCATAAATCCAAGTTGCTAATCCTAGATGCCATATTCCTTTTGAGTTAAAAACAAAATTAACCCTTTGTATATTTTTAAAGATTTTTATTATTTTTTAAAACAAGGATTCTTTTCAATAGCTCCCCATGTCAGCCAACCTAGATAGTCAACGCTAAGTTATAATAGTAGTTTGAGTCTCTAGGTATCACGCATACCTTTTACTTTTTCTTTATTTTTTTTAATTAAATATGTTTGATATTTTTTAAGATAACACATTTTAAACAAACACTTTACGTACTTTAGAGACGGTCCCTATCTGGCGCACGAGCCGTGAGGAGAACGCTCACAGTTTTGGACTAGTGAACCTTTGGACTAGCGAACCTTCGGACTTGTGGGCAGCCACCAAAGAAATCTCCCATCTCTTCTTTTTTCTATTTATTTATTTGAAGAGGACAATGAATGCAGTGACGTTGTGTAAATATGCTAGATTTAGCATGGAGCTAATTTCCATCTCTGTCATCATTATGAGATACAACAGAGCTCCTGCAGTTGTCATCACACTATCCCAGCATGCGGCACCAAACTCAACAGTGGCAAGGATGGTTGCACTGAAACTAAGAGATTTTTTTTTTGCACTGAGATGTACAAATGATCAAGAAAAGAAGAAAGACAGAGAGTTTTACCAGATTTACAAAGCTAAAGATTGAAGAGAAAAAATAAATTTTGTAACTAAAAGGGCTACAGTGAGTCAAGCCTCACATGAATTAAGATACTAATATTAGTATTTCGGCTTTCATTTCCATTTTCATTTGGGGAATAATCATTGTCTCATAATGATTCTAAGATTGTCGATTCTATTATGATCAAATTATGAAAAAGAGTGTTTGAAGAGAACAACAAACAGATGATTTTCAAACAGAGTAATTGACTGCTTAATAAAATCACAATTCTAGTTTGGGTGTTTATTCCATTGACCATGGATTAGCCAGCTTCACATTGGTTAGAGTATAACAAAATCACATAATATTAATTGGCAGTATCAGTGTGTTAGTGTGGCATGGTGGTGCAGTGGTTAGCACCCTCGCTTCTCAGCAAGAAGGCCCTGGGAGGTCCTGTGTGGAGTTTCCATGTCCTGCCTGTGTCTGCATGGATTCCTTTGTGTTCGCTGGTTTCCCCTACCATTAAAAACATGTACAACAGGCTTCTCCTCTCAATGGTACTTAATAACATCAGTCTGCCCAGGGACGACAGGTGGAAATTAGCACTTGAGCTACAACCTGGTACAAAGCATCTCCTGATACGGTTAAGTGTTCTGTCACAGTAAAAGCAGAAGAGTTTGGCTGTAAATGGAACATTATCTCCCCATTTCATGCAAAACACCAGTAGCATGTCGGACTCGCTGTGCAAGAGCCTGGAGCCCTAGATATTCACTCAAGAAAACGTTGGTATGAACCATCGCACAGAGTGAATGTGTTCTGTCTCATGGCTTTAAATTCCTTATGTCTTGAAGTGTGACAGCCATAAATCTGATGCGCCAAAAGAAAAGAAGAAACTGCAGTGGACACCAGGCTTTATCGCTCTCCATGGAAACAACCAAGCAATGCCATAAGGCCAGATCTGTCGACAAACAAGCCTGCTCATAGAAAAAAATCTAAAAGGTATTTTAGCAATAAATAGATCTCTAATTGAATACATGGAAGATATACACATTTAATATTTTATATAGAACATTCCTGGCTAAGAAAAAATATTCTTAGCAGACCCAGCAAGAAAATTAATGTCCTCTCCAAAGCCAGTCAATGTTTAAGCAGCAACCCAGCCACATTCTACCGCTCTCCTTCTTCATATTTGCCCTGTATTCCACTTGTGTTTAAATGATGATTACCCAGATTGCTTTTGTGCTGCATGGGTCCACTCCGCTCCAGCTGTTCCAATGTGGGCAGTGATTGCAATCTCAACAGTTTCTCCAAATCTGGAATACGGTCATTTCGCACATTAAGTGGAGTAAATCGCAAAGGATGCTCAGAGCTGAAGCTAAAGTTGACATGAAATTGCAATGAAATTCAGTATTTGAACGAAATATTGACATTGATATTTGAAAAGTCCTACCTGGTGGTGTGTTTTGGTTTGGCTACATATTTTAGATTGAGCTGAGAAATGTCTTGATAAAGTTTAAGGGTTTGTATTATGCTAAATGTAATTTATTGCTTTGAATCACGTTATGATATTGGACTTCGACTTTTTTTCCCATGTGTTTGAATAATTGTAATCCAATTCCATGACGTCAAGCAACTGAAGCAACATTTATTCCCAAAAAGTCACAAACCATAGATCCCATTTCCAAACATTTCAGCATACATTTAAACTGACCTATTATTAACAGTTATTTTAGTAAATTATTCCACATATATGATTGTGGGGTGGACAGGTGACATTATGCAGTTAATGAGCTCAAACAGGTGCATTGTTCATTGTTTTATGTTGCACTGTATCACCAAAGCAAGCTCCTATTCTGTGAATTCTGTTCATTGAAAATGGCAGTAAAATTTCTGATTTCTAATTTAGATTAGTAAATGGAGCAGAAATGGACTTTTTAAAGGCATCATATAATGTGATTTGCGGATTCCCCTTCATAATTTCTCAGTGGGAGAATTTGCAAAATCGCAGGGTCTACAACTACTTATTTTCCTTGCTGTAAATGGACGAAACAAACTAGATGATTACAGCTTTTGAACAAAGAAAGAGGCACTTGAGTTTGGATTTACACAAAGCTAAAATGAAGGTAGGCTTACTGCAGTGCATTATTATGACCGATAAAAGATACATGCAGAGAGCTGTTTGATTTAGCGTTGCGTTATATGTGAGAGAAAAGAAAATGTATGAATGGAGCCAATCAGAGCACTCCTCGTGTGGCAACTGGAGATGCAGATTCTACAAACATACAAAGATTATCTTCTTTGTGTGAAAAGAGGAAGAGGAAAACATGAGCAACCGTGCTGTGCTTTGGTCCACCTCCTCCAACCTGTGGTGCTGCTGAAATCCATACAAAACATTCACATATAACTGATAGCTTTGGCTCATGAGGTGGAGCAGGTGGTGTAATGATGCAAACACCGCTCCTGTCCTCAGGCATAAGTCCTGTAACAAGAATGTTGGCAGTTCAATCCCCACCTCACTCTGCTGCTGTGCCTTTAGGCAAGACATATTGGCCATGTTTGATGAACATTTCGACACCAAAGGCAGCTTGTTCATGGTTATTTGGCACTTCAATTTCCTCCGTTTTGTACATTAACAGCATGCCTTTGGGCAAGACATTAAACATGTGAGCATTGTGTGTAAGAATGGAACATTAGTGACATTTTGCAGTTGGATTTCAATGTTATCTAGAAGATTAATTTAAATAAAAATATCTCTTATTTATTTATATATATATATATATATATATATGGAGGGACCATCATGGGAGGACACGCCCCTGTACCACCGGATCATAACTAAAGTGGCTGATATCACGAAATCCTACCAATGGCTAGAAAGAGCCGATCTGAAGGACATCACAGAGGCCCTGATCATGGCAGCACAGGAGCAGGACCTGAACACCAGATCAATAGAGGCCCAGATCTACCACACCAGACAAGACCTAAGGTTTAGGCTGTGCAAAGGGGGCCTGAGACAATCCCGCACATAACTGCAGGATATAAGATGCTGGCAGGGACAGCATACATGGAGCGCCATAACCAGGTGGATGGCATAGTGTACAGAAACACATGTGCAGAGTACGGGCTGGAGACACCGAGGACAAAGTGGGAAACACCTCCAAAGGTGGTGGAGAACGACCGAGCCAAGGTCCTCTGGGACTTCCAGATACAGACAGACAGAATGGTAATGGCGAACCAACCAGACATAGTGGTGTTTGACAAGGGTCAGAGGAAAGCCGTGGTGGTGGACTTTGCAGTACCATGTGATGGTAACATCCGGAAAAAGGAACACAAGAAACTAGATAGTAGAAAAAGCTTCAGTTGTAGTCATCTGGACTCAGTTTGAAAAAATAGACGTTTCGACTCTCATCCAAGAGTCATTGTCAATAACAGAATCTAGGTCGAGAACTCCGATATTAATACTGTTCTGTGGTAAGACCCGCCCATTGGGAGGAGCCTTCCTGAAGTAGAAAGAGTTGTTTGTTTCAACAGAAACTCCCCCCTTGTATCTACCGAGCTAGCCTATTCAGAATCTCAATGGGCTATTAGAAACCTCTTTGTCTTTGTGAGACCCTGGCTCAACCACCCTGAGTACCTGATTAGCATCTGAATGTCCTCTACCTTTCCAGGGGTTCAGTAACCCATTATAAATAACCGGAAGATTAAACCTTAGCCCTCCATTTCTGTTTAAAGAAGGTCTTTCTTTTTTAACAAAAATAGCTTCCTTGACTCCTCTTTCAAACCATCTTTTCTCCCTGCTTAAAACCTTCACATCACCGTCTTCAAACGAGTGATTAGAGGCTTCAAGATGGAGATGCACGGCACTCTGTGGTCCTGAACTTGTATTTCTTCTGTGCTGATAAAGCCTCTTGTGTAGAGGCTGTTTCGTCTCACCTATGTAACGTTCTTTACAACTTTCTTCACTGCATTGGATCGAATAAACTACATTGCTCTGTTTTTGAGTCTGCAACTTGTCCTTTGGGTGAACCAGTTTTTGTCTTAAAGTGTTTCCTGGTTTCAAATAAACAGGGACTTCGTGTTGTCTAAAAATTCTCTGCAGTTTTTCCGAGAGGCCAGACACATAAGGGATAGAGACACCCTTCCTTCTCTGTTCAGTTTCCCTTTTGTCCTGCTTCTTGGTTCTCTTCACTCTGTTGAGAGCCCAAGCGGGGTAACAACAGGCTGAGAGGGCATTACGGACATGTTTTTCCTCTTTCTTCTTGCCCTCTGAGCTGGTGGGCACACCTTGAGCTCTGTGTTGTAAGGTTCTGATCACCCCCAGCTTGTGCTGTAGTGGGTGGTTGGAACCAAAGAGCAGATACTGGTCCGTGTGTGTAGGTTTCCTATATACTTCTATTTGGAGTTTCCCGTCCTCTCCTCTGATCGTGGAACAATCAAGAAAGGCCAAGCGGTTCTCCTTAGCGTCTTCTCTTGTAAACCTAATATGTGGGTCCACAGCATTGATGTGATCAGAGAAGGTTTCCAGCTCTTGTTTCTTGATTGTTACAAAAGTATCATCGACATAGCGGAGCCACAGTTTTGGGGCTATGCCTGAGAATGAGGACAGTGCCTTCTTCTCAAAGTGCTCCATGTACAGGTTGGCCACTATGGGAGAGACGGGCGAGCCCATGGCACAGCCATGAATCTGTCTGTAAAATTGTCCCCGGAATTGAAAGTAAGTGGTGTTCAGACAGATGTCCAACAGTTTACATATGTGTTCAGGTGTCAGTTTGGTCCTTTCCTGTAGGTGGTGTCTTCCTGCAGTCTGATCCTCACTGCTGCTACTGCATCAGAGGTCGGGATGCAGGTGAACAGGGACACCACATCATATGAAACCATGAGGTCATCTGGGTCCAGTTGGAGATGTTTCACTTTATCCACAAAGTTGTGCGTGTTTTCCACATGATGTTCCGAATTCCCCACAAGCGGAGCCAATATAGTTGTTAAATGCTTGGCCACATTGTAAGTGATGGAATCTGTGCTGCACACTATGGGTCTGAGTGGAACCTCCTTTTTGTGTATTTTTGGAAGGCCATAAATGCAAGGCATGGCTTCACCAGGATACAGTCTGTAATACAGAGGCCGGTCTATCGCTTCCTCTTTTTCCAGCCTTTGTAAACAGTCTATCACTTTCTTCTTGTAGCCACTGGTCGGATCTCTTTTCAAGCGCTCGTATGTGGTCGTGTCATCGAGGAGGGTGTGGACTTTGGCTTCGTAATCAGCTGCGTTGAGAATCACAGTACAACGTCCCTTGTCTGCTGGGAGGATGTTGATACTATGATCTTTTTCCAGTGCTGAAAGTGCTTTACTCTCTTCAGCTGTGATATTTGAAGGCGGTGGTTTGGCACTCTTCAGGGTCGCTGTGACACGTAACCTCAGGTCTGCAGCCTCCGATTCAGTCATTTTGTTGTTTCTAATTGCAGTTTCAGTGGCTGTGATGTAGTCCTCTGTAGGGATGTGTTTCGAGGTGACAGAAAAGTTGAGCCCTTTAGAGAGCACCTCCTTTTCTGCCTGTGTCAGAACGCGATCTGATAGGTTCTTAATCCAATTGTTTTTGCTGGTCGCTAATTTGTCTGTCTCAGTCCTAATGTCTAGCTCGACCTCACCTGCATTCTTTTTGTTCAAAAGAATGTTGAACTTCTTGATTTGGCGTTCTTTGCTCTTCCTGTGCTGTGCTTCTTGTACATGTACCTGTACATGGAGCACTTTGAGAAGAAGGCACTGTCCTCATTCTCAGGCATAGCCCCAAAACTGTGGCTCCGCTATGTCGATGATACTTTTGTAACAATCAAGAAACAAGAGCTGGAAACCTTCTCTGATCACATCAATGCTGTGGACCCACATATCAGGTTTACAAGAGAAGACGCTAAGGAGAACCGCTTGGCCTTTCTTGATTGTTCCACGATCAGAGGAGAGGACGGGAAACTCCAAATAGAAGTATATAGGAAACCTACACACACGGACCAGTATCTGCTCTTTGGTTCCAACCACCCACTACAGCACAAGCTGGGGGTGATCAGAACCTTACAACACAGAGCTCAAGGTGTGCCTACCAGCTCAGAGGGCAAGAAGAAAGAGGAAAAACATGTCCGTAATGCCCTCTCAGCCTGTGGTTACCCCGCTTGGGCCCTCAACAGAGTGAAGAGAACCAAGAAGCAGGACAAAAGGGAAACTGAACAGAGAAGGAAGGGTGTCTCTATCCCTTATGTGTCTGGCCTCTCGGAAAAACTGCAGAGAATTTTTAGACAACACAAAGTCCCTGTTTATTTTAAACCAGGAAACACTTTAAGACAAAAACTGGTTCACCCAAAGGACAAGTTGCCGACTCAAAAACAGAGCAATGTAGTTTATTCGATCCAATGCAGTGAAGAAAGTTGTAAAGAACGTTACATAGGTGAGACGAAACAGCCTCTACACAAGAGGCTTTATCAGCACAGAAGAAATACAAGTTCAGGACCACAGAGCGCCGTGCATCTCCATCCTGAAGCCTCTAATCACTCGTTTGAAGACGGTGATGTGAAGGTTTTAAGCAGGAGAAAAGATGGTTTGAAAGAGGAGTCAAGGAAGCTATTTTTGTTAAAAAAGAAAGACCTTCTTTAAACAGAAATGGAGGGCTAAGGTTTAATCTTCCTGTTATTTATAATGGGTTACTGAACCCCTGGAAAGGTAGAGGACATTCAGATGCTAATCAGGTACTCAGGGTGGTTGAGCCAGGGTCTCACAAAGACAAAGAGGTTTCTAATAGCCCATTGAGATTCTGAATAGGCTAGCTCGGTAGATACAAGGGGGGAGTTTCTGTTGAAACAAACAACTCTTTCTACTTCAGGAAGGCTCCTCCCAATGGGCGGGTCTTGCCACAGAACAGTATTAATATCGGAGTTCTCGACCTAGATTCTGTTATTGACAATGACTCTTGGATGAGAGTCGAAACGTCTATTTTTTCAAACTGAGTCCAGGTGACTACAACTGAAGCTTTTTCTACTATGGAACACGCCTGGATGAATGAGGGATTACACCGACACAAGAAACTAGAGAAATCCCAAGGCCTCAGAGAGGAGCTGGAGAAGGCCTGGAGCGTGAAGGTATCGGTGGTGCTGTAGTGATCGAAGCACATGGGGCAGTGATGCCCAAACTGGAGGAATGACTTGAGCAGATCCAGGAAAAACATCAGACATCTCGGTCCAGAAAAGTGCAGTGCAGGAACAGATACTGCACAGAACCCTCAAGCTCCCAGGGGCCTCTGGTAGAGGACACGAGCTTGAAGGGGGAGAAATAGAGACCACCCGCAGAGGCTGAGGTGGTTTTTTAAAATTTTATATCTATATATTATATATATATTATATATATAGACTGTATGTATGTATGTATGTATGTGTATGTATGTATGTCAAGGTCATGGAGGACTACAAAAGTGTCATGTAAGTCACAGCTGTGTCAGAATTAAAACAAACACAAAGGGAAGGATACATTTTTCCATCATTAAAGCATATACATGAAATTGTGTGAATCAAATGTAGTCATTTTCATTCAAAGACTCCTATAAGTCTTGCAGAACAAAGGCTGGATTGTTTATGATATTGAATGGATGGAATGATGTATTAAGTAATATAATTTTGTCTAGAAACTAAAGAATTATTGAAGAAAATATGATGTTGATGATGCATTGATGTTGTCTGAATGGGTTCAAATTGTATTTGTTTACACATTTCCTCCGACTGGTTTTCAAGGATTTCATATTTATCATATACCTATTTTCAGATGCACTTTTGGTGCGTGTTGCCTGCTCCACAGAGAGGCCTGGCTGATAAATCTGGAGGCTTAACTCTGTCGTAGCGTCAGGAGTATAGGACCAAATGTAGCTCATACATATGCACATTCTCAGTACGCTGAAGACGGGTAGAGTTCACCGGAGGGAATAGTTTTTGCTCCGCTCCTGTTCGTCAGAGGAGAGGGTCTAACCACGAGAGGCCTCAGACACAGGCGGTAAACAAACAGGCTGAAGCGCTGGTAGAATGTGCACAAATAAATATGAGGCCAGAGAGAAGAGGGAGAGTGCACGGAGAAAAGGCTGATTTAAGACATAAGGGGAAAGAAAATGCATTAGAAGTATAAAGCAGTATTTTGTGCAGTGAAATTATGGTTTTAAAACATACCTGGAGTTTTATTTTGCTTCATTTTATGCTTGTTTCTTTAATCCTGTTTATGAGGTTGTCTCGCCTTTAGCCTCACAAAAACACTCAGTTTAAAGTTTCCCAGAGTTGTGACGTCAAAGGTTAAAATCCTTAGGTTCCCATGCCCTCTTTTTAAGTAATGAGCATTTCTGCGCGCATGACAACGGCGTGCTTAAATTAGCATTGGCATTAGCTTATTTCTCTCTCTCCTATCATCCCCCCTATTTCCTTCTCTCTTCCTTTTCTCCCTTCCTCTCCCTCCTCTCTTCCGTCACTCAGTATCTTTCTGTTTTTCTCTACCTCTTTCTATCTCTATCTCTATCTCTATATGATCTTTCCTCCTTCTCTCTCCTCTCTCTACCTCCCCTCTTCTTTTCCTCTATATCTATCCTCTCAGCTTTCTTTCCCTCACCTCTCTCCTTTCTCTCTCTAATTACCCTTCTCTCCCCTCTTTTTCCTTCTCTGTCACATCTTCCCCCTTTCTCTCTTTCTTTCTTGCCTGTCTTTCCACTCTTTCCCCCTTTTCCTTCTCTCTTTCGACCTCTATATTTCTTTCCACATTCTCTCCACTCTCTGTCTCCTCTTTTCTCTCTATCTCCTCAAACTCCCTTTCCCCTCCCCTTTTTTTGTCTCCCTTCACTCCTTTCCCTCCTCTTTCCTCTCTCATCCGTCCCTCCTCTTTGTTTTCACCTCTTTTACTCACTCGTCTTTGCTCGTTTCCCCCCTCTCTCTTTCCCTCCCTTTCTATTCTCTCTCTGCCTTTCCACTCGTTCCTCCTTTTTCCTTTCCCCGTCTCTTCTCTCTATCCCCTCTTTCCATCCTCTCTCTTTTCGACCTCTCTATCTTTCTTTCCATGTTCTCTCAACGCTCTATCTCTTCTTTTTCCTCACTCTCCTCTATCTTTTACTCACTCGTCTTTGCTCACTTCCCCACTTTCTCTTTCGGACTCTCCCTCTTCTTTCCTCTCTCTTATCCCTTTCTTCTCTTTCCCTCCACGTCTGAAATGATTGCGTGACCTGCTGGTGACCTCCGGCAGTAGCTCGCACTGTTGTTATTCCATCTCCCAAACCCATCATTCAGGCCGTTTCCGCCGCCAGCCGATCCTCTGTCTTCTTTTAGGGACAAATGACCACATTAGTTACAGCGGCAGTGTTGTACGTAGGACGCACCCCGCTGCTCTTTTCTCCTGCCGTTCACCAAGATTCCTTTGTAATCTGTATCTACTTTTTCTGGCAGTGAAGAGGTTACATGTTGGACCATAAAGGCTGGTGTCTGTCCGCTAAAAGTACTTAAGATTGGCTGAGTCTCAAGATAACAACTTAGTTACTTGAGACTTGGAAGCAGAGGCGAGTAGAAAAGTATTTACTGTTCTGAAATAAATGTGACGTTTTCATCATATTGGACTGTTGTATTCGTCTGATTAGGTTTATTAGGTCTTCCTGTTTTAGATTGGTTTAGTGACACTTTTGAGGAAGGTCCGACTCTTTAACTTATTTGGACTATTTTATTTTTCTTACAGCAACAATAATAAATCAATCAGAAATGTGCTAAATGTATCTGTAATTGTCTTTTCTTGTAATTGTCTTGGCTGTGGTTCAAGTATCACACATATAAATCTAATTACAGGTCATTTCTACTCCCCAGGCCCGGCTGCAACTACAAGGTTACACTGAGTGTCATTTAGTATTTCTTTCTGAAAAACTTGAAAAATGACTAAGCAGTTTATTCTATGAGACAAACATTGAGCTAAACTTGCTTTACTTTTATTGTTCCAAGTTACATATTTAACATAGTGTCAAATTGCCTCATGGCTGGCTTTATTTCTTTATTCATACATTTATTTTTCCCAACAGCAGGTGCTCAAACCTAGCTGGAAATGGATGAGTAGTTTGTAAAGTGTGTTTCACAAATGTATCGACATATCAGTACTGACAGGTGTGTCAAAAGGTATTGACACTTGTGCAAAAATAGGAATACATCTTTCATATTTAAGGTTTTCTGCACTTACTTTAGATTAGATTAGATTCAACTTTATTGTCATTGCACAGAGTACAGGTACTAAGACAACGAAATGCAGTTAGCATCAACCAGAAGTGCAAAACAGCAGTTAAAAGTGCAGAGTATGTAAAGTGAATCAGTGAATAAATACAGAATGTACAGTAGGGGGCAGTATGGGGTATGAGCAGTAAAAGTAGAAACTGACAGGAGGACTGGCAGCAGTAGAGGGAGGTGCAGATGATGAGTAAGAAGAGATGAAGAAGAATACACATAATATACAGTTCAGTGCAAGGTTCAGTGGCTGGGGGGGCGGGGGGGGGGGGGGGGGGAGAGTTCAGCAGGATGACCGCTGCAGGGAGGAAGCTTTTCCTGAACTTGCTGGTCCGGGAACGGAGCACCCTGTAGCGCCTCCCGGAGGGGAGGAGGGCAAACAGTTGGTGGCTGGGGTGAGAGCTGTCTCTGACGATGCTGCGCGCCCTCCGCAGGCACCTCTTGCTCTGGACAGTCTCAATGGAGGGGAGTGAGGAACCTGTGATGCGTTGGGCGGTTTTCACCACCCTCTGGAGTGACTTCCGGTCCACAGCAGAGCAGCTGCCACACCATCATTACCATACTGAGACACAGTTGGTAAGGATGCTCTCGATGGTGCAGCGGTAAAAGTTCACCAAGATCAGAGGAGACATGTGGGCCTTCCTCAACCTTCTCAGGAAAAAGAGACGCTGGTGTGCCTTCTTGACCAGGGTTGAGGTGTTGAGAGACCAAGAGAGATCCTCGGAGATGTGGACACCCAGGAACTTGAAGCTGGTGACACGCTCGACCTCCGTCCCGTCGATAAGGATGGGGGTGTGTGTGCAACTCTTCTTCCTGAAGTTCACAATGAGCTCTTTGGTCTTCTTGGTATTGAGAGCCAGGTTGTTGGCGGCGCACCACACTGCCAGATGCTGAACCTCTTCTCTATACGCCGTCTCATCGTTGTTGCTGATGAGGCCAACCACCGTTGTGTCGTCTGCAAACTTGACAATGGTATTAGAACCATGTACAGGTGTGCAGTCGTGGGTGAAGAGGGAGTAGAGGAGAGGACTCAGCACACAGCCCTGTGGGACACCGGTGTTCAGGATGAGTGTAGAGGAGGTGTGGTTTTCCAGCCTAACAAACTGGGGTCTGTTGGTTAGAAAGTTCAGAACCCAGTTGCAGAGGGAAGCATCGATACCCAGGTCACTGAGTTTGGTAATCAGTTTGGAGGGGATGATGGTGTTGAATGCTGAGCTGAAGTCAATGAACAGCATTCTCACATAGGTGTTACTTATATTTTTACTATTCATACCGGACCGATATTGCGATATTTTCCATAGTATTACTTGATACTGGATCGAATAAAGAAAATCGGTGGTATCGCCCGTCACTGGCAATTCTTTTTGGATAAGGAGTGCCAGATGTTTTATGAGCGTAAAGTCGATTATACATATTTATTCAAGCAATTTTACGAGTTTCCAAACCTTACTAAAAATTATTTTGCAGCGTGCCAATATTTAATCACCATCTCTTCCACTTGGGCTCCTCAGGTTTGTTTGGTTTCTATCAGCAAAACCCATTTAATTTTGAGGCCCATCCTTTTAGATACACTATTAGTGAAATTACCAGTCTCCCTATTGGTTTATGAAATGCAATCAAACAAAACTCATTAAACATATCCAAGTGGAAAAAAATGATATGCATATACCACGCGCGACACAAACACACCAATTTAATTTGACCATTTAAAAAAAATAAATTGTCGTCAATTTCACAATCCTTTTCAGCAAATACGAGTTCTCTCTGCTCTGGTAAGCTTGGTGGTCTTTTTCGGGGTAATTTTTTTTGCCATAATTAAGAATATTTCCTGACCAGAGGAAAGCGCGGTGCTCATTGGAATTGGTAATGTGGCTTTAGTTGTCCTCCCACTGAGCATCGCCATGTCAACACCGCAGATGGCGTCCTCTCGCTTTGTATGACATGTGAATTTAGGACGCCAGTTTTTCCCATTTTCAAAGTAGAAAGATTGCTGGGTTTTAGATGATATTACAACATGCTCTACAATATATTTAGAATTTCTCTACCCATGACCTCAAGGATGACAATCAATCTACCTTTCTTTTTTCTCTCTTTTTTCAATGGATTCTATAAAGAGATGTTAAAACACAGTGTAGAAGAGCAGAAAAGTGAAATAAATGCAGAGAAAGCTGGAAATGAAACAGAATTGGTTTCCAGTTTATTCTATCTTAAGCCGCTTCTCATAGCGACAAAAACTTGGAGATACTTTTGTGAATTGCTGAGATTGGCCTCATGATTAAAAAGTATAAATCAGGCACAAACTAGACTTTTATTCCTAAGAAAACGTAGGTGACTCCTGCAGCAGACTTCCGTCCCAGGATTCTGAGCCAGATTCTTAACATGGAACAAGAACTGTGCTGGATTCTCCTCAAAAGAAGCTTCCACATTGAACTTTGACAATGTGTTTCGCAGCTGTACCTATCTCTGTGATCGTGGGGGCCCTTCACAACATACTTTTGATTAGAATCAGAGTCCGTTTGCCTGGCATGTCAGGGGCCGCGTGTTGGAGGGCAGTTTGTTCCAGAGTCTGGGACCAGCGACAGAGAAGGTTCTATCACCCGCAGTGTTTGAGTGGCTCTGGGGACGTCCAGCAGAATCGGATTTGTCGACCTTAGAGCCCTGCTTGGGTTTCAGTCAGACAGAAGCTCGGCCAGATAAGGATGTGCCAGTCCATTTAGAGCTTCAAAAACAAAAAGGACAATTTCAAAATCAATTCTAAAAGAACCGGGAAGCCAATGTAGAGCAATAAGAACCGAGCTGATGTGCTGACGTCTGGGTGTGTTAGGTAGAAAATCAAATCAAATCAATTTATTTTTGTAAGGCCCAAAATCACAACAACAGTTGCCTCTGAGGGCCACAGGGAGAAATGAATCAACAATGTCTGTGGTGGCGATGGAGTCAGACAATGTCTGTGGTGGCGATGAAGTCAGACAATGTCTGTGGTGGCGAGGGACGATGTCCCAGGGTCCTCTGTCCTTAGACTCTCCTTCTCGGCCAGGAAAAACTACAAAAAAAACCTCTTTGGGAAAAAAGCGTAGAAACCTGGAGGAGTTCCAGTGAAGGAGAGATCCCACTCTCACAGACGGACAGACGGACACAAGGAGACTGGAGCTGGACCCACTCTTCAGGCAGAAGAGGGACCGTCTGAGTCGAGCTGGACCCACTCTTCAGGCAGATGAGGGACCGTCTGAGTCGAGCTGGACCCACTCTTCAGGCAGAAGAGGGACCGTCTGAGTCGAGCTGGACCCACTCTTCAGGCAGAAGAGGGACCGTCGGAGGCGAGCTGGACCCACTCTTCAGGCAGAAGAGGGACCGTCGGAGGCGAGCTGGACCCACTCTTCAGGCAGAAGAGGGACCGTCGGAGGCGAGCTGGACCCACTCTTCAGGCAGAAGAGGGACCGTCTGAGGCGAACTGGAGCCACTCTTCAGGCAGATGAGGGACCGTCCACACAGGGCAGGGACCACTTCACCAGGGGAGGGGCATCTGGGTCCACAGGTCCTCAGGAGTGAGAGAAAGAAAAGAAGGCGGTGAACAGTTTGCAAGTGGAATCAAAAAATAAATATTGTTTGATAGCATAAGTAGTCAGAAGAAGAAGAGGATAGTGCTCAAGCTGTCATACTTCCCCCAGCACAGTTACTCCTAGGGCAGCGTAGCTGAAGCTGTGGGTTTATCTTTCTGTTCCTAACTACTCTGACCATAAGCGATTTCGAAGAGGAACGTTTTAAGCCTGGACTTAAATGAAGAGACTGTGTCAGCATATTTAACATGGGTCGGGAGCTGATTCCATAACACAGGAGCTTGGTAGCTAAACGCTCTACCTCCTACAGTACTTTTAGAGACTCTTGGCACCACCAGAAGGCTCTACCTCCTACAGTACTTTTAGAGACTCTTGGCACCACCAGAAGGCCAGCATTCTGAGAGCGAAGAGCTCTGTTTGGATGATATGGTTCTATAGCATCTTTGAGGTAGGATGGGGCCATGTCATTTATGGCTTTGTAGGTCAAGAGTAGAATTTTGAATTTGATTCTGGACTCGACGGGGAGCCAGTGAAGAGACTTCAGCACTGGCGTAATGTGCTCTCTTCTTTTTGTTCCTGTTAGTAATCTTGCTGCTGCATTTTGAACCAGTTGAAAGCTTTTTATGGAGCTTTTAGGACACGCTGCAAGCAGGGAGTTACAGTAGTCTAATCTAGTCGTTACAAATGCATGGATAAGTTTTTCGGCATCACTTTTAGGCAGGATTCTTCTGATTTTGGCGATGTTGCGCAAATGGAAATAGGCTGTTTTACAAGCTTGATTTATATGAGCTTTAAATGAGAGCTCCTGGTCAAATAAGACTCCAAGGTTTCTTACAGTAGAACTGGAGGCTACACTGACATTGTCCAGTGTGACTATCTGCTCAGATAGAGCGTCTCGTAGATGCTTAGGGCCAAGCACAATGACCTCGGTTTTTTCAGGGTTAAGAAGCAGGTAGTTTAGTGTCATCCAGGTTTTTATCTCCTTCACACAAGTACTAAGTCTGTCTACTTGATCGCTCTGATCAGGTTTCATTGATAAATACAGCTGAGTGTCGTCTGCATAGCAGTGGAAGTTAATGTCATGCTTTCTGATAATGTTGCCTAATGGTAGCATATAAAGAGTAAACAGAATTGGACCGAGTACCGAACCCTGTGGCACACCGTAAATTACTTTAGAGCTTGGTGAGGAGCTCTGGTTTACATTAACAAATTGGAACCTATCAGATAGATAGGATTTAAACCAGCTGAGGGCTGTTCCTCCAACACCTACATCACATTCTAACCTCTGCAGTAGAATGTTGTGGTCAATGGTGTCAAACGCTGCGCTGAGGTCCAACAGAACCAGGATTGAGACCAGTCCATCGTCAGCGGCTAATAACAAATCATTTGTGACTTTAACTAGTGCAGTTTCAGTGCTGTGGTGGGCTCTGAACCCTGACTGGAAAACTTCAAATAAGTTATTGTCCTGCAGGTGGCGACAAAGCTGTTTTACTACAACTTTTTCAAGGATTTTAGAGACGAAGGGAAGATTTGAAATAGGTCTGTAGTTTACCAATAGGTCGGGATCTAGATTAGGCTTTTTCAGAAGAGGTTTAATGACTGCATGTTTGAAGGACTGTGGAACATAGCCACTTTCGAGTGAAGTATTTATTATATTAAGAATAGGGTCTATAATTAGGGGAAGAATGTCTTTGAGGAGTCTGCTTGGAATGGGGTCTAGGACACAAGTTGAGCTTTTAGAGGACATAATGGCTGAAGTTATCTCTGCTTGATCAACAGCTGTGAACCTTTCTAGGTTTACAGGTGGATTTATATGGGATGTTAGATTTACAGCTTGGGCTAGTTCAGGGCTAATAGCGGGGGTAATTTCATCTAATTTATCTCTGATTGTTTTTATTTTATTATTAAAAAATAGGAGGAAATCATCAGAGCTGAGTGTAGCTGGGATTGAGGGCTCTACTGCACTGTGACAGTTTGTTAGCCTAGCTACAGTGCTGAAAAGGAATTTAGTGTTACTTTTGTTGACTTCTATTAGATTTGAATAATATCTGGTTTGGGCCTTACGCAGAGCCTGCTTATAGGACAGCAGGCAACTTTTCCATGCTTTTAGGGATTCTTCGGTGTGAGAGCGACGAAATAATCCCTCTAACTTTCTAACCCTTTGTTTATGTGAACGCAGTTCTTGGTTGTACCATGGGGAGGCGCGCTTTGGCCTAATGACCTTCTGTTTTAACGGCGCGACAACGTCAAGAGCAGACTTCAGAGAATTCATGGTCAAGTCGACACATTGATCACTTAAACTGGGACTAAAACTGTTCTCAGCAGGATCACATGACATGTCACTGAATATTGGCTCTATTATTTCTTTGAATTTTGAGATAGATTTTTCAGATATTGTCCTTTTCATTATAACTTTATTTTGTGGGACTGGATGATCTTTAAGAATAAACTGAAAGGTAATTAGGAAATGATCTGACAATATAGGGTTTTGAGGGAGGACAATGAGGTCACTAATCTCTGTTCCATACGTTAGGACAAGATCCAGAGTGTTCTTGTGAGTGTGAGTCGGTTTATTTACATTCTGAGTGAAACCAATGCTGTCTAACAAGGCGCTGAAGGCATTACTGAGAGCGTCATCACTCATGTTCACGTGGATATTAAAGTCTCCAACTATAACTATTTTATCCCAGGCTAACACTAAGTTTGATATAAAGTCAGAAAACTCTGTTAAAAACTCTGAGTAGGGACCAGGGGGTCGGTAGATAACTATGAACAAAACTCCTTTTTGGTTTTTCATATTTGGACATGTGATTGACAGCATAAGGCTTTCAAATGAGTGAAATGCATTGTTAGTTTTAGGGCTCATGAGTAGGCTTGAGTGGGAGATCACTGCCACACCACCACCTCGGCCTGTGCTCCTGGCAGTCTGAAAGTTAACATGGCTGGGTGGGGTGGACTCATTTAGTCTGACGTAGTCGTCTTGTTGAAGCCACGTTTCAGTTAGAGCTAGAAGATCTATGTTATAGTCACTAATTAATTCATTAACTAAGAGCGATTTGGAGGAAATTGCTCTAATGTTTAGCAGTCCACATTTTACGTGTTTATTCATTTGTGTATTTGTGATTGTTATTTTCCTTAAGTTATTTGGTCTGACGCCTGAAATATTTTTTCTGAGATGTGACTTTTTGGCATTATTTGTACGAGGGACACGAGGGACACGAGGGACACACACAGTCTCTATCTGTCTTGAATCTGAACACTTCACATGTAACAGAACGGGCGAGAGTTCAGCGACAGAGGAGCGTCTTGAACTGCTGCTCTGCACCTGGGGCTCATCCCTAGATGGTCACTTAACACGACTAAGACTATCGGTCAAATTCCGAACTAATAGGGATGTACCCTCCGAAGTCGGATGGATGCCATCCCTGCGTATGAGCCCGGGCTTTCCCCAAAACGCACTCCAGTTATCAATAAAGACAACGTTGTTTTGAGGGCACCATCTGGATAACCAGTTGTTGAATGCTGAGAGACGGCTGTACAATTCAGCATTGATCCGATTGGGCAGGGGACCAGAAAATATTACAGTGTCCGACATCGACTTCGCTAGGTCACACACCGCGGCTACTTGAACTTTGAGCACCTCTGATTGTCTCCGCCGGGCGTCGTTACCGCCTGCGTGAACCACGACTCGCCGGAAACGGGTCCTACTCCGCTTTAAGATCCTAAGGTTTCCTTCGATGTCACCCATTCTGGCCCCCGGGTAACACCTAACGCTAGCAGCTGGCAGCTTCACGTCTCTAACAATAGAACTCCCGATTACAAGAGTTTCTCTCGTGTGTTCAGCGGGCGTGTGATCGCTGAGGGGAGAAAACCTATTATAGACGTGAAGCTCACGGCGCTCTGAGGTTCGGCGTTTAGCGCCTTGTCCCCTCCGAACTGTCACAAAATGGTCCCTATTCTGTTCCTGGTCTAGTCCCGGCTGCACGGGAGACGCTGAGGGGCTGAGCTCGGCCTTACTGCTACTGCTAATGCTAATGCTACGCCCTGCAGCGCGGTCCGGTAGCCCTCGCGCTAAAACCGAACTATAACTGGACTTAAGCTCCTCTAAACAGCGGATCCGCGCTTCTAACTCCGTAACCCTGGCCTCCAAAACTACCACTACACTGCACTTAACGCACCTATCATCAGAGAAGGAGCCAGGGTTCTGACTCGACATATGACAGCTCAAACAGGTAAAGGTAGATCCAGCCATGACGCTAGCGGCTAGGCTACGCTAGGCTAGTTCAGGCTGGAGCTAGAGAGTGAGGAGGGCTTTTTAATCCACGAAATACTGAAAAGCGAGCGGCTTGAGGCTCCGGATTGTTTGCGGAGAAATCAAACGTTCACTTTCGTGTATATGATGCGTAAATAGTGTGTATAATTCGTGGATTAATCATTAAATTTAAATTAAAATGCGCCACAACGTTCTGTACGAGCTGAAGGCGGCTGAGGGCGACTGGGGAACACCGTCATAAAGTGTATCGCAATAGTCTATTCTTGAGCTGATAAAAGCATGAATAGTCCTTTCAAGGTCGGTGAAAAAAAAAGCCATTACTTTAGCTAAAAGACGTAATCGATACTTGCTCTAACCATCACAAGTGCAAGCGACCCTCAGTGGAGTCTATTGGAGTTGATATTGCAGATTTCTAACACTGAGTGAGAAACGATGCTCAAAATTGTAACCGTGAGTGTCTAAAAATGTGCTTTACAAGACTTTTAAATTATTCTAATCAGCCCGTTTTGCATCCTGAGTCAATTTGCATGCAGGTTTCTAGCGGCTAATATCCAGCTGCATAGCCAGGGGTGCGTTCCTTTTTAGTCACCTGTGCTGTCAAATTAAACCATTGTTCTGGTGACAAAGAGCAGTTAGAGGCAAAGTTTGAGGCTTTTAAGGGAAGGATTTGTGGTGGCTGCGGCTGACACACGATTTGGATAAAAGAGGAAAGGCTCGCAGCGGTCAGTGTCTAAATGTGTGTGTGAACATGGTAAAATGGTTGGATAAGTATACAACAAGGAATGGAACTATGTGAGATTTTCAAAGTATGTGTAGATGAAGGCTGGCGTCACAAGTTTTTTTTTAATGTATAATAGTTTGTTAAAAAGAGCTGTGGTGAATAGAACTGGAGAGAATGAATGATGCAAACACTTTAAACACGTGTGAATACATCATTTTGATTTCCTTTGCACTCTTCTCTTTTAGGTCTTAAACTGTTTTGTGATTTCTGTCATATCTGTGTAATTTTAATACATTTTTTTTAAATAAACTTGCCTTGCCATAAACTTGCCATTGACATTTTGTTGAGTAAAAGCAGATGGAAATTGAAATTGACTTATACATTGAAAAATAAAGAACAGAAATCTGGTTAGGGTCCGCCACCACCTGCTTGTCTCTGTAATAATATATAAGATTAAGCATTTATTTAAGCGACATATTTCTAAACATATGTCCTTTTCACAGCAGCTGCTCGTCACTATGAAACAAGAACCTTCACTTTGCTGCTTTGTTTCCCTGTCTCTCTGAACTATTTGCTGATTGTGCTAACAGCCATGAACCTCCCTCTTTAAAGTGAACTGTCTGCGCTCCTCCTTTCCTCAGCACTCCCAAAGCAGGAGGAACATTACACTTTTTGTCAGTGCGCAGGTCAGAGGAGGAAGCAGAGACACACAGTTGTAGCGTAATATACTTTGCGTATGCATTCTTGCACGGGCTGCACCTTGTGAAAGAGGGGGTTGATAATGATTAAAGAATTGTTCAAGAATTCAAACATGACACACTGCATAAGTGTGGGTATGTTTGATATCATATTTTGAGAGTAAATTGGGGCACCAGCTGTATATTCGGCATTTAACAACTAAATTAAAATCTAATCTAATTTAATTTATCTAATCTAATTTATTTATTTATTTAAAAAAAAATGCTCGTTGATCTGAAGGTTTGTGAGACATTGACCCCTTTTCTGGAAATGAATAAACACTTAACCAAATGTGGTATATGAAGATTTATTGACCAAATATAATTAAACTGATGTATGAATTTGGAATATGCAAATTAGTCGATAACAGATGGTAACACTAGACATGATTGTTCTAGATCTATCTAGTTGTGTTTTAGAGTTAATTCTAAGATGATATTATCAGCCAGCCTGTGAAGTGCCTTATACAAACGGAACCAGAAGCTGTGATCCTGAGGAGATGGGCCTGAGTGGAGTCCAAGAGCCTGTGTTTTGTCCGTGTCGCCTCCAGGGGTCACTCAGGGGTCACACTGCCACAGTCCACACGCTGGCCAGAGCAGGGCTGCTCTGGAGCTCTGCTCTGACAGTGTCAGGCCAAAGAAGGACTGGATCAGGTTCTGTGATCTGTGTTCTCCTTGGCTCAGAGGCTTTCCTCAGATAAAAATGCTGTTGTACTGATTCACCGATGAGGCTGGTCAGAAAAGGCTGTCCTGGACTTGAAAAGTTGCAAAAATGTCTTTTGCTTGATTTTGCATGATGCAGTATTAATCACGTTTAAAACCGGGCACAGAATTCGTAAGTTCTGGTAGAGGAAGTTATCTTGTGGCTCTGGAATGTCTTTGTCCCGTAGCTTAGCTTAGCTTAGCATCGCTAGGCCAGAAGGTCTGGTCTAATGGACCTTCCTCAGATGGATCTCCCATTGAAACTTGAATGGAACTGACTGGAACTCAAACCTCTCTTTCCTTTGTCTGCCTTTCACTTACCCCAGCGGGGGATGTGCTGTACTTTGGCGCTGTGGCTTCTGGTTCAGCCAATCAGCATGCAGTCAGAGCTTGATAAGGTAAGAGATATGGAGTAATGTAGCCCCTTTGTTTAGCATTAACATTGGGCAACAATAGTTACAAAGGTAAAATTATCCACAAGACAAGTTATAAAGCAGTCAAATTAACATGTAGAACACAATAACATTATGTACAGTAAAGTCATCTGGTGGACAAATTCTGCAATCTGATGCTTGTTTACTAAATCCGCATAGTCTTTTTGACATTTTAGCTTTTGTCTTGGAGAGAAAATGACTCTCTAGAGTTAATTTTAATCCAAAAGAAGTCATTTTGATGGAAAAGTTATTTCCAACGTTCAAAGCGTCTCGCTAACGTTCTCTGCTCCTACAGAGAACCATAAATCTCCACACGGACTATTGGCTGATAACACACCTGCATTCCTGTCACCATGACAACAGAGGTCATCTGCATATCCTACACAGGAGTATTTGTTTTGTCTCAATCCGTTCAGAGATCATTTAAATACAAAGTGATGAATTTGCTGTGTGTTAAATTATTAGTGAGCAATTATATTATATATAACTAGAAAATCTGCAATGGCTGAAGCCACCCCCTCTTCCTCCCTCCCTCTCCACAATATAAGAACATATAGTGTCCGTGCATGCTGACGTCACGCAGACACTATATGTTCTTGTATTGTCAATTTTTTTATTATTATTATTATATTTTCCATTCCTCCCTCTCTCTCTCTCTCTCTCTCTCTCTCTCTCTCTCTCTCTCGACTGGCTCCGTCACAAAATTCTAAAGAATAAAGCCTAAAGAATTCCGCAGACACTCATAATGCCCAAATTCATTTAAATGGGGAAAAAGTACTAATACTTTTGAAAATTCTGCAAAAAGTACAAGTTTTTTAAATGTCAAACGTAATAGCACACGTACTACTGTGAAAGCGATCATAATGAGGTATATCATGTTGAAATCGGTTGAAGCGTTAAGGAGTTGAAACTGGCTAAATGGAAAATCATGGAAAATATAATAATAATAAAACATTTGTGACACCACTCACAATACAAGAACATATAGTGTCTGCGTGACGTCATCACGCAGACACTCAATAATTATGTACGATATAAATACAGAGGATTAATTCACTATGAGTTTAATTAGCGTTCGATAACGGCCGCACACAGACTGTTGGTTTACTTTAGAATGAGAAGACATGCCTTAGATTGTTTAGATCAATGAAATTAATTATATTGTTTTCCAAAGTTATGAAAGAAATGACATTTAAAATCGAGCTGTAACTGACAGAAAGCATCAACAATTGTTCTGCTTTATCGTGGAAGGTTCTGATTTTAAAGGTGCACTCTGTAACTATTACTTAGAACTGACCCCTTGCCTCGAATGTTCCAGAGTATGGTATATCCCCATGGAGACAAGCAGTGGTGCCTCCAAGCCCAGTTACAGGTCAGATCTGTGGAGGGAAAAGGTTGCATTTCCTAGTGAATCAACAAACGTTTCCCCTACAGGAGGTTTCGTCCTTGCTTGTGAAGGTTTTTGAAACTCTGCTCTACTTCCTGTAATTCTCAACAGATCGTCCACTTTTTTTCCACAAACTCAAATCAAAATCAATTGTACAATTATTATTTGAACATTTGAACATTCACACCAGATCTAAATACATAAGTCATCTTTACAAAGGGCTTTTAAAACAATCATATATGTGAAGATCAACATTCTAAACCTATGCCACTTGAAGTTTACTTTCTCTTCCTCTTTGCCGCTTACTCCAGGCGTCCTCTAATCCTGTGACGCCTCAAAAGAACCAAATAATGCAGCAAACGGCAACTCAGCAGCGGCTTGTGAAAACGCCTCACCTTTTTAATTTACCGGGGGAGATTTGCGTTTCTTCTGTTCACATCCTGAATCGCTGTGCTGGGCTTTTTGTCCAGCTCATCAGTCCTGGTCTCCCTGAAAACCTCAGCCGCTCTCATGGATTTTCTACACACACACATTTCTATTTACGATAAGAAGCCGTTCTACGTCTTAAAAGCCAAATTGAATGTTGATGGGACAGCTTTCTTAACAATATTAGAACTATTTTTGTGATGTCTTATGATGTCTGAGAACCCATTTGGCAAAAGGGACAAGTTCATATGAGACAAGGGACAAGTCATTTCAATTGAGTCAACTTCTGTTTGCGTTATGGTGGTTCTTCAATGCAAAACTAATAAGCTCTTTTCAAAAATGTGTGTGAATTGTGTGATTCATTTGAAAGTGTATAGGGAATGAGTGTACAAACTATGGCCTCAGGGTCTAATGCGGTCATATTTTTGTTGGCCCTCAGGCTTCCTGTTGAATTGGCCCAAATGAGCAAAAATAGTACTTTAGAACTGCATTTTCTTAAGAATAAATCTGCTAACAAAACCTAAACCTAGCATAACTTTGTATTTATTACTCAAAGATTTGTTAAAGAGTAGCTCATGTAGCGGACCAGGCCCTGAGCATGGAGACACATTCCACCATGAAACAAACCATTTCCAAAGAGTCAAGGGGCCCGGTCGAAACATGGCGAGAGAGTGCACAGACTTACAGTGAAGACATTTTGCGACAATGCGTTTTTTTCAGATACAGAACACTTGTAGTTTTTCAGGAACAATTTGCCAAAAGCGGAGGACTACATGTCAAACAGTAAAGGCAGTTCAGAATAATGCACTGCCACATAAACCCAACCTGACACTTTTCTACTTTTACCTCACGAACCCAACCTCATTGGCGTTTCCGTTTTCCAACTACCATTTTTTTCACACATTTGATCTGATCCCAGTAACTCCGCTCTCCTTCAGACGACGCGGCGTGTAGAGTGTTGAGTGCTAATTCCCCCGTGACAAAGGCCCTTTTCAAATGCATGAACTCATCACGGCTCCCCAGGCTTCAACCACGGCCCTCATCTCCTTTTCAATCCGCCCGCTAATGAAAAAACGAGAAAACTTCACACCTGGATACGGAGACTTTGGCCACGAGCGGCTAATGTGAATCAACAGAGTGGTAAAGGAGAAAGAGGGAGCGAGAGAAAGAATGAAGAAAAGAAAAAAGGAGGATGGGAGAGCGGGAAGGAGTGAGTCAAAGTCAAAAGATGCGAGAGTGAAATTTTGGCTATTGTAAAGGCCACTGCAAATGGCAGAGGGGTACATGGCAACGGGCTGATAACATACTCTGAATGGATGACTATGTTCAACAAATCTGCCATTCAAAGTTCAGCCCGTGCCAGCGCCTTTCTAAATGTGGTGTGGATCCCACTGGAACCCAGGACATTTTGGAGTTCAGATATTGTAAAGCAAAGCAAGACTGTAATTTTGTTTTGTTTTTTTAAGGAAGATGCATCGTGCTTCTGTTTGCTATATAGTTTGGACGATATAGAAGAAAATGGCAGTCACATATCTAATAATGGCAGATGTTATTAGATGTTTATCACCACCCAGTGTGATTTTGGAGTGAATTATATTGTTTATTGTTACTTTATTATTAGTTAATTTAAAAGGGACAGAACAGAGAGCATTGCTACATATAAAATAGTAATCAGAGTCATGTCCATTGGCCATCGAGCATTTCCAGACCTGGTCCGAGACATTAAACAGACAAAAGCTGTAACATATACATACAACATGCCGCACAGGTACAACATATTTACAAAATGACATATTAACGATGGCTTAGGTGTTCACAGGTTTTAATTTCAGCCACTGCTTTTCTGGAATTGTGCAATAGTGGTATCTCAAAGCCTGTTTATACACTAGTTACACTTGTCATGGCCGGCTGCCTGGCCTGGGCCCACACATTGAAACAGAATAAGTAGAGGGAGAGAAGTACAATTTGGTAGCACTGATGGACAGACGTGATCTTATTTGACGGAAGTTGTTCTAAATAATCCTTTGAGGCGTCAAGTGGAATGCCAATGCTAAAAACAATCTGTGGTGCTCTGCTAATCTCAGGCCAGTAATTATGAACAATAGGACAGTCCCAAAACACTTGATAGTAATTGTCAGCCACAGTTTCTCTAGCAACTAGTATTTCCCTGTGAATAATGTGCGCTTTGACCTGGCGTTACAAAATACAGTGACATTTTTCCAACAGAACTCTTTCCAATCATGTGATTTCGAGGTCCTCCATTCTTCATCCGTCAAAACAAAATTACCTTTTCTTTCCCAGATTTAAGCATGTTTTCATCCTGAGGGCTGTTTCATAAAACTTGTTCAGTAAAGCCAGACTCGATTGAGCGTAAACACAGGAGTTTGGTCTATTTCCTCAGTCTCACTCAGCCCAGTCTCACTTGATAATTACCGTTCTGACCGCCAACGAGGCTGGAGCAAAGATATGGACCGATCTCTCAATTCACTCAATCCACGGGTCCGAAGTGACGTTACACACGTATTACTACTGCGATCTTGAGGTCGAAAGCCTCAAGACGAAGCTTTCAGCACTGTGGGCTGTTTCATCAAAAAGTCTTAAAACGAAACTTCTCTAAAGTCCTCAAAGACTCTTTGCCCAGAAATGTATTACTGTGGTCAGGAGGGACCAGTGGATTTACAGAAATCACACCAGACTGAGGCTGAGCTGTTTGTTTCAGGTCGTTAGCAGCTGGATAATGCTAGTTTACATTATTGTTTCAGGGCTATGCTAATAAAGGTTAGCCTACTTGCAGACAGTTTTAACAAGCCTCACATCCAACTGTCCGGGTGTTATATTTTAGGATCAAACACAAAGTCCGTGCTCTTGAAAGCTTTGAGGGCGTGTCCAGTGCAGAGGGCGTGTGGACGAGGAAGAGCAGATGGAAATGTCCACTTAAGTTTGTGGTGACAAGTTTTAGCTGCTTTTAAGTGTCAGTGACTCGCAAACATTCTAGCACTTACCACTCTGCACAGTATTTTACTGTTACAAAGCCACAGGCTCAAGGGTAAAAACCTGCTTTCACTGAGCGCAGTGTGGATCGACAGCAGTGTTCTTCGCAGCGATATACACACCGATATTTTCACCGCGTGTCCACGATCTAACGTGCAACTTAAAGAATGAAAGAAATGAGAAACGAGCGCACAGAGCGTCACCAGAGGCTCCTCTGGACGACCAGCCAACCGCCCCGCCTCGCACTCGAGCCCTGGAAGTATTAACACCGTGTGCGGGAAGTGTACAAACAACCACTCGCGCTGCATTTGACCTGGCTGAAATCCTGGTTTTAGTTCCCTGTCTAAATTGCCATGGCGACTGAGTGAGACTTGGAGTGAGCGTGCTTTATGAAACCCAGATGCCAACAAAGTAAGTCACACTTTTGAGTCCAGCTTAGAAACTAAACATGTTTCATCAGATCTCTCTACAGACCGGGTTTAGCGCTGGTTTAGTCCTCAAATATTTGTACTAATTTCCTTCTACAATACGACTGAAATAAGTCTATGGAAGCATGGCAAACATATGTTTGAGTGTTTTATAAGACATTTTATGGTACAGTAAGTACAGACTGAAAAGAATTAGAGCAAAAGACCACATGCAAAGGTCACGCAGAGTGTACCGATTCTGCATTTACATTTCAGGTGAATGATAATAGTTCACTTTGCAGCTTAGTGCAAATGTGAGGTCATAAATGGTACAGAAAGAAGTTATTTTTTTTTTTTTTTAAGTAAGCAATCATACGTATTCTTGCTGAGGACAAAGTGCAGACAAAATATTACTTATCATTCCAATAACATCCAGTCGTAAATGAGGATAATATGCTTAAATACACTATATTTGTGGGGGAAAGTAAACTATAATGATAAAATAATCACTATTTAAAATGTTGTTGTTATTGGCCATTTGTTGAAAAATAACGTATAAATAAATTAAATAAATAAACAATACATAATAATAAAAAGTCAGAATATTACCAGAATAAATATATCCACAGAATGGACACTCAGGTCCATTCTGTGAGATGGACCTGAGTGTGCCCTGGGTTTATAGTACGGACAGGCAGCAACCTCTTTGACTATAGAAAGGACCCTCAGTATTTTTATTAGATGTTTTTAAATGAACAACAATAGAATAATACATTAACATAACAATACAGTCACAAAACAAACACAAATAATTAAAAAAATTCAATCAAAAAACTAAAACGCACTAAATAACTTTGATAAATCAGAAGAAAAACATACGAAAAGGGAAATTAACGCCAAAACAACACCGGTATTTCAATGTGTTTTAGTATTATTATCTTACTTATTATTTTTTTCAGTATTTAAAGGCACATTTTTTGAGAGGCGTGAAGCTTTCTGGATTTTTCAATGAGACCAGCTTTTATAAGATAAGATAATCCTTTATTGTCCCACATGGAGAAATTTCATTGGTGCAACGCAGGTAGATACAGAGGTAGATACAGAAGAACAGATCACTTATAGGAAGTCTGAAAAACACTTTCAGTAGAAGATCTCCTATAAACAAAAAAAAACTCCCATAGACAAATAAATAAATACCATTGCATGTGATCCCCACAGTAATTGCACATGAATATGTGTCACGACAGCACATAGATTGCACATGAATTTCACATGAATTGCACATGAATTCCAACAGCAATTGCACATATGACAGAATTGCACATCAGTATTAGGTTAGGTCAGTATTGCGAGTGTTCAGTACTAACAGTTTTTGTTATAAAGTCTGACAGCAGCAGGAAGGAAAGACCTACGGAACCTTTCCTTCACACATCGAGGGTGGATCAGTCTCTCACTGAAGCTGCTCTCCAGAGCGGACAGAGTGTCCTGCAGGGGGCGACACTCATGGTCCAGCATAGATGTGAATCTAGCCAGGACCCTCCTGTCCCCCACCTCCTGCACCGAGTCCAGAGCACAGCCCAGGACGGAGCTGGACTTCTTGATGACTCTGTCCAGCCTCTTCCTCTCCCTCTCTGTGATGCTGCTGCTCCAGCAGGTCACACCATACAGGAGGGCTGATGCCACCACAGAGTCGTAGAAGGTCTTCAGGAGTGGCCCTGTCACTCCAAAAGACCTGAGTCTCCTCAGGAGGTAGAGCCGACTCTGGCTCTTCCTGTACAGTGCGTCTGTGTTATGAGTCCAGTCCAGTTTGTGGTTCAGATGAACACCCAGGTACTTGTATGAGTCACTCTCTCAATGTCCCGTCCCTGGATGTTCACTGGTGAGGGGGCAGTGGGGTGGCGTCTGCGGAAATCCACCACCATCTCCTTGGTCTTCCCCGCGTTGATGAGGAGGTGGTTCCGCTGACACCAGTCCACAAAGTCCTGCTCCAGTCCTCTGTACTCCGCGTCATCGTCGTCCGTGATGAGTCCGATGATGGCAGAGTCGTCAGAGAACTTCTGCAGGACACAGCTGTCCGTGTCATGTCTGAAGTCTGCAGTGTAAAGGGTGAAGAGAAAGGGCGCGAGGACAGTGCCCTGGGGCGCCCCCACACTGCAGGTCAGAGTGTCAGACACACACTTCCGGGCTCTCACAAACTGGGGTCGGTCCGTGAGGTAGTCCAGGATCCACTCTGCCAGGTCATACTCCACACCAGCCGTCTCCAGCTTGTCCCTCAGGAGCAGCGGCTGGATGGTGTTGAATTGGTGTAGAGAGAGAGTGGTGCAGCAGGGAGATGACAGCGTCCTCCACTCCGATGTCAGGCCGATATGCAAACTGCAGCGGGTCCATGGCTGAGCTCACGGTGGAGCGGAGGTGGTCCAGGACTAGCCGCTCCAGTGTCTTCATCAGGTGGGACGTGAGAGCCACTGGCCTGAAGCTGTTGAGGTCTTTGGGGCGGGCATCTGGGACACAATAATAGTATGCTCCTTGATCAAGATCAATAATATTAAACAATTCTCGAAACAGAAAACAGTGAATAAACACATCACTTTCTTGGCGTACCGCACTCTCAAAATCGGCTTGTCTCGAGCTCGGTACGTGGATTAGTCTGTCCAATCAGGTGCCTCGATGCATGTCATGTGACCGCTGGGCTGTTGGCCGGGGGGATTTGTGGTTCTGACGGAGCCTTCTCTTAAACTGTGGGCTCGGATCTGAAGTCTTATCTCTGCTCTCAGCCTCAGAGACACTCGCTCTAAACCACTGGAGTGTTTTTTACAGAATGTCATCGTTTTTCTACGGACAAAAACCCCAATGTGACAAGAAACCCAGAGTCCGGAACGAATGCGGTGTTAAAAGACGCACTTATGCATTATTCAGAGCTTCAAATAGATTCTTCGAAGATCTGAATAATGGATATATATTCAAAACTACACATTACTTTCCGTCAATCTGTGTTCCCTCGTCAGGATTTGAGTTAGCGCTCCATCTACTGGCAATATAGAGTATTACCGTGGGATTTTAATTAATTTTTCATAATCTGATCATATTGTGTTTTTGTTTGTATTATATTTGTCTGCAAATATCAACTGTCAACTCTCATGTATTCACGTTAAAAAGTATCTCACTTTACTTTAAAAAATATATAAATACAACCTCTCCATCCATCTTCTTCTGCTTATCCCGGGCCAGGTCGCTTTCTTCACCCGAGTGTCCAAGACCAAATACCACCTAAATATTGAAGACAGGCAAAACAATAGGAGGATAATGCTCTCTCAAATGCATGATGTGACCGTTTTTTATTTACTGTGTATATTTCTTATTTGTGTATTTCTGTCCCCTCTCTCGCCCTCCTCTGTGTGAGGTGCCGTGTCTCCAGTTTTGCTCCTCTCTTTCTTTCTCTCTCTCTCTGTCTCCCATCTCTCATTCTGTCTCTCTTCTCTCTCCTCTCTGTCTCTCTCTTCTCTTTCTCTCCTCTCTCTGTCTGTTACTTTCCTCTCTCTCTCTTTTTCTGTCTCTTCTCTTTTTCTGCCTCTCTTGCTCGTTATTTCTCTCTTCTCTCTCACTCCTTTCGCTCTCTTTCTCTCCTCTTTCTCTTTCTGTCTCTCTCTCCCCTCTCTCTCTTTATGTGTCTTCATATAGACTCCTCTTTATCTGCCCCGGTCAGTAATATTTAATACTATATATATAATGATATTGTTAAAATGCAGATGTTTTACTGAATTCCTGTTTCGCTATCTGTGCTGGGGCAAATTGTTAATTGTATTGAGTTGTGTACATTTCATCGTGTTGTTTGTTAATTGCAATGTGTATATTTCATCGTGTTGTTTGTTAATTGTAATGTGTATATTTCATTGTGTTGTGTGGTGCGGATATTTTGCTCTGTTTTCTGTTCATTGCTTTCTTGTTAAGAGTAAACTTTGGAATGTCAAAACCAGTCACACTGAAATAAACCTCTTCAAATAATCAAAAGAAAATGAATTAGAACTCTAGGTCGGGCTTCTGCAGAGTGTTGGTAATGGCATAATGGGTTTGGTACGTTCAGACCTCCGCAGCGGGCCCCGTCCTGGAGCCGCTGCACTCAGGAAAAATACCACTTTTTGGATGAATGCCACAATTCCTCCAAAAATGTTTTTCTCCATCTTTTTACCTTTTTATAAATGAAATATTCTTCTTTTTGCTTGTATTGGAAATAGTGGCTTGCGTGGGCTTTTAGGATGGCACATGTGATGAACCCAGAATATGTTTTTACTCTTAACTCATTTGGTCTAAAAATATATAGAAACTCTCCTTGAACCGACACCTTAACGTGGTGGAGGGGTTTGAGCGCCGAATGATCCCGGGAGCTATGTTGTCGAGGGCTTCAAGCCCCTGGTAGGGTCTCCCAAGGCAAACAGGTCCTAGGTGACGGGTCAGACAAAGATCGGTTCCGAAGCCCTTTATGATGACAACAAAAACAAGGCCGTTTTACGTCGCCCGGATCGGCGTCACCGGGGCCCCATCCTGGAGCCAGGCCTGGGTGCTCGATGGCGAGCGCCTGGTGGCCGGGTCTTACCCCACGGGGCCCGGCCGGGCACAGCCCGAAAGAGCGATGTGGGGCCGCCCTCCCCCGGTGCAGAGAGATCTGGGCAGTAGTCGACGGCAGGGGCCTGGGCGACCAGATCTCCAGACACAGAGACTAACTCTGGGGACATGGAATGTCACCTCGCTGGGGGGGAAAGAGCCTGAGCTTGTGCGGGAGGTTGAGCGGTATCGACTAGATATAGTCGGCCTCATCTCCACGCACAGTTTGGGCTCTGGAACCCATCTCCTCGAGAGGGGCTGGATGCTCCACTTCTCTGGTGTTGCCCGCGGGGAGAGGCGGCGGGCTGGTGTGTCTCTCACTGTTGTGGCGGCCTACGGGCCGAACAGCAGTGCAGAGTACCCGGCCTTCTCGGAGTCCTTGGGAGGAGTACTGAACAGTGCACTGACCGGGGACTCCGTTGTTCTACTGGGGGACTTCAACGCCCACGTGGGCAATGACAGTAACACCTGGGGAGGGGTGATCGGGAAGAACGGCTTCCCCGATCTGAACCCGAGCGGTGTTCAGTTATTGGACTTCTGTGCTAGCCACGGATTGTCCATAACGAACACCATGTTCAAGCACAAGGGTGTCCATCAGTGCACATGGCACCAGGACACCCTAGGCCAGAGGTTAATGATCGACTTTATTGTGTGTGTCGTGTCATCTGACCTCCGGCTGCGTGTCTTGGACACTCGGGTGAAGAGAGGGGCAGAGTTGTCAACCGATCACCACCTGGTGGTGAGCAGGATCCGCTGGCGGAGGAGGAAGCCGGACAGACTTGGCAGACCCAAGCGCATTGTGAGGGTCTGTTGGGAACGTCTAGTGGAGCCCTCTGTCAGTAGGGTATTCAACTCGCACCTCCGGGAGAGCTTCTCCCATGTTCCGGGGGAGGTTGGGGACATTGAGTCCGAGTGGACCATGTTCTCCGCCTCCATTGTTGATGCGGCTGCTCGGAGCTGTGGTCACAAGGTCTCCGGTGCCTGTCGTGGCGGCAACCCCCGAACCCGGTGGTGGACACCGGAAGTAAGGGATGCCGTCACACTGAAGAAGGAGGCCTATCAGGCCACTCTGGCTTGTAGGTCTCCGGAGGTCATCGACAGGTATTGGCAGGCCAGGCGAGCCGCGGCTCGTGCTGTCGCAGAGGCAAAAACCCGGGCCTGGGAGGAGTTCGGGGAGGCCATGGAGGAGGACTATTGGTCGGCACCAAAGAAATTCTGGCAAACCGTCCGGCGCCTCAGGAGGGGGAAGCAGTCCCTCACCAACACCGTTTACGGTGCTGGTGGAGGCCTGCTGACCTCGACTGGGGATGTCGTCAGACGGTGGAAGGAATACTTTGAGGATCTCCTTAATCCCTCAGTCACGTCTTCCGAAGAGGAAGTAGAGACCGGGGACTCAGAGGCTGGCTCATCCATCACCCAATCACCCAAGCTGAAGTCACTGAGGTTGTTCGCAAACTCCTCGGTGGCAGGGCTCCGGGGGTGGATGAGATCCGCCCTGAGTACCTAAATATCTGGATGTTGTAGGACTGTCTTGGTTGACACGTCTCTGCAACATCGCGTGGCGGTCGGGGACCGTGCCTCTGGACTGGCAGACCGGGGTGGTGGTCCCTCTGTTCAAGAAGGGGGACCGGAGGGTGTGTTCCAACTACAGAGGGATCACACTCCTCAGCCTCCCGGGTAAGGTCTATTCCAAGGTACTGGAGAGGAGAATCCGACCGATAGTCGAACCTCGGATTCAGGAGGAGCAGAGTGGTTTTCGTCCCGGTCGTGGAACACTGGACCAGCTCTATACCCTCCATCGGGTGCTCGAGGGTTCATGGGAGTTTGCCCAACCAGTCCACATGTGCTTTGTGGATCTGGAGAAGGCTTTCGACCGTGTCCCTCGGGGTGTCCTTTGGGGGGTGCTCCGGGAGTACGGGGTCCAGGGCCCTTTGCTCAGGACTGTCCGGTCCCTGTATGAGCGGAGCAGGAGCTGTGTTCGCATTGCCGGCAGTAAGTCAGACCTGTTGCCAGTGCATGTTGGACTCCGCCAGGGCTGCCCTTTGTCACCGGTTCTGTTCATAATTTTTATGGACAGAATTTCTAGGCGCAGTCAGGGGTCGGAGGGTGTGGTCAGGGGTCGGAGGGTGTCCGGTTTGGGGACCACAGGATTCCATCTCTGCTGTTTGCAGACGATGTTGTCCTGATGGCTCCATCAAACCTGGACCTGCAACATGCACTGGGACGGTTTGCAGCCGAGTGTTAAGCGGCTGGGATGAGAATCAGCACCTCCAAATCAGAGGCCATGGTTCTTGACCGGAAAATGGTGGCTTGCCCTCTTCAGGTGGGTGGGGAGTCCTTGCCTCAAGTGGAGGAGTTCAAGTATCTCGGGGTCTTGTTCACGAGTGAGGGAAGGATGGAGCGTGAGATCGACAGGCGAATTGGTGCAGCGGCTGCAGTGATGCAGTCGCTGCATCGGACCGTTGTGGTAAAGAAGGAGCTGAGTCGAAAGGCAAAGCTCTCTATTTACCGGTCGGTCTACGTTCCTACCCTCACCTATGGTCATGAGCTTTGGGTAGTGACCGAAAGAACAAGATCGCGGATACAAGCGATCAAAATGAGTTTCCTCCGCCGTGTGGCTAGGCGCTCCCTTAGAGATAAGGTGAGGAGCCCCGCCACACGGGGGGAGCTCGGAGTAGAGCCGCTGCTCCTCCACGTCGAGAGGAGCCAGCTGAGGTGGCTCGGGCATCTGTTCCGGATGCCTCCTGGGCGCCTCCCTCGGGAGGTGTTTCAGGCATGTCCCACCGGGAAGAGGCCCCGGGGAAGACCCAGGACACGCTGGAGAGACTATGTCTCTCGGCTGGCCTGGGAACGCCTCGGGATCCCCCCGGAGGAGTTGGAGGAAGTGTAGTCTGGGAGTCCCTGCTCAGACTGCTGCCCCCGTGACCCGGCCCCGGATAAGCGGCAGAAAATGGATTGATGGATGGATGGATATATAGAAAAATGAAAGTGAAATCACACAAGGGACACGCATTCCAATAAATGATTATGTATAATTTACTCAAATAACTTTTTTGACCCTTTAAACTTTAATTCAACAAAATAAAGTCCATCTCATATATTTTTATTTGTCATTTAAAAAAATTGTGACATTAGATGAGTTTTTGCCCAGTGTTTGCTGAGTAATTTCCCACTGTGATGTTATAATTTACAAACAGGAAGTGAAATTATAAACTATAAATTAGGTTTTCTGGGATAAAATGTCTATGTTTTTTAGAAAAACTCAAAATAAATGTATCTTTACTGCATTTTAGTCAAATGACTGGTCCAACCTGTCAGAGATCTTTATCTTTATACATGGAAACAAGCAGGCGACAGGTCATATCTGTGGAGCAACGAGCCAGAACATCTGACATGAAGACAGCCTAGCAGAAAATTCCACTAAAAAAGTCCAGTACACTTATTCCCACATGTTTACATCTTTTCAATAACTGTTATCTGCGATTGTCGAGAAACTATTAAGTAACTGTCAAACTTCAACCGCTCCAACTCTTCAACTCTTTCAAAACTCATGATAATTGCTTTCCCACTCGCTTCGGTAAACGCTATGTGCGCTTGTGCCCTTCAACTTCAGTCAAAAATAGAACTGTGTGTCACATCTTTGGTCTCACGCAGCAGAGGAGGAAATCAGTTCCATACCGACGCAGAGAACCTAGATCCAAATCTTTTAATTTACAGTTTGAAATGTTCTACTAGGAATTGTAATTACAATCCACTTTTCCCTCAGTGTAAGCTAAAGCGATGGCCTTATTTTTGCATTCAGATAAGTCTAAGAGAACAGCAACGTGGGGAATTCATTCAACTTTGAAACAGGAAGTTTGAATATAATAACTGATAATACTGGATCTTTTATTTTCTTGGCAAAGGGGTTTGAATATGGGCCACACAGAACGCATAGCAGTGATTTCTGTGGTAGTTGTTTTTACATTATACATTTGCATTCGAATGGGATTTATTCCACCAGTGTTTCCAGGAAAAGGAAAAAGCCTATATTGGAAAGTCTGTCTACTGTTGCTTGCTGGTAGTGCAGTTGGTTTAAAGCCTCGCACTAAAATGAGATTACTACCACCTCGCCATCATGGGTTTGTTTCCTGGTTATTTGCCAAGTGTCTCTACCTTATCTCTACCCAGTTCATAGTATAAATCTTTAAGAAAAAAAAAAAAGAATGGAAAGTATTACCCCCTGTAAAAGCATGTAGTGAAATGTTATACGCGGATTCATTCCATTCATTTCAATGTAGGCGAGCTGTTCCATCAGCCACTGTTCAACTGAAAGAGCAAGCACAGACTTTAGGGAGTTATAATGTACCAAATACAAAGTGCTTCAACGGTCCAAACTTGTATAATTATCTATGCACGCTACATGCTACTGCGATGCTAACAATGCATGCTGCATTTTAACTTCTACAGAACAATACATTACTTTTTCTGAGGTAACGCCATGTCAACAGCCTCCATCAAGACTCAGTTGTAACTCAACTTGAGTTAGTTGTGCTTAAAATACACATTGCCAGGAAATGTCTTAAAAGAGGGAAAAAGTTGTGTATCCCCTCTACAACATCTACAGTCTATTCTCTAGCCACACATTGACCGTATCCTATAGATCCATAACGAGTAGGAAGTAAACAATAAAAAACAATAACAGTCCTCATTACTGCTTGGTGGAGCAGCCCCCATTGTGTGTCATTTGTGCTGTTATTGGCGCACAGCTCATGAGATGTAATGGACGCTTAGCCTGTGTGACCAATCCATTTGTGAGGCATGAAACACAAGATGGCCTCTATTTTCTATGGGACCTGCTAAAACCACTTCAAAATATACTTAAGTCAAGAGAAGGTGTTTTATCGAGAAGATTGGAGGATTGTAACGGCACACAATATAGGCACAAACTGCACTTTATTATATTTGTTTATATTTAATTTAATCCACTTCCCTTCATAGATTTGTATGGGACATTAAACCTTCCAAGGTTGTTTTCTATCAACTTTTCAGATTTACATTGCCCAGATATGTGCAATTTTTACACAAAAAATCTGTTTGTATTAAAATGTTACATGATGGCACTGCATTTATGCAAACTACAGTTTGTGCCTTCGATAAAGCCATGGGGCAGGAACAGCCCTGCCCATTCTGATGCCAGCCAAGTACTAACCCAGGGATGAGGGAGCTGTAGTCAGCTAACAATAGCATTTCCATACCTAAACTCATTTCCTTCATAATATTGGCCCAATGTCTGGTTACAAACAATACATACCAAAAACTAAAAGTATCTCAAAATGTCAATCAAAATGTCAAAGGGTCTCGCCAGTAAGAAAGTCCTGCACATTTAAATGATAAATGGAATTGCTTGAATTTTTAGGTGTGGTTCTCCATAAAGACTATACTATAAAGACCATACAAAATATACCCCCCATTTTTTCTCTATGAAGAAAGGCCCTGAAAAAGGGAAGATTATTCCATATTTATAGGTATTCACTAATAAAAAAAATATTATAATGGGTCTTGTTGCACAAAAATATGGGACGTAAATGATCAAGGCACTGCAGACTGTTTTTGACACCACCATCCCACTCAATTTCAGAACTATGTATTTGGGCCTAAAAACACCTGCAAAACACAAATGGATACCATTCAAATGTAGGGTACTTTGGGAAGCTCAGAACAAAAACATTATGACACAAACTGCAATATACAGTAGATACCGATGATAAAGGACCTGACCGATACCATAACTGACAGATGTAAAATAAAAAAAAAATCACATACGGAGAAATTTGACAGAAAATTGAACACTTATCTTGGACCATGTCTGCCTTAACCATTCTTTTTTTTTGGATGCCTTATTTTTCTTAAATTCTTATTTTCAATTTTGCACACTCAATTAGTTTTTTCTTCGGTCCTGTCTTGTTTGTTTTTGTGTCTAACAAAATGTCTATGGCACATACAGAGCTGTTACAGGCGTAATGGATGATTTTTTTGCCCAAATCTGAGTCTCATTTCCTCATGTGTTGGGAACGTTCACTTTCTACATGAACTAGTTCAGTTCATAGTTCACAATTTTTTAAATGAACTAGTTCAGTTCATAGTTCATAATTAAAATTTTTTAACTAAGTTCACAGCTCCAAAAAATGAACTAGTTCAGTTCTTTTTTTCAATATTATGCTATAATGTTTCTAAATTATTTCCACAGCCCAAATACAACCACAGGCAGCAATTATTGTATTAGTTTAATGCTGAAACTATGTGTCAGATTTCATCTTCATATCCAATTTTGAATCCTTACACAGGATTCACACTGAAGGGCCAGACTTCCCCAGAGGCAAAGTTTGCACAGAAATGTTAGATTGTTCCCATCCTCACCGACCTTATCATAAAACTCACGTAACTGGTCGCAGGGCGACTCTTGCTGCTCTGTTGCTGTCGCATCCATGCTGCTTTTTGTTTTGATGCGCATGCGCAGTGCGGCGCGACAAGCGAAATCTCTGTCTGCGCTATCGGCCTCTACGACTTCGGAGCTCTCACACTTGCCAGACACAGGCTCTTTTTGGACAACATAACGGTGTGTTTTTCGCCTGGAAGTCTCTAGAAATCTGACACTTTATTGAACGAAATTAAAAAGAATGAACGTGCCGTTCACAGACACCAGAAAGAACAGTTTCGTTCGTCGGCAGTAATACAGTGCGTTCAGTTCACGTTCACCAAAATTATGAACACGTTCATGAACTTTTGTTCAATGAACGCGTTCAGGCACAACACTGACTGCCGATTAGTCCTGCCACGTATCAATCATAGAACGCACCTACTGCTCACCTGCAGCCTCGTCGACTCGTCCCATGAGAGCAGCACGTTTCCGCGTGTCCAAGTGCATTGATCTATCGTAATATAGTTCCCTCAGTGTACAGGACAAAATTAAGACGGCGAAAGACAGTTCGAGCTGACTCAGAAGAGACGGAAATCTACGGAGATGCCATGTGATCCATTGCCCTAATAAACAAACGCAGGTGTGTGTTGTGTCAGTCCACACGGGGGAGTGGCATGTGCACGGGGGAGTGGCATGAGCACGGGGGAGTGCGCATGTGCACTTCCGCCTGAGTTCTCATTGAAAAATTGTCCATTACGCCTTTAAGGTATCAAAGATTAGTTTTAAGGGAAACTTAAAACAATGCACACTAATAGACAGGCTCTCATCAGGAGGTCCCGCCCAGTGGGCAGGGCTTACTCAGAGTAGGATATATACCCAAGTTCTTAAACTGGATCCACAGATTGAGAATAACCTTTGGATGAAAGTCGAAGCGTCTTGTTTTTCCTAAACAGTGTCCAGATGACTACAACTGAACATTTTTCTACAATAGAACATTCCTGGACGAAGGAGGGATTACACTAATTAATTAAAAACAGATTTATTTTTTTTAATGCGGCCTTTTATTTTAGTAGTTGGTAGAAGTTTGTTTTTTAGTTTGTTATTTGTGCTGCCAATGAAACATATTGCTATGGGTTTGGACTGAAAACACACAAACCGCTTTGATATCTGATAATTGGTCTGTAAGATATTGCTGAATGCTTCAGTGGACTGATGGTCAACCCCCCTGGCCCCAGTCTCTTTCTTCACGCCTAACACTGTGAGTGAATTTGAAAGTACGAAAGCAGATGTTCTTTTCACTTTCTAACTCTGATGGAGGACTTCAAAGATAAATCTGGACTCAGGAGGGTTTAGCTTCTGATTTGTGTTTAAAGATAATAAAGATTGGCAACAGCAAGTAAAAAGCTGAACAGAAGATTTCACCAAAACAAAGTTCCATCAACAAACTCACGTACAGTGTGATTGAACGGATGCCGAATTTGGCAAAAACACAAGCAGATGGTTTCACTGAATTAAAGCAGTTACATTTAAGAATCCTGCATGACTCCACAGCAAGTTAAAACAAACTTTGAAACCATTATAAGTCAGGGCTGTGGAGAGACGAGTCCCCTATGGCGTTTTATTGCAAAAGGAACACCAGTAATAATCAAATAAATGCATTCATGTCTAAGCCCAGGTTCTTTGGAGGGATAGAACCTGCTGTAAATATTTAGCATAGTTTTACATCAGGCAAGTGGTAATTTGTGAAAAAAATCTGAAAATGAAAAGTTGAAAATGATAGGAAGCAGTTCGGAGTTCTAAAACAGAATCCCTCTGTCCTTGTCATCAATAAGAGACATTCCATCCAAAATGCAGATACAATTTACGGTAATAGACAACAGTTTAAACAGGTGTTATCGGGTATTATTTTTAGAAAAGAATCGGAAAAGGTTGCAACATAAAACATGAATAATAAAATCATCATAATAAGAATGTCTTTAGAGTCAAATGTGGCATGCATAAATTAAGAATTACTAATGAAATAGGGAAAAAATAAACTTGGTCTCAGTATGACCACAGATATTTACACAAAAATGTACAGATGGTCGGAAATGTGAACAGTGCGTGAATAGTATTGGTTGAGTATTGTTAAAGTGGCAGGTATCAAGTGTTCATGGGACCAACGCAGAGAGAAAGAAACTGTTCGGCTGTGATCCGACCTGCACGTCCCAGAGTCCTGGAGAAGTACAGGTCCTGCAGAGATGGAAGTCTACAGCCGATCAGCTTCTCAGCAGAGGCACAATGTGCTGTAGTCTCTGTTTGTCCCTGGCTGTGACTCCAGCGTACCACACGGTGATGGAGGAGATGAGGATGGACTCAATGATGGCCGTGTAGAACTGCACCATCATCTGCACTGGTAGCTTGGCTTTCCTCAGCTGGAGACCACGGTGGTGATGGGGTAGTCTGTGATAGTGAGGGGTGTGACTTTTCTGAATCTGTGACTTTCCTGAAGTCCATAATCATCTCCACTGTCTTCTGGGCGTTGAACTCCAGGTTGCTACCGCTGCACCAGGACACCAGCCAGTCCAACTCCCTCCTGAAGACAGACTCGTCCCCGCCCGAGATAAGCCACGATGGGGTGGTGTCGTCCGCAAACTTGATCATTATTTGTTAAATCATAACTGTATTTCATAACTGGTCCTTGTTTTTATATGGTTGCTAGGTAACACTTGTGGACTTACCTCTACACATAGGCCCTATCCCAATACTCACACTACACACTTGACTGCAGTGTGTTTTCTAAAAGTTCATGAAGTGTGTGAGTGCACAAGGGAACAGGAGGTAAACATGAGAGTTGGGACAGCCACACTTCAGAGCCTTGTGAATGCGGTAAAGAAAAACAGCAGCATTAAACAGCTGTTAGTGGTGTTGTTAAACTGCATTTGAATTAATGACAAAGTCACAGCTCAGTTTAGTTTGTTTTTTTCAGTGTTGTTGATGAACATTTGCAGATTAATTTAAAATATCATGAGTTTAACTGTTGAGACATTCCTTTCCGTTGTTTCTTGTTAGAGCTCGGTTTTAAGTTGCTAAGGCAGAAGCAGTGCACCGTATGAAAACATTACAGTGTAATGCATTGTGGGGAATATTCCAAAATGCATACTCTGAACTGAAATACTCTCACTAACTGAATTACTGCTCAGCGGCCTGTAGAGGCCACTAAATTACACTGTGACTTCCAGCGACTCTTCAGCAGCAGAGGTGATGGGAAAACAGGTTTATTTGGATATATTTCTGAACAATTTAAATATATTTGTGACACGTGGTAATTTTAGATTTTATTGGTCAGTCACTGTTTGTTTGCCGTTACTGCCTTGAGCCGCACGCCACTGACAATGTAGAAATCTCGGTCCAAGCCTTGCTCCCACGCACGCTGACACATAGTTCAGTGGTTACCCCCCACGAGTCCGAAGGTTTGCTAGTCCGAAGGTTTTAAAGATTCACCAGTCCGAAAGTTCTCTAGTCCGAAAGTTCCTCATAGGCTAAAGTGAAGGTTCAGACGGCATCAGGATGGGATGTAGTCTGTCTGTAAAATGTGCACAAAGCACGAAGACACGCACTGGGGCTCGTCACGACGTTTTGTGTACCAGCTGCTCACAACTATACACAGCAAGTTGTACTGTGTATATAAAAATAACAAGGGAACATATCGAATCCTCCCCTTTATGCCTTCATTTGATCATAAGTATAGAAATACGCGTGATCCGATCACCGTAGGATTGGTAGTCAAAAAGGAAATTCAGCTGGCCAAGACGGGAGTGTCTACAGAGCCGCGGCGCGGCCGAAACTGCTGGGCTATTTGAGTTAATTCATTCATTAATAATACGATAAGGAGCTCAGGCTATGCACAGAAACAAGTCGGTTATGGAAAATACGTGAGTTTAATCATAAAAAGTGCATCAACACTGCGCGGACTCACACCTTTGGTGAGGAGAGCCGCGAGTAGAGCCCGCTGCGCGGACTCACACCTTCGGACCAGTGAACCTTTGGATTTGTGAACCTTAAAATTTCGGGTAAATTTCGGACCCGTGAACCTTCGGACCAGTGAACCTTCGGACCAGTGAACCTTCGGACCAGTGAACCTTCGGACTCGTGGGCAGCCACCAGTTCAGTATTGGAACATTGGAATATCAACACTTTTTTCTTCAGTTTTTAAACAGATCATAAAACATAGAACAGAAACAAGACACAGAGAGTTTACATACTGTACATACATTTGACATATTATAGTCCTAAGTCAGTCGTAAGTAGGGATGCGTACCGCTACGACGGACCGGATCTGGCCTTGTACAAACCTTTCAGTTCAGGTCCAAAAAAACCGAAACCCCGGTGATTCGGTTCTGGACTCATAAAAAAATTTAGCACTCACGTATTATATCCTTTTCGTTCTAGAATCTAAACCATCTTAAACCTTCCATTCATCGCCAAATTCGCGCTGGAAAAGACGTAAACACTGACATGCGCCGCTGTCAATGGCGCACACGGACCCTAATTAGAGACGCACACGTCTTCAGGGCAGAAGATGAAGCCGGCGAAATAAGTTTAAAGATGCGAGAGACAGAACCGTGTCTCCACATGTGAACATTGAAGCGGCAGGACTGTTAAAGCTGTGGCCGCCACGTGCCATGTTGTGATTGTTAATGTGCTGCGTCACGTGTTAAAGGGGCGGGGTCAGCGTCGTCTTGTCTGGGTCTTTGGTCTGGGTGTAAATATGAATGAAATAACTTAAGTGTTATGTTGTGGTGTGATGTATTTATTAAGTAAATACTAAGTCAAAGTAATATTGCTTAATTGCTGCATTCATTAATTGGAGTTTATATTTTGTATTTGTATTCTACAGTTGTTAAATATTGTCTGGTGTTTAATGCAGCTAATATGATGTATTATTTTGATGTGTTGTGTAAAATATTTTCATATTCTACTTTTGATACTGCTAAGTTGATGCTTTATAGTGATTCAAGTTGACTTTTATGCTAGTTTTTGTAACTCTGTTATTTTACACTGTGACTTCATTATTGACACTGGTGTTTTGTGTTTGAAGGTTTTATCTGACTTTTGATGCCAATGAATCTGAACATTAAAGAGTAAAATGTGTCTAAAGACAAAACATTGTATCAGATGAAACAGCTACTTTGACCCTTGACCCAGACTGACCCTGTCAACAACACTCAACATGCTCTTGTTGTTGAGTTGAGTCTTAGCTCGTAGCTTGTGATTTGTAAGTTGTAACTTCTGTTAAAAACAGTGAATAAACCAGACAAGTTGAGTTTATTTCAATCTGCAGTTAAGCCTTGTGTTTGATAGAAGTCCTTGTTCAAGTGACTTCAACTTAATTTAGCGAGGCAGCTTGTGTTATGCTGTTGTAACATTATGTAAATATGGCATGGTTTAGGTCCAGAGTCATTAGGTCCAGGACCAGTTTCTCCAACTACTAGTATTTCCCCGGGACTTGTGAGCACTTTGACATGACACATGAACAAACATGACACATTTTTTTGTATGGAATGTAATTGTGTTTATTAGTATTATTTAAGTAGTAATGCATTAATATTGTTATGTATGTATGTATGTATGTGTGTGTGTAATTCCCCTTGAAAGTTGCTTTGTTTAATTTTGAGGTTGTAATAACTTCTTATTTGTAAGACCTGTTTATGGACTGTGTATGGACTTCAAAAACACAGAGGAGCACTTCTTGACTCCCACATGATGACATGTAGCAGTGAGTAAAACATATTAAGCCCTCATAAAGGAGCCAGAATCACTCCACCCTGTGCAAAGGGAACAGACACACCAGGTATGTTTTTGTTGAGAGGAAAAGTGAAATACCTCAAACATGGGCAAACAGAAGACATTTAAAGTAACTATTTGATGATTTATATCTCCATGATTGTCGTAGCACTTGAATAAATACTATTTAATTCCACATTCCTACAGTGTCGGTGTCCTGTCCTTGAGTGCACAGCGTTGTGATGCCTGAGGCGTCCCGCTCCACACTTTCATTACACTCTACAGCTCAACATGAGATACATGTAAATGAGTCTAACCGGAAACACAACAGAGAAAAGTGATATGTAAGTCAAGGTGTTTTCCACTCAACCCACAGCAACAAGGTCCCTGGTTCAGTCATAAAGTGCATTGCCAGACCAGCCATGAAACTTAGAAAATACTTCACAACAAAGCGGAAAACCAAATGAAATCAAAATGATTTAAAGCAAATGAAAATGTGAAGACCTAATAACTACTTTTTTTATTTTAAATTCATTTCATGCCCTATTTGACAAATATTGCTATGCTTCTTCTTCATCATTATATGTTGCACCTTAATACCAAAGCTAGTCTCTGACTTTTGTTCATTGACAATGGCAATACAAACATTTTCTGTTTCTGAGGACTACCAGGTTGTTTCTAACCCGTAGGCCTTATTCGACAGGACAGTGTATAGTGTGAAATGAGGATAAGAGAGGGAAGGACATGCAGGAAATAGTCATAGCTGGACTGGAATCCACAACCATGCAGCCAGCTGCACGTGGAATCTGACATAAGTGCTAACAACTTATTCATGGAGCTGCAATGTATTAACTTGTCTTTGTGGAACGTTGCCCCTATATCTTCTGCATGTTAGTAAGTGCTTGTGACCTTATGTGATATGTCGAGGAAGTTTATTAATTTGTAATAGGTCAAGTTGGTTTCCAAATGTCCAAAGATAAAATGAAACAAAGTAAAGTTTGATTCAAAGAAACCACTCACAGGAATTTTAATCTGGATAAACTTTTGTTTTGTGTTAACTCCGTTTTCTCCCTCTTTATTGTTATATTTTTTAATACAAATAAAACGTTTATTGTCATGCAAATCTGAAAACGTTTGTGTGCACATGTCTAATCACAAATGACTGGTATAATCCTTAGCAGAGAAAGAACTTTTTAGTGTAATCCTTAAGAATTTTGCTCATCTGTAATGCATTGAAACCTCCCCTGAGCCTCATATCTGTATTCATACAGACATTGAGTCCTCCTCAGTCACATTATTCTGATCACACTGGAAAAGTACATGGTGTCAACGGTGGTTAAAATAGTAGGCCTGATTAGACTGAGCCAATAGAGGGCTACAGAGACCAAAGATAAAGCACAGAGGGAGATCAGATCAGCGCTGTCATTGGAATAACTTTATTCAAATTATCGTGATTACAAAGTTTAAAATCATTTCCCAAATATATAAGGTTACCCGCCACGAGACCGAAGGTTCGCTAGTCCGAAAGTTCACAAGTCCGAAGGTTTTAAAGGTTCACTGGGCCGAAGGTTCGCTAGTCCGAAAGTTCCTCATAGGCTAAAGTGAAGGTGCAGACGGCATCGGGATGTAGTCTGTTTGTAAAATGTGCACGAAGCACGAAGACACGCACTGGAGCTCGTCACGTTTGGTGCACCAGCTGCTCACAGGAGGCACCGTGTTGTACTGTGTATGTGAAAATAACAAGGGAACATCTCGAATCCTCCACTCTATGCCTTCATTTGATCATAAGTATAGAAATGATATATGTATCTATAGAAACGCGTGATCCGATCACCGTAGGATTGGTAGTCAAATAGGAAATTCAGCTGGCCAAGACGGGAGTGTCTACAGAGCCGCGGCGCGCGGCCGAAACTGCTGGGCTATTTGAGTTAATTCATTCATTAATAATACGATAAGGAGCTCAGGCTATGCACAGAAACAAGTTGGTTCTGGAAAATACGTGAGTTTAATCATAAAAAGTGCATCAACACAAGAAAAGTCTTAAAAGCCAGTGTGTGGGGCAAAGGGAGGCGAGTAGAGCCCGCTGCGCAGACTCACACCTTCGGACTCGTGAACCTTCGGACTAATGAACCTCCGGACTTGAGAACCTTAAAATTTCGGTGAAATTTCCATATGTGCCTGGGAGGAGTTCGGGGAGGCCATGGAGGAGGACTATCGGTCGGCACCAAAGAAATTCTGGCAAACCGTCCGGCGCCTCAGGAGGGGGAAGCAGTGCCTCACCAACACCGTTTACGGTGCGGGTGGAGGCCTGCTGACCTCGACTGGGGATGTCGTCGGACGGTGGAAGGAATACTTTGAGGATCTCCTTAATCCCTCAGTCACGTCTTCCGAAGAGGAAGTAGAGACCGGGGACTCGGAGGCTGGCTCATCCATCAGCCAAGCTGAAGTCACTGAGGTTGTTCACAAACTCCTCGGTGGCTCCGGGGGTGGATGAGATCCGCCCTGAGTACCTAAAGTATCTGGCTGTTGTAGGAATGTCTTGGTTGACACGTCTCGGGACCGTGCCTCTGGACTGGCAGACCGGGGTGGTGGTCCCTCTGTTCAAGAAGGGGGACCGGAGGGTGCGTTCCAACTACAGAGGGATCACACTCCTCAGCCTCCCGGGTAAGGTCTATTCCAAGGTACTGGAGAGGAGAATCCGACCGATAGTCGAACCTCGGATTCAGGAGGAGCAGAGTGGTTTTCCGGTCGTGGAACACTGGACCAGCTCTATACCCTCCATCGGGTGCTCGAGGGTTCATGGGAGTTTGCCCAACCAGTCCACATGTGCTTTGTGGATCTGGAGAAGGCTTTCGACCGTGTCCCTCGGGGTGTCCTTTGGGGGGTGCTCCGGGAGTACGGGGTCCGGGGCCTTTGCTCAGGGTTGTCCGGTCCCTGTATGACCGGAGCAGAAGCTGTGTTCCCATTGCCGGCAGTAAATCAGACCTGTTCCCAGTGCATGTTGGACTCCGCCAGGGCTGCCCTTTGTCACCGGTTCCGTTCATAATTTTTATGGACAGAATTTCTAGGCGCAGTCAGGGGTCGGAGGGTGTCCGGTTTGGGGACCACAGGATCTCATCTCTGTTGTTTGCAGACGATGTTGTCCTGATGGCTCCATCAAACCCGGACTTGCAACATGCACTGGGACGGTTTGCAGCCGAGTGTGAAGCGGCTGGGATGAGAATCAGCACCTCCAAATCCGAGGCCATGGTTCTTGACCGGAAAAAGGTGTCTTGCCCTTTTCAGGTGGGTGGGGTGTTCTTGCCCCAAGTGGAGGAGTTCAAGTATCTCGGGGTCTTGTTCACGAGTGAGGGAAGGATGGAGCGTGAGATCGACAGGCGGATCGGTGCAGCGGCTGCAGTGATGCAGTCGCTGCATCGGGCCGTTGTGGTAAAGAGGGAGCTGAGCCGAAAGGCAAAGCTCTCTATTTACCGATCGGTCTACGTTCTGACCTCACCTATGGTCATGAGCTTTGGGTAGTGACCGAAAGAACAAGATCGCGGATACAAGCGGTCGAAATGAGTTCCTCCGCCGTGTGGCTGGGCGCTCCCTTAGAGATAAGGTGAGGAGCCCGGCCACAGGGGGGGAGCTCGGAGTAGAGCCGCTGCTCCTCCAGCTGAGGTGGCTCGGGCATCTGTTCCGGATGCCTCCTGGGCGCCTCCCTCGGGAGGTGTTTCAGGCATGTCCCACCGGGAAGAGGCCCCGGGGAAGACCCAGGACACGCTGGAGAGACTATGTCTCTCGGCTGGCCTGGGAACGCCTCGGGATCCCCCCGGAGGAGTTGGAGGAAGTGTCCGGGGAGAAGGAAGTCTGGGAGTCCCTGCTCAGACTGCTGCCCCCGCGACCCGGCCCCGGATAAGCGGCAGAAAATGGATGGATGGATGGATGAAATTTCGGACCAGTAAACCTTCGGACTAGTGGGCAGCCACCATATATAAAACCACATTTGTTGACTTCTGTGTACGTTAGGTTATTGTAGTCCATGCATTACTTTAGCACCTTTTGGGACACTAAAGGGCAACACACAGTGATATGTTTTGATGGGCAGGGAAAAGGCACCTGTATTATTTGCGTGAATACGAAAAGAGACACTTCTACGGTGTGCACACATGCACTTTTTTCTTCTTTTGATAAATTAATGCATAACAAATGGTTGGGACAACATAATGCTCTTTTAATCCTTTGTATTAAGTACTATGTAACTTAATACATCTAAAAGTTTTCTTCCAACACTCTTGTCTTTAGAGCAAATCCAGAACAAGAACAATACCAAACCGTATCTACCATACATACTTTTATTTTCAAAACGGCATGATGAGCTTGAAGGATGTGTGCTTGAAACTGGAACATTTCAAATGGATTTGTCCTTAAAATTTAAGAATCCTGACTCTTCATTGCCAGGTTTATGTTATAATGCAATATTGTTCATCCTCATCATTATGAAAATGAATATTCTACTTGCTTTGTACATTTTCAAACTAAAGTTATCCATCCTCACAAATATCTAAACCTGCATATTTGCTTACATGTTCCCCTTTTTACGTCAGGAATAATTATGTTTTTTCTTTTGTACCTTTTACTGAAGATAAGAGTTTTTATTTTATGTTTATGGTGGTATCAGCATACCACTCAGCATCCATTCACTATCACATGAAAAAGTGTGGTGAAAAGACACGTCCTTATGGTGCAACCTTTAAAAATGTCTAAAACTCACACGTCATTACCTACACATTTTCTTCCCTTCACATCTTTACCATCAATAATCCTGTTTACCATGTGCCAATGCCATATTATGTGACAGAAGTGAATTGAACCACTCCCATAGTCTCCCCGAAGCCTCTGTTTGTATTGATTTCCCTGTTCATGTGAGTGGACAGCTGATAGAAAGTGACGTATAGACTGCCTAAGTCCTTTTATGAAGACCTTATAAATCTGTGCTACTTCAGTGTCTGTTCTGTCAATACAAGGACCACCAGCATACAAACCCTGCAGGCGACTTCACCGCCTGCCATAAACTGGTGAGTGATGATGGATTGACAAACACTTAGAGCAACTAGTGTGAGTAAAGCCATTGTATAGCAAGAGAGGACCATAATCTAAGAATCAAAATGAGTAACCAGCCAATACATTGGGTTTAATGGTTATGGAAAGTTATGTTAGTTATTTGTTTGAGAGGGATGTCTTAATGTCCTATTAAACTATCAAAGAATATGTGACTAACCACGGGAAAAACCACCTCAAGTCGACCCCGACAAAACTGAGATAAAGCCAAAATAAGATTTTAAGAACGTGTGATTTTCGTTTTTTTGCAGAATGTGCATGTTGAAGTTATGAATGAGCCCCTGTATGCTTCAGATAACACTATTGGTTGTCTTAAACGTATACATTAAGCTGTTAAAAATGGGTAGTTTTCAGGTCTTTTTCCAGCGCTCCTGGGGGCGTCACCTTTTTCTAGCCAGTGCATTGTTGATATTTTTCCACCAATCAGCTGCAAACCACATGGCTACTTATTCAGCAGCAGCTACGCGTTCTCCTCAGAGACATTATTCATTTTTCCAGACTTTCTCCAGAGCTTATGATTCCCTGGACTGCAATGGAACTGAGGTACTTTTACTCTAAAGTATTGCTTTAACGCTGTGTTTTAAGGTGGTCTCGTGATGTCACTTTAGCCTCGTCACTTTTGCCTCGGCACCAGAGCAGTGATGGAGCAATGCTAAGCTAACACGCTGCCTCAGTGCACTCTACATTATAAATACGGGCTTGAATTTAATGTGACTACTTTCTGAATAATTAACATCACGTAGTCTCTTGAAACTAGCTGTTTTGGGATGGTATAATGTTTGTATCTTTGTGTTTTTCAATGTAGCCCGCGTTAGCTGGTTTAGCTTGTTAAATTCCAAACTTTTGTTTCCTTTTTCAGAATTGCGCTCAGAGCTGGATTTTATCAAAAACTATGCAGAAGTCCATTGCATTACAGCTTCGACTTTGCTAGACATTACTTTACTACACATCATTTACTTAACTTCACTTTATTAAATGTACAATAAAGTGCAAATGCAGAATAGTAATTATAGACTGTTACTGTATGAATAGACATAAATGTATTTTTCACACCCAATAATGTCACATTCATGTGCATATAACTGATGTAAATAGTGTTTATTTTACCATTATTATTAGTATTATTTTGTCTTACGCTAGCTGTTTTTATTTTATTTTATCTTTATTTTTCCCTCCATTCCTTATTGAGAAATGAGAGGTTCTGTGTATAGGAGATTTTGTTCATCTATTAAGAGTGTTTTTTAAACTTCCTATAAGTTATCTGTCCTTTTCCTCTGTATCAACCTGCGTTGCAACAATGGAATTTCTCCATGTGTGGACAATAAAGTAATATCTTATCTTATCAAATGTCACATGTCTTAATCTAATTCCTTCAATTTAGGGGGCAAGGTCACTTTCCTCAAATGAGAGATTGTTTCAAGGAAACTTTAAAGTATTTAAAGAGGAAATCTGCTACTACCCCCATTACACGCCAAAGATTAAAAATGGTATAATATGTCGGGATGTAATAATATAATTACAGTATGAATAACAATAGTTTAAAGAAGCTACCGAAACATAATTGTAGATATATTTTATTCCCTTTTAAAATGCCTTGTCACATTCCAAAGACTATATACAAAAGTATTTAATCACAGTTATTTCTTCATGTTGTCTGCACTGAAATGTAGCAAAGGATCATGGTCTATGCAGTGTCTTCTGTTGCTACAACAAAACAATGCATGTGAAAGGGCTAGTCATTCGATATATTGTTACAGCCAACTGTGTTATTGTGAAACCTTTGAAGATACAGTATCACAATATTTCAGTTTTGGTTTCATCCCTAATAATAATGTACGATATACATTTGGTGGTAAATACAATTCTTCATAAGTATTAATTTACCCTGCCAAGGCTCCTTGAAATTGGTATTAGCAGAAAGTATTTATTTATAATATTTTTGCCCGTAGGCTTTATTAGACAGGAAAGGATGGGGGAAATGGGGGATGAGAGAGAAGGGAGGACATGCAGTAAACTGTCAGAGTTGATATTCAAACTCACGACGTTGCGGCCGGCTGCATTTGTGTGCTGTGCCTTAACCACGCGACTACCGAGCAGCACTAGTACAGATTATTTATGTGGGAAAATGGTACACTGTTTATGGTCCTTCGTTGTTTTTTTCAAAATGGAGGAAAATGAGAAGGCTGGTTACTATGTGACCCAGGCTGTGTCTGCTGGGGGACAAGGGACAAGTGCTTTATCTGAACAAACCTGTGTCCAGAGTGATAAATATTGGATTAGTGACATGCGCCTGGCTGATTTTGAAAATGTGGAAGAAACTTAACTCTCCTATACATCGAAAATATAGGAGAGAATGATGGACATTGTGCCTGTTAGAAAATGTTGGGTTTGTACCTGCAATTGTTTCAATGTGTACATGCTTTTATGCTAATTGTCTTGTTGTGCACCTCACTGCCTTAGTTTTTGTTATTTTTTATATTGTTTATCTGAATCAGAAAGCCTAATAAACATTTGAATTATTAATACATTTTAATTAAAGGTGCATCATGTAATTTTTAACGTGTTGGGTCTGCTATTTCTTTAAATATTAACGGTGACAACAATGACATATGCAGTTGTATTTCCAGTTCTACAAAACAAGGCTTCAATGGAGAAGGAGCGGGAAAAAAAACGGCAATTATCAAAACACGTGAAATATCACAGAAAATAATCTAACTCAGAAACAACTCAAGGTCCTTGAACGTAACATCAATAATTGAAATGATACCTGACACTGCTGGCCATGGGGACATCACTGGTCCAAAACCAGGGCTTTTTATTGCCGCTACCAAGGCCACATTATTCATTCACTTTCCAAACACACTATTTTAAATTGTTCCCTGGGAATTGGACTGGCGACCTTCCAGTCCCCAGCCCGAGTGCCACACTAAAAAGCACAAAGCATCGCACGCAAAAATGCATCCATCGAAATAGAGTTTCTTTTGGGATTTGCAAATTTGCCCCTTGGTGTGGAACTGCAAATAGAAAAAAGGTGAAAAGGCTGGTGTTCATTTTCTTGTTCAAGCTGGAGAGAAAAGAGATGTTGTGAGGAGGAGGGCAGAGGGTAGAATTACAGAGACAGCGAGCAGTCACTGTGAACTATACAAATGTCTACAGCAAATAGCACAGAATTACAGAAAAAATAGAGGATGACAGTAGCATTTCACTTACCTTGATCGTGGTCATTGTCGGGTTCAGAGAGGCCAAATGGAGAATGTCGGTGTAATCCCTCATTCGTCCAGGCGTGTTCTATAGTAGAAAAAGCTTCAGTTGTTTCATCTGGACTCAGTTAGAAAAAAATAGACGTTTCGACTCTCATCCAAGAGTCATTGTCAATAAAAGAATTTAGATCGGGAACTCCGATATTAATACTGTTCTGTGGCAAGACCCGCCCATTGGGCGGAGCCTTCCTGAAGTAGAAAGAGTTGTTTGTTTCAACAGAAACTTCCCCCTTGTATCTACCGAGCCTATTCAGAATTTTAATGGGCTATTAGAATCCTCTTTGTCTTTGTGAGACCCTGGCTCAACCACCCTGAGTACCTGATTAGCATCTAAATGTCCTGGTCCTGGTCCTCTACCTTTCCAGGGGTTCACTATACCATTATAGATACCAGGATTGATTGAATCTTAGCCCTCCATTCCTGTTTAAAGAAGGTCTTTCTTTTTTAACAAAAATAGCTTCCTTGACTCCTCTTTCAAACCATATTTTCTCCTGCTTAAAACCTTCACATCACCGTCTTCAAACGAGTGATTAGAGGCTTCAAGATGGAGATGCACGGCGCTCTGTAGTCCTGAACTAGTATTTCTTCTGTGCTGATAGAGCCTCTTGTGTAGAGGCTGTTTAGTCTCACCTATGTACCGTTCTTTACAGCTTTCTTCACTGCATTGGATCGAATAAACTACATTGCTCTGTTTTTGAGTCGAGAAAAGACGCTAAAGACGCAAGAGAAGACGCTAAGGAGAATCGCTTGGCCTTTCCACGATCAGAGGAGAGGACGGGAAACTCCAAATAGAAGTATATAGGAAACCTACACACACGGACCAGTATCAAGAAGAAAGAGGAAAAACATGTCCGTAATGCCCTCTCAGCCTGTGGTTACCCCGCTTGGGCTCTCAACAGAGTGAAGAGAACCAAGAAGCAGGACAAAAAGGAAACTGAACAGAGAAGGAAGGGTGTTTCTATCCCTTATGTCTCTGGCCTGTCGGAAAAACTGCAGAGAATTTTTAGACAACACGAAGTCCCTGTTTATTTTAAACCAGGAAACACTTTAAGACAAAAACTGGTTCACCCTAAGGACAAGTTGCCGACTCAAAAACAGAGCAATGTAGTTTATTCGATCCAATGCAGTGAAGAAAGTTGTAAAGAACGGTACATAGGTGAGACGAAACAGACTCTACACAAGAGGCTCTATCAGCACAGAAGAAATACTAGTTCAGGACCTCAGAGTGCCGTGCATCTCCATCTTGAAGCCTCTAATCACTCGTTTGAAGACGGTGAGGTGAAGATTTTAAGCAGGAGAAAAGATGGTTTGAAAGAGGAGTCAAGGAAGCTATTTTTGTTAAAAAAGAAAGACCTTCTTTAAACAGGAATGGAGGGCTAAGGTTTAATCTTCCTGTTATTTATAATGGGTTACTGAACCCCTGGAGAGGTAGAGGACCAGGACCAGGACATTTAGATGCTAATCAGGTACTCAGGGTGGTTGAGCCAGGGTCTCACAAAGACAAAGAGGATTCTAATAGCCCATTAAGATTCTGAATAGGCTCGGTAGATACAAGGGGGGAGTTTCTGTTGAAACAAACAACTCTTTCTACTTTAGGAAGGCTCCGCCCAATGGGCAGGTCTTACCACAGAACAGTATTAATATCAGAGTTCTCGATCTAAATTCTTTTATTGACAATGACTCTTGGATGAGAGTCGAAATGTCTATTTTTCTAACTGAGTCCAGATGACTACAACTGAAGCTTTTTCTACAAATGGAGAATGTTTTCATTACCTAGCTTGAATTTGTGATCCTGCCCCAAATTAAGATTTGTGACTGCCATGGACCATGTAACTGCTAACTCGGATTTTAAAAGTCACAGGCAATGCTAAATTGACTTTTTGTGCTTGTTGTATGTAGCTTCATTCATGCTTGTTCCACTGTTGTTGGTTGTATCCTTCTCTGAACCTCAGAAAACACTCGAAATCTGGAGAGCTCCAGTGGTGTTTTTAAGACCATCAATTATTATAAGATTCTGAGCATTTCCCCGTGCTTGTATTAACATCACAACACCAATCATGATGAGGGAATGCCTGGAAGTTGTGTGTGTGTGTGTGTGTGTGTGTGTGTGTGTGTTTTTCACCGTATACATATTTGAAGTTCTAAAACATGAGATACCAGCGTAAAATTACAAGAGCATTTTTAAAGACCAATACAACGCAATATTACTATTATTTTTTCTTTAACATAAATTATAATCACAATCGAAAAGGAGCAGAGAGAAGTTTTTTTTTTAAAATAAATATCTGCCCCATTCTTGACAAAAAAATAAATTCAAGATGGTTCGAACATATTTTGTTTAAACAACTGGTTTTACATTTAACATACATGCACTACATTTACAACATGCCACACTTCAATGGTAGAGTCTTTTTTCCCCTTAAAAAATAGGTGATATATGAATATGATATTACATTTTTTTACGGATTTATTTACTGGTATAAGTATTATACAGGGAAAGATCATCAGAGAAACGGCGGTCTTAATCTTTGTTTATTATGCATAATAATTTTTTCCTCAAAGCAGGAAAATCTAGACTGTCACTTCAACTGTTGATTACAAATAAAACTTTAGACAGAATGTTTGTGACAAAAGCAGTGTATTTTAAAATGAGAAAAGTGTCAGGAGAAAAACATGTAGTGATTGCTCTTGATTTGGCACTGATTTATGACAGAAATGCCAAAATTGCTATGATTTGTTAACAAAATTATATTTAAAATGTTTTGCAGTGAAGTAAAAGTTATTTCTCCAACTTTAAATGTCCCTGTGGCAACATTGACCCCCACACTAAGTGCAAGTGTTTGTACTGGACTGGGGCAAGGACCTGGACACTGTCTACAAAAAAGGGCCAGAGCCTGAGGTCTTTGACATCTGCAGGATAATGCTCAAGATGTCCTACGAGTACCATCATGTACGGCAGAGCTATTTAACTATATTTTTTGAAGGGCAGCGTTCTCTGACCCAGAAAGATGCACAATGCGGCAACCCTTTTAACTAAGTTTTAGGTTGCACAAAATTATAATATAACAGCTGCTTTATTAGATGGAGCTTTACAAAATTCACAATCCTGGACTAATTATTATTATTATAGTGTATTCATATAGAACTTTTCCACCTTCAAGGCACTCAAAGTGCTTTACTAGGAAAAGTGGGTGAGGTGAGGACACAACAACATTTCCCCTAGCGCCCCACTGTGGCACCCAGCATTCCAGCAGTCTCCCATCCAAATACTTGGCCCTGCCCCTCTTAGGTTCCCAGAGCAAACGAGATCAGGCATTGGCATGTAAGTGTGGTGCACCCAAAATATGTCACCACATTGTTTTTAGTTATATTATTTGGTAATTTGGTATTGTACAGTAATTAAATATATATGTTATTTTGGTATGTTAATATAGACATAGTATGTGTCATAATTAAGTGCTTTCCTGATTTTTGTAAGTTGAGGTAGTAGGGCGGAACCTTTGTCCAAAAAGGTGTTGCACCAGATTGGGTTTTGAGGGCGGAACTTCCTGTTCACGTCAAACGTGATCTGGACAGGAAAAGCAGCGCTTCAGTTCACCCTTGCTTTTGTCTTTTATAGTATTTTCAGGTCAGTACACGGTGCAAACCACCAACACATAGCACTATAAGGTAATTACTTAAGGTTTCATCAGTAGTTTGTACTGTTTTGATGTTGCCTGGTACTTTTCGGCGTGTATTTACAAGTTAGCTTTCATGGTTTTGATTCAGCTTTATAAGCATGTATATGCAAAGTATTTTATTTTTTGTAACTTGAACAAAGAGTTTAGGCATTTGTACAGGAGTTTGTGTGAGGCATTTGACATTTGAGATGCTTTATATTTGTAGTAATGTAGATTAAACTTTGACAGTTTGAGAGTACATTTTTTTGTGTTTAATGTCCATGCTATAAGCCAGTTGGTGTTATTATACTACAACAGTGGTATTTGTGTTTTATTTAAAATGTGAATTCATAGAAAATGTGTCACTTAAAGGCGCAATGGACGATTTTTCGGCGATTTGAGAACGCAGGCGGAAGTGCGCATGCGCGCTCCCCCGTGCACATGCCACTCCCCCGTGCGGACTGATACAACACACACGTGCGTTTGTTTATTGGCGCGACGGATCGCATCGCATCTCTCGTCTCCCGTAGATTTCTGTCCACTTCTGCGTCAGCTCGAACTGTCTTTCTCCGTCTTCATTTTGCCCCGTACACTGAGGGAACTATATTATGATAGATCCATGCGCTTAGGCACGCGGAAACGTGGGGACGAGCCTGACGCGGCTGCAGGTGAGCGGTAGGTGCGTTTTATGATTGATACGTGGCAGGACAAATGATTTATCCACGCCACGAGGAAATATGATAAAACAATTTGCTGAAAAAAATCGTCCATACCACCTTTAAGCAAAGAAAGTATATATGTGTATATATGTGTGGCTGTGACAATCTATTTGTGTACAAATGTACAATAATTGTACCTTGTATTATTATTATTGTTTAAGAACAATTAAAAAAAACTTGATCTGGACATGAAAAGCAGTGCTTCGGTTCACCCTTGCTTTTGTCTTTTACAATATTTTCAGGTTACACAATTCTTGCTACGGCAGTCCCGCCTTGGGGCCTGTAACATATGACTAACCCAGAATTAAACTAGAAGCAAACCAGGACTAAAGCAGAACTAACTCAGAATTAAACCAGGTCCATACCCTAACTGAGCAAGTTCTAAAGCAGAATTAAACAAGGACTAAATTAGGACAAAACAAGTAGACAAGGCACCAGAACACATTCTTCTCTAGGTCTACTAGAGATTGTTTGCTGCCACTGGGCCTAAAGTTGAATAGGCCTGATCTACGCTGAGGTCTGCTGTCATCTGCTGAGGTCTGCTGTGGTCTGCTGTGGTCTGCTGTGGTCTGCAGAGGTCTACTGAGGTCTGCTGAGGTCTGCTGTGGTCTGCTGTGGTCTGCTGTGGTCTGCTGAGGTCTGCTGAGGTCTGCTGAGGTCTGCTGAGGTCTGCTGTGGTCTGCTGTGGTCTGCTGTGGTCTGCTGAGGTCTGCTGTGGTCTGCTGTGGTCTGCTGTGGTCTGCAGAGGTCTGCTGAGGTCTGCTGTGGTCTGCTGTGGTCTGCTGTGGTCTGCTGAGGTCTGCTGTAGTCTGTTAAGGTCTTCTGACGTATGCTGTGATTTGCTGTGTCATTTTAAACGCCGTGCAGCAGTTCACATGTATTCCTCATTAACCTACTGCATTCTAATCATCCTAATTATTCACTGCAATGAGTTTAAAAGAGACGGCAAAACTTTCTGAGTCCAGAGCGACTTTTTGACGTCACTGTAAATGTACAGCCTCTTAAAGTTAAAATATATATATATATATATTATTTTCCCCAGGGTTTGGCTGATATAAAGCTCCTGGACCCCTTGGGGAGTTGCTGACGCAGTACGCTGCCGATGCTAATGAGGATCTACTAAACTAGTGTACTACAAATCTACTAAAAAGACAGATTTATAGTATTGTGTAGTAGTTTATAGAATTATCGCTGTTCCCAGAAAACCTCCATTTAACTTGGAAATCAAACCAGGGACCTTCTGGTAGTGAGGGAAGTGCTCTACCCCCAAATCACTGTGGAGAGATCTCCACAGTGTCTGTCCTATACATAGTCTCTCATGTTTAATGATGTTCTTTTAGCCGTGATGCTAATTTTAAGTCCAAAGTGTTGATGGATGGTGCCATTACTTCTCATTACCTGTGCGTGTCAGCTACAGGAGAACAGCAGCTAATGACGCTAATGCTAATGAAGGCTAAACTCACACATCATCCATTATGCCGACTATTCCAGGAACTCTGCTTTAACATGGTAGATCAAAGGTCAAACAATGCATTTTAATTTAGCAAAAATTTAATTAGTTGGAGTGGGATGGCGTTTGACAAACTCCACTGCACTTGTCAGGAGGTTGTTCAAGTTTAAAACCATAGTATATGAGTTGAAAGGCAAAGCTCTCGATTTACCGGTAAATCGATGCGGAAGAAGAAGATGGATGACGGACTTATACTTTTAAACTGTAACGATCTTCCATCTCCAAATTTCTACTTGGAAACATTGAATTGAAACATTTTAGAGCCATATTTGGCAATCCAACGCTCTCTGCTTATAGTACATGTGTTACAGCGCTCTCCCCAGAATTTTTTAAAGGGATGGTAAATATGCCTCAGGCTAAGCAAAAAAATATGTCTGTTTGCCGTAACCCGACCGACCCAGTAAAAAATCTGCATTTTGTCAAAATGACGCCAAATTCTTTTTTTTTTTGTCTTATAGCTCGCAGACTCACCTGCCGTTTTTTCAAAAAAGCGCTGTGTTGAATGATTTTGTAGCGCTGGACAACTTGTCTATCATCCCAGGGGGAGATTGCACTGCATTGCACGACGCATAGCCGTTGACATTTTCAGTCCTCTATATGTTTCTGTACAGAAAAGACCATGCAGGAGTGAACCTGAATTTTGGTTTGACACTATCTGCGCCACTGGTTTTGCCACCGCTCACGTCGTTCACCATCATGGTGTCAATTTCATATTAAATTTGACGCGCTTTGCATTCTGGGACGGAAACACGCCCAGCAGCGTAATCACACCAAACATGGCGGCGCCCATGTCCCCCGCATGTTCCCCCGCTCGCCTTCGCTACCAAAATAAAGGATAACGGCGTACAAAAGGTCGATCTCCCAATGGGGTTGACCGATCAACCCGACGTTCTCCGTCATTGACTGTTGAAGCCTGACGGCGGTCACTGCGGGTCAAAAAATTGCGACGATTTGGATATTTTTTTTGCCTTCAAAGTAAAAAAAAAGAGAATTTACCTACCGACCGACATACTTGAAAAATGTTGGGTCGGGTTACAGCAAACATATAATTTATTTGGGGCAGCCTCATGTGGAGTTACATTTTCCTCCAATGATGGTTTAACGTACCTTCATTATTTCCAAAGGTACATGACCCCTAAACATACTATTGCGTTGTGTATAGGCCTATTCAACATCAAGAAATGTAATTGCTTGGCCTTTTCATCCATTGGACACAGGCAGCTTCATAGTCAAGATAATAGAAGATCATAATCAGATGCTTTAGGTCGACCGCGAACGCTCGCAGATGCTCGCCGCGGGTTGAGCCTCTGCACTTATAAATGCGGTGTTATGTTGCTAGTCTTCACACAGAGCTAATGTCAACAAAAGGCAATTCTCGAACAGAGCTTTATAAACTGTAAATGTAATACAAATTGTCAAGGTTAATCAATTAACTTTATTTTATATGCATTTTGTTTCATTTAATAACTTTCCTAGTTTTTAATTACATGATTGAATCCTTACCGTAATATACTTATATTCTGGAACTCAGAAACTCTGACTACATGTCCATTCCATTGTTCAAATTTCAACCCCGAGATAAGCATATTACAGACCCTCCACTAGAAAAGCTACAAACAGTATAGTGCATCTTACAAACAAACAAATAAAAATACATGTGTACATAACTAAACAGATATTGGGAATATACTTCTTTCCACAGAGTTCCTAAAGGTGTTCGGAGTCATCCCCATGCTTCAGATAGTCCACTTTACATGCAGATGAATGCACCTGCTTCATAGATGCGTGTATTTACTGTGCATATGAAAGTGGATGAACGCATAACTTGTGTGTGAGAGATGAGATGGAAGACTAAAGTTGACAGCAACAACTGTATTACAATTTGTAAACCAAATATTGAACAAAGAAATGCATCCAATGTGAAATAGGTATACGGGCCACCCACATACACTATGCTTTTACATGCAGTACAAGCAAACCTTTCATCTTGTAAATATTATAGTTTGTAGATAACATCACAGCATTCTAGAACCTGTGTAGTTTAAAACTGAGCATAAAAAACATACTTTGAAGACAAGTACAGTAGGTGGCAGTAAATGCACCTTTTCTGTTCAACCACCATCAACACCAACACCAACACCAACACCAACACCAACACCAACACCAACACCAACACCAACACCAACACCAACACCAACACCAACACCAACACCAACACCAACACCAACACCAACACCAACACCAACACCAACACCAACACCAACACCAACACCAACACCAACACCAACACCAACACCAACACCAACACCAACACCAACACCAACACCAACACCAACACCAACACCAACACCAACACCAACACCAACACCAACACCAACACCAACACCACGAAGAAGACGACGAAGAAGACGACGAAGAAGACGACGAAGAAGACGACGAAGAAGACGACGAAGAAGACGACGAAGAAGACGAAGAAGAAGACGAAGAAGAAGACGAAGAAGAAGACGAAGAAGAAGACGAAGAAGAAGACGAAGAAGAAGATGAAGAAGAAGATGAAGAAGATGATTGGTGACCTGGTTTATGGTTCAGACACTGGGCCTATCCACAAGAAACAACAAATTAAGTCAGTTCAGCTTATGAATAAACACAATTTTTTGGGGGGGATTTATTTTTTCAGAATGTGGTGGTATTATTCAACTCCAAATATGTGGACGATGTCCAGTTGAAAGGACTTTAAACCATGAGATTAATATTACACAGATAAATATGGCTTAAAGCCAATCCAGAACAATTAAAGATTAGGTTCAACATTTGACTGAGCTCAACACACAGCAGATTGTGTTTGACATCAACATCCCACTCAGAGTCAGACCTATGTACTCGGGCCTCAAAACTCCTGCCATGGACACAATATATGGATATCGTAGGGTGACGATCTCCGGGTAAGACGACTGTTCTCCGCAGTTTCATGAGTTCCTCCTTTGTGGAAACGCGGTACGAGCCGGGGGGCGGGGCTGGAGCCGGGGGGCGGGGCCGGAGCCGGGGGCGGGGGCGGAGCCGGGGGGCGGGGCCGGAGCCGGGGGGCGGGGCCGGAGCCGGGGGACTCAGAGCCAAGACACATCGCCACGACACGACGAAAACACTCAATCCAGCCGAATAAAGTCAAAACAAGTTAATTTAAAGCGATTCCAGTGCGTGTCCCGATCGTTCGTGAAGTTCCTCTTTCATATAAACGTGTATATAAACGTGTACCGACGTCACGCCGTACTTTAGCGCGGCCGGAGGGCGCGGGGGGGGGGGCTGGTGGGCTCACTCGGAGCTAGCTCACGTCACAACAACACAACGAACGCAACAAAAAACGCTCAAATCCAGCCGAAAAAAGTCCAAAACAGTTGAATTAAAAAACTATTCCAGCGCGTGTCCCTATCGTACAGTAAAATAGAAAAAATATACTAACTATATTTACAAAATATAGGAGATAAAGCACAATAAGTGTGAGAAAGAAGAGAGAGCGTTTACACCGGGCTGCCAGCTGTACCAGCGCCTTATGACAATAGGACAGTCCCAAAACACACGATAATGATGGACCACCTGGCAGTCCCAGCTTCTCCCACAGCTAGTATTTCCCTGTGAATAGTGTGAACTTTGAGGTGGTGTTATGAAAAAGTGTTTGGTTTTCAACAAAAAGGTGAACTGAAAAGCAGTTGACGAATTCTAGTGTCCCAATCTGTCTATTTTGGCTAAGTTTGGTTTGATGTGCTGGTTGCTTGATAAGGTTACTCATAAATAAGCTGCGTTTCAGCAGTTAAATATTTCCGCTTACTTCTCCCATGCTAATTCAGGTTGCGTTGAATTTCTGAAGAGCATTTTGGTAAGCATCAGCATGTAAAAACATTGTTCTTATTAGGCCCGAGCGCCACAAGCTGGCGAGAGGCCTATTAGTCTCGTAAGGCCGTGCGAAGCACGGCTGCGAAAGTGCGCACATAGTGCGCACGAAATCGAGCGCGAAGCGCTCGCCCACTTCCAAACACTCACTAACGCACTCCTCCACTCATGCACGCCCCGTGCATGCTAATTAGTTGTAGGAAAATGGAACATTACCGTTGTAAACGGTCGAAGCCCGTGCAAAAGTTTGCACTAAACGAGCACCAGCTTCGCGGTCGTCATCCCCATATAAAGCACTCATTTGCGCTAAGTAGCTCACGAATACGTTCCCCATCTCTTGCATGTTCCGTGCATATAAGCATGTAATGCAAAAATTGAACATTATTACTGTATAGAGGGCCAAAAACACAAAGTGGGCGGAGCCCACTCAAAATTATCGAAAGTACCCGTCAGTGACCAGGGACCCACACCATGAGGTAGGAAAGCGCGAGCGCTTTCCGAAAATGTATAGTTTATGATATTTGAAAAATGGGAAACATTGTTTTCGCATCGGAATATTATTCTTTCTTCTTCTTCTCGGGACCAACCCCCCCATTTTTCACCCAGTGAACATTGACGAAAAGTCACAAAAATTTGCACACCTCTAAAAATCGTGCCTCTCTACATTCTGGCTATTTCCCTTTTCTAAAATAAAAAAAATTGGCGCGTCAGCGCCCCCAAATGTACCAAAAATGCATTGAGGGATGGGAAATGACCCAAAAAAAATCTGATCGTAGAATCATGAAATTTGGCGCAGAGGTAGATAGTGACAAGAGAAGTAAAAAATATTATTACGGCAACGCCGTCCGCCCAACCAAATGTCGGCCATATTGCTTCAAAAATGGCTAAACATGACTTCGGAGTTTTTCCAAACGTCGTACTTTTACGAACTCCTCCCAGGGCGTTGGCCCTAAAAAGCTGAAATTTGGTGAAAATGCTACTGAGGAGTGGGACATCAAAAGTTATCCAAATTACATTGATACCTCTCACGGTCTCTGTGCGGCGAAGCCGCAAACTGTAGCTAGAATTTCAGAAATCTCCCATATGTAAAATTTCTGCCGTTTGCGCAGATAAAGTCCGAATTGCGTCAAATTAGAATCAGTTGTTAAACTCTTTGCCCTAAACCTACTTGAAGTGAAATAAATTTATTTGGCGCCACAGCGCCCCCTACAGATTTTATATGGAGGTTGAATGTTTAGTTTTGCGAAATTATCTGAAATTTGACATACAACTCAATTTTGGCATCCCCATCAAAAAAGTCAGTGAGACCCATGTCATAATTGTTATGGCGTTGCCGTAGCGATGACCAAAACCTCCCATGTTATTCCAATGGGGAAATCGCCAGAACATGTTTACACTTTAGACTTTCACAAACTCCTCCCAGGGCGTTAGCCCTATTAACCTGAAATTTGGTGAGACTCATCTTCAGTGGTGGACCATCAAAAGGTATCCACATTTTTATTCAAAGAGTCACGGTGTCTGTGCGGCAAAGCCGCACATTTTGCCAAGAATTCAAAATAAAATTGCTTTTTGATGGTAAAACAAAGGGGAGAAGATGTGACAGCGTCACAGATTCAGCAGTAGGCGTAATAAAAGGACAATTGGGGCACGTTAGCGCCCCCTCCTCTTGCGGCCTGGCGGCGGCGTAGCGAGGGCCGATCATTGCCGCTTGCGGCTATATTTTGCATTATCACTTATGTATCCAGTATTTTGTTACTGTTTCACACCTGCCATATGAAGAACAGGCTAAACTCACCCTTACAGCTAATGTAATGTTATTTGACAGGGCTGCATGATTTGGGAAAAATACCAAAGTGCGATTTATGTTTTAATAAACATAAATCTATTGTAGGGGACCCATATGTTCTTAGCGTAAACTATGGCCCTAGAGAAAAGTGAGATAATAATGAATGATTAAATTACTCAAATTGACCACAATATAATTGGGCTTTGTCGATTTAAAATACCCAAGATGAAATAAAATAAATAAGCTGTAATAAATTAAGTTTCAAAACTGCCAACCACTCACCAATAGAAGGAGTGAAAGGCAAAAGTACATTTGTCCCTTAATGTTTGACCTTAAAATAGTACTCAATGGGCAGTGATATTGCTCATCTGAGTGCCCGGTGCGGACTAACTGCTGCAGATTCTATATTTTAGTCAAATCTGAGAGCAATCAAAACCAACTACCTCCTCATCAATTACCCACCGCCGCCCCATCCGTCTCTGCTCAGTTCTGATGGATGGACACGGAGCGGTCTAATTAATGGATAAATTATGGAATGGACTCGATTCATCACTGTACTGTCGTTTCTATTAAATTCACAGTCTCTCCCTGTGTATCCCGGGCTCGGCTGCTCCGCTTTCCTGCTCATATCAATCATAAATCAAAGAAAAATATTACTCCCGGCTGGAGACGAGACGCCTTTTTTCTAGGTTATGGTTTGGTTGGGTAAATTTTGGTCTTTGATGGTGAAAATGAAAAGGATCCCTAGTGTACCGGCACTGGAGAGGTGCATGAAGCACAGCACCTGAGGCCGCAGCAAAACTACAAATTGATTGAGGAAAATATGCCTTTTTTATGGCCTGTTACCCATTTCTGGATTTTGAATTCATTGAAAATATTCTATTGACTTGGAGTTTTAACAGTGTGTTGTTTTGGAAAATATCAGGGGAACTTGACATTAACCTAAAAAAAATAACAGGTTCAACATTTCTGGACTTTTAATTTAGATATTTATTATGAGTATGTCTTATAATGGTTAGACAGATGCTAGTTTCATGCCCAAAACTACCCTGAGAGAAGGGCAAAGGAACATTTTACTGTTCAAAACAATTAACCAAAAGTGGCTGTAACAATACATTAAAAGAATAGTATTTGGAGTATTAAAATAGAAAGTAAAAGTAAAATCCCAATTGCCACAATAAATAAGTGTCTGATATTTTTTTTCATTTTAGCAATAAAATAGTGTCTCAGTGTTGATAGAAGACTATTCCACAGATTCCCACCCAAACACAGTCTGAACAAAGGTTGTACGACTGGGGGGAATCACCAAATCCCTTTGTTGTCCTTAATAAACTCCTTCAGCGGTGGTGGTGCAAGGCAGTGTAGGGCCATTGTTTACAGTGATGTAGCATGAAAGGGCAGTGCTCTTGGGTGTCACGTTTAACTAAAAAAAGGACATGTCACTGCCTTTTCTAACGCTAGGAACTGACCTTTCGGCATCTACTGGCTGCAGAGGGAATTACATGTGGGAGACACATGTTCTAGCATAAATATTGTTATTATTATTGTGCAATTACTTGCAAAAAACTCATTCAAACGGAGGCAATCAACTGTGCACTGGCGCTGTCCATGGTGCTGAACTGGAAAAAAAAAAAAACTTCACTGGTGCTGCACATGGTGCTGGGCTGAAAAACTACACTGGTGCTGTCCATGGTGCTGGACTGAAAAACTGCATTGGTGCTGGACCTACATTCATAAATGTGACGAAGCGCCATAAATGCCGGAACATGTCGGCCCCGACCAAACTGAGAAAATAGGGTTTTCATTTTTTTCCCCCAAATTTGTGATTTGCGTTTTTTTGCATTATGTGAAAGTGGAAGTTATAAAGGAGCCCCTCCGTGCTTCAGATACCAGTATTCATTACCTTAAAAGTACACATTAAGCCATTAAAAATGGGTAGTTTTTGTGCTCCGCACATTACCTTTTTTCAGCAGCGCATGTTGATATTTTTCCACCAATCAGCTGCGAACCACATGGTTACAGCTACGTGTTCTCCTCTCAGAGACATTATTCATTTGTCCCGACTTTCTCCAGAGCTTATGATTCCCTGGACTACATTGCAACGGAACTGAGGTACTCCGTTCAGCACGGAGGCGAGGGGCGCGGGGTCAGCATAATTTTTTGGTGTCCCACTGCCATCCTCAAACCTCAGCCCAGCGAGAACACTGTTTCATTATGTACATATCATGCCAAGTGTTCAATGTTTTGTTGTTTGTGTTGCATTGAATCACCTGTGAATTCTGTTCATCGACAAATGGCAATAAACCCTATTCTGATTCTGATTCTGAATCTTTGATGCTATTCAGGGCCTTTTTATAATCCAAGTATTTCCATTTTAATATAGTTACTTCTAATTCTGATTCAAGTCCAGTTCAAAAACAAGACTACTCTAGTCTTTAGTGACAGCGCATAAACTTTAAAATACTCCTCCTCACCTTCAAAGCTCTTCACCACCTGTCTGACCTCCTCATCCCCCACCGCCCCTCCCGAGCTCTCCGATCCTCCTCCTCTCTCACCCTGACTGCACCAACATCCCGACTCAAAACTTTTGGTGACAGAGCATTCTCCCGAACAGCACCCCGACTCTGGAACTCCCTCCCCCAACCTGTCCGCCACTCTCCCTCACTCACAACATTCAAATCCCGCCTAAAAACATACCTCTTCACCCAAGCCTATGACCTCCCCTACCCCTAGCCTGCTCTACCCCATTGCCTACTCTTCTACCCCCTGTTACATCCCCATCTTTTTCTCTCTACTTCTTCTGTCTTGTTCATTTTATCTGTATATTAATGTGTTCTGTACGTGTTGTCCCCCCCGTCTGTAAATACCCCCCCCCCCTTTTTATTATGTTCAGCGTCTTTGGGTCACTGAAAAGCGCTATATAAATAAAAGTTATTATTATTATTATTATTATTAGCTGTAGGGGGAGGTGCTGTCAGTGTGACAGGGGAAGGGTTTATTTCAATGAGACGCAAATGAGCCCCGCCCCCCTGTGACTCTGGGCTCACTCAGGTGAGAATCTTTAGAGGCAGTTTTCTCAGTAAGAGGAATTCAGAGTTGTTTACATTCAAATGACCACAACTTACTCAAATATGATCAGATGTGCATGAGTGAGACATCATTGTATAGCTTTGAATTCACACTTTCTGAATCTGTGAATAACTCAAAATGTCTCTGGGTAGACATGTAACTGGTTTATCCACGGTCAGACACATATATATAATTTCCATTGTGAATAGAATCATTAACATTGTCTATGTATGTATTATGTGAACATTGCATTATTGATTTGATTATGTTACATTTTCCTTCCTCACCCTATCATTTATTTTGATGGATGAAAAAAGTTACATTGTTAACTTAACTTGATTTTTTAACCTTAACCACTAGTGCCAATACATTTCTAAATTTCTAAAAACTTTGACCATGCAACAGTTTGATGTCCTGTGGTATGACAGCTGAAGAAAAATACAATCATTTAAGAATGGACAGTTACATAATTATTAAACTAACGCTATAGACATATTAGGTAATTTATGATATTTTTATTACAAATTTGTCTTGAATGTCCTGCACAAGTTGATACATATAAAATGAAAAGTACAAGGCTAGTGTTGTAGATTTTGTATTTATTTTTTCCCTACAAAGACGTGTCACACCGCTGACAGAAATGTCAACTACTAAAAAATAATAAATAAATCATACCGTTTTCCAGTCATGTCATTCCTTTTTGTGTATTAATACATATTTTTCAAACTGAAAGAAAAGAGGGAAAATGAAAAAACACAAGACAGAAAAAGACAAAAAGAGAAGACAGATGGGTGTTTAAAAAAAAAGAAAAAAAAGGGCATCGCATAAAAAGATTGAGAGTCGAAAAGTTTTGTTTTTCTAAAAACAGTGTCCAAATGACTGCAACAGAATCTTTTTCTACAATCCCATGAAAAGAAAGGTAAAGGCACAAAACAATTGTCACAAAGTCATTCCATCCCGCTCCGATTAATTGTGTTGAACAATTGTGCAAATGTTTGTTTCGGGATCTTCTATGATGTGTTTTATTTGCGATATAATATAAAAGTATTGTATTCACATTTTACCACTGTACCTACATTTCGCATAAAGTTATAATTGTGTTAGCAAAGTAGAATTTATGTGCGAAAACTTTTTTATTGCTTGACATTACTATCTTCCATAGCAGATTCTGAGACGTCTTCTTATTAAATTGGGAGCGGACGCAATGAATAAAACACGTGGATGTCAGCGCTGGGTTGTGCCTCTGCCAGGTTTAGCGCCGCACACATATGGGACTGTGTGTGTGTGTGTGTGTGTGTGTGTGTTTTGTAACAGTAGGATCCTCCTCGAGCCCGCCATGTGATGTCCAGCCTCGTTATCTGTAGAAGGGAGATGGGGCTTTCTCAGAGTGTCAAACCAGGAATACTTTAAACTTAATATAGAGTTAACAAGGCGAGCTATATGACAAATAAGGCATGCTCTGCTATTATAGTGATCGTGAAAGTGCTGTAATGTCAGTGTGTGTGTTAGTTATAAGCAATGTTCATCATGAGTGTCATATTATCAAATTTTAGAATTTTTGGGGGGAATATAGGGATTTTACGAATGTTCTCGTCCCCACAGACATTGTTTAATTGTTTTGTGATTAAGTTGTGATTTTGTGAGTTGTGATACAAAAATAAATTGAATTGAATTCTCGATTCAATATATATAAATTTGCATAATGCTGTTTTGCAGATATGCTATATTTGAATATCGAGTATATCATTTATAGTGAAAAGTGCTACAAAAAGGTAATATTTCATTGCACTTAATTAATTGAACAGACATTTCATTTTTGTCTTATAATTAAAGCTCATCTGATGTGTTTAAATAAATGTTTAAACACATTTCTGTTGGATTTACAAATATCGTTTGAATATTATCAGGTTTCAGTCGCTTTTCCTCAGGCCCCGTGTTCCAGCCGTTTCTCCTCGCAGTGCCCGAGAAGAAGCGACTGGAACCTGGCAACGCAGTGTACCATTAAAGAGGAGTTAAGGATGCCATTTTTGTTTAAAAAGAAGAGAACCAAAAAGAGAACCACTCTTTCAAGAGAAATGGAGCTTTAAGGTAAAACCTATTGTTCATGTATAATAGTGTTTTGAAGCCATGGGGCGGCTGAAGCCCTGCCCATTCTGAAGCTAATCAGGTACTTAGGGATGACGGAGCGACAGTCCGTTTAAAGTAGGATTTAGAACGTCTTGTTTTTCTAAAAACAGTATCCAAATGACTACAACTGAATATTTTTTGACAATTTAAAGGTAGTGAGTTCAACCCTCAAACGGGGCAGTGTTTCTAGCCCCAGATTTTCTAATTCAACATAAAACCTTTGAAGCCCCGAAACAATGAGTTAAAAATACAACTGGTCTGGACCAGGTTCAACCCAGGTCTGGACCAGGTCTGAACAAGGTCTAACCCTAACCCTGATGAGGGGGTTGAAACTCTGGGTTTGTACCACTATTGCTTGCTGTAATCTTTGTGTTTGTGTTCCTGGTATATTACTGGTTTAATGACAATATTTTTTTATCTCACAAATATACAGACAAGGATCTTGTAGTTCAGGGGTAGATGCTCTAAGCAATGTTTGAAATGACCATGAAAAATGAAACACAGGACGAACAAAAGAGAAACACATGTTTAAACAAAATCTGTCAAAAGCTATGCTGTCTGTATTCCTTCTATTAAGCTATGGTTGTTATTCCAAAAAGGTCTAACCCAGGTCTGGACCAGGTCTGAAGAAGAATACACTGAATAGAGACATGGACGATTCGCACACGACTAGAAACAAACGTTTGTGATTCTTACAATAAACCCGAAATCCTGAGGTAGAACACCAGCTGAGTAGGCCTCGTTAGCGCAGTAGGCAGTGTGTCAGTCTCATAATCTGAAGGACGTGAGTTCAATCCTCACAATTGGAAATATTGTAAAAAAAAAAAAAAACTATAATAATTTGCAAGAGACAACATGCATGCATGAGACATTGCATGAGACAACACAAGCTGGGAAGTTGGGAGCTACTTGGACATTACAACACAGTGCCCACCAGCTTTGAGGGCAAGAGGAAGGAGGAAAAAGCATCTGGAACGCCCTCTCAGTCAGTGGTTACCTAAACTAATCCTGTCAGAAAATAACCCTCCTTTCTAGAGAACTTTTCTCATTCAACTTGAAACCCCGAAACAACAAGCTTTAAAAACACCACTGGTTTTCCTGCGTTGGCACATTTACACCCGTGAAAAAAACTCCTGGTATAGTCCTGGTTTAACGCCGATATGGAGGAGTTGTTTCTCCTCAGGCACCACGTTGTCAGGTTCCAGTCGCTTCTTTCTGATTTTCGAGTGGTCAGATTCCAGTCGGTTCTCCTTGTCTCCCGCGTTGCCAAGTTCCAGTCGCCCAAGTATTTGTAATAGGGTACTTGTTCAATCATATTACCATCAAGCGTAAGAATATATATATATTTTGGGTCACATAGATTTTGTTTCGTTTGAATTCATTCATTCTTGAGTATTTTGAATCACATCACAAGAAGGTGCCTTAGCATACAGAATTGCATCATCTGCATTCAAGTGGATGCTACTGTGTTTTAGATTATGTCCAATTGAGTTTATATAAATTGTAAATAACAGTGGTTCAAGGACAGAGCCTTGAGGAACACCTGTATTAAGGTACGAAAATTCAGATTGAAAGCCATCAGCAGAAACAGCTTGAGCTCTATTTGTGAGGTAATCTGCATTTTGTTTTTAATTTGTATTGAACCCAAAAGCATCCAGACGATCCAAGAGAATACAGTGATCCACTAAATCAAAGGCCTTTGACAAATCAACAACAACAGCAGCACATTCTTCAGGATTGTCCAATGCAATAGCAATATCATTTATAACTTTGGTAGCAGTTGTGATTGTATTAAGCCCTGGTCTAAATCCAGATTGGTAACTGTTTAAAATTGAATATTTGGTTAAGAAAGCACGCACCTGGTTACTTATTAGCTTCTCCAAAAGTTTTGCTAGGCAGGATAGTTTTGAGATTGGGAATGAGATTGAAATAAAGAGTTGCTAATTCTTCTGTGACTTTACTTTACACCGTCTTGTAATGATGATCGACTTTCGTATTTCAACCCAGATCCTCCAATGTCCTCCATGTCAAAACCAAGGCTTTTTCAAATTCCACAATTTCAACTATTAAATTTCAACAATGACTTTCACATTTCCTCGACAGCGCAATTAACACTGATAATCCTGCATGAAAAACCAGATTGACACTCCTGAACTCATCGTTTTTAAACTTTCCGGGTGAAAAAAAACGACTCTTTTGCAAGACACTGAAAACTTTGAATTCCGGGATTGGATTCTGCGATGGAGAAAGGCTGTCTCGTAAGTGTAATCTATTGACGCGGGGTGGTTTTTACATCGGCATTATGCGACTGAAAAGCGGGGCGCCTTTTGTGGATTTATCTCCCTCTCCCACGCAGTTTCTTGCTGTGTAATTTTCTGATAACGGCAAAATGGAAGCACTAGACTCTAAAAAGACACTGAAGCTCCACTGTGCAATTATACAAGTCCAAAGGAAAGTCTAGCCGTCCATAACACAAGACGGGGAGGAAGAAAGCAGGGGAAGCCGTGAGTTTGGGCCGACTGAAACAAAGTATGTGTCAGTGGAGGAAGAAGTACGTCGTTATGGTACAAAATACTGAAAGTACAGATACAGAAACAAAACAATTACTCAAGTGAGAGTAAAAGTATCACATGAAAAAGGCAATTAAAGTGTTGAAGTACCCTTTTAAAGTACAAAAGTATTTCACACAGTTCTTGAGAATTGTTAAATGTGATCTTGAGAAAGAATTGTTTAATTTTTTTGATGAAAAGAAGCTTCTGAATGTGTAGTAGTATTTATTTATACTGTATATTCTTATCTGTTCTAAAATTTGGGGAAGATGTTACCATGAATGCACCCCTAACCCATTTCAGGCCGTCTCACGCCATTAAAAAATGTTTTTTTACTTAAAAGGGCTGTACCTTTTAGATCTGTTTTGCCCCAGCACAGATGTATAGTAAAAACATATATTTGGGTAAAAATGAGTCCATTGAGCGGGCTCTACATTTAATAATAAAGCAGGAAGTACGTTGTTAGCATGTTTGTTAGCTTCACTGCGACGACAAAACTCTGCTCTGGACTCTGAAAGTTGTGAAAAGTGCTTTTAAACTCATTGCGGTGAATACTTAGGATAATGTGAAAGTGATAGAAAAGTGAACAATAAGTTTGGGCTGCTGCAAACTATTCAGTTCTGAAATATATGTACACAATTATTGACTCACACCGTCCCTGTGACTGTATTATCTATAGTTAGTTTTAGCAGCACAATTTACATATTGGTAATGAAAGTACAATTCTAAATAGACAATAGACATCAATGACATATGCCGACATCAATAAAGTACAGATGCAGTAGTCATTTATCATTTATCAGCTTATTCCATTGTTTTGTCCGATAAGAGAGGGCAGATTGGGAATACTGCATTGGTGTGGGTAGTTGAGTAGAAATTACAGGTACTACTCTTAGATGTAATGGAGTAAAAGTATCCAATTCGAGTATCCAATTCAAGTTTACAGATGGCTAAAAAGACGTGGGTCAGGCGATAAAGCGGTCTACTTACGCGACTCATTATGTGCAGTTATTTGATATTTTTTCCACACCAAGAGTTTAAGTGCTATCATGTAGTGTTTGTGTTTATAATGTTCTGACCGCAGCATGCGTTTGGTAAATGCACTGTTTGACCAATGTCTGCTGCGTAGAGGTGACTGTAAATCTGGCACGTGTCCATTTTGAAGGCTTTTTAGTTCTGTGGAGGAGAATGGCCTCAAACCAACTGATTCAGGGCGCAATGGTTCATTTGCACACCAAGTAAGGCCACTAATGTTTGTTCAAGGGCTTTACTCCTGTTTTCCTCGAACTATCAGTGGCGGACATTTTTGGTGATTTTTTAGGCCCGAGCGCCACAAGCTGGCGAGAGGCCTATTAATCTCGTAAGGCCGTGTGAAGCACGGCTGCGAAAGTGCGCACGTAGTGCGCACGAAATCGAGCGCGAAGCGCTCGCCCACTTCCAAACACTCACTAACGCACTCCTTCACTCATGCACGCCCCGTGCATACTAATTAGTAGTAGGAAAATGGAACATTACCGTTGTAAACGGGCGAAGCCCGTGCAAAAGTGCGCACTAAACGAGCACTTTACATTGAGATGACGACCGCGAAGCGGTCGTCATCCCCATATAAAGCACTCATTTGCGCTAAGTAGCTCACGAATACGTTCCCCATCTCTTGCATGTTCCGTGCATATAAGCATGTAATGCAAAAATTGAACATTATTACTGTATAGAGGGCCAAAAACACAAAGTGGGCGGAGCCCACTCAAAATTAACGAAAGTACCCGTCAGTGACCAGGGACCCACACCATGAGGTAGGAAAGCGCGAGCGCTTTCCGAAAATGTATAGTTTATGGTATTTGAAAAATGGGAAACATTGTTTTCGCATCGGAATATTATTCTTTCTTTCTTTCTTCTTCTTCTCGGGACCAACCCCCCTATTTTTCACCCAGTGAACATTGACGAAAAGTCACAAAAATGTTCACACCTCTAAAAATCGTGCCTCTCTACATTCTGGCTATTTCCCTTTTCTAAAATAAAAAAAATTGGCGCGTCAGCGCCCCCAAATGTACCAAAAATGCATTGAGAGATGGGAAATGACCCAAAAAAAATCTGATCGTAGAATCATGAAATTTGGCGCAGAGGTAGATGGTGACAAGAGAAGTAAAAAATATTATTACGGCAACGCCGTCCGCCCAACCAAATGTCGGCCATATTGCTTCAAAAATGGCTAAACATGACTTCGGAGTTTTTCCAAACGTCGTACTTTTACGAACTCCTCCCAGGGCGTTGGCCCTAAAAAGCTGAAATTTGGTGAAAATGCTACTGAGGAGTGGGACATCAAAAGTTATCCAAATTACATTGATACCTCTCACGGTCTCGGTGCGGCGAAGCCGCAAACTGTAGCTAGAATTTCAGAAATCTCCCATATTTAAAATTTCTGCCGTTTGCGCAGATAAAGTCCGAATTGCGTCAAATTAGAATCAGTTGTTAAACTCTTTGCCCTAAACCTACTTGAAGTGAAATAAATTCATTTGGCGCCACAGCGCCCCCTACAGATTTTATATGGAGGTTAAATGTTTAGTTTTGCGAAATTATATGAAATTTGACACACAACTCAATTTTAGCATCCCCATCAAAAAAGTCAATGAGACCCATGTCATAATTGTTATGGCGTTGCCGTAACGATGACCGAAACCTTTCATGTTATTCCAATGGGGAAATCGCCAGAACATGTTTACACTTTAGACTTTCACAAACTCCTCCCAGGGCGTCAGCCCTATTAACCTGGAATTTGGTGAGACTCATCTTCAGGGGTGGACCATCAAAAGTTATCCACATTTTCATTCAAAGAGTCACGGTGTCTGTGCGGCAAAGCCGCACATTTTGCCAAGAATTCAAAATAAAATAGCTTTTTGATGGTAAAACAAAGGGGAGAAGATGTGACAGCGTCACAGATTCAGCAGTAGGCGTAATAAAAGGACAATTGGGGCGCGTTAGCGCCCCCTCCTCTTGCGGCGTGGCGGCGGTGTGGCGGCGGCGTGGCGAGGGCCGATCATTGCCGCTTGCGGCTATATTTTTTTTTTTCTTTGTAATTTAAGCTACTTTATCTGTTCATTTGTTACTTTTGGTTGCTGATTACTTTTTTGAAAGAACTCGCCCAACACTGTTTGTGTCACGTCTTAAGCCAAACTTTTTTATTTTTGAGTCGGGGATCACTTGTCCCCTGCTTGTCTCAATCGAGATGTTATTGCTTTGTTTTGTTTGGAATGTTCCATAGTATCTTTCATTTATTCAATTACTGGTGTTTTTGTTGCTAAAAATACATTGTTACTGTGGCGGTCTTGCCTCTCCATAGATCTGACCTGTAACTTTTCTTGTGAGATATTCCGCTCACCCCATGGAGACGAGCAGACGACAGAAAAGTCAAACTTTTAACACTGGAAAAAGTTGAACTGCAAAGCTGGATTTTTAACTGCGATTATCAGGTTAACATTAAAGCGCATCATACATTTAACGCTCCCCTCATTTCGCCGAGGTCTTCCCTATTGTCATGGAGTGAATAGTTTGTGTATTTTATCAGCGAAGCATCCGTCACATTCAACGCAGAAATATTTAACATCTAAATTGTCATCTTTTCTACCACAATGTGAAGCGCCGAGCTCACACAATCTCACAGACCTTTTGCACAGCGGAAACCGATTGGAATCTGCACCAGTGCTTTTGAAGGTGACTCCTTTAAGACCAAGTCCGGGTCCAATCTTGGCGGATTTCATCAAAGTCTGTCGCCTGCGATAAGGCTTTGGTTGAGGCGGGGGGGGTCCAAATTGGCGGGGGGGATTTTGGATCCTGAGCCACTGTAATCTGTGGTTGTTTTCAGATGGTTGAACGTGGTGATGTAATAAATATCATAATCGTAACAATTTTAGAAGCAAAGGGGGGGAATACATGGCATACAAATAGGCCTAAATTTACTTTTTGTGCCTGTTTTTGTCACATTAACTTAATTTTGTCTAAGTTCCTAAAGCTGATCACAATATTCAGGATAGTAATGTGTTAGATGAAATGAAAGATTTCACTCGTCTCAGCAATCATGAATCATTTTTGTATTGTTTTTTCTCAATTGTAGCATTAAAAATTGGCATTGTGACATCCCTAAATGCAAGGCAAGTTTATTTGTAGAGCACAATCCATACAAAGTGTTTCACACAACCAGAAAAATGCATTAAAATAACAAAGACATGACAGAAATCACAAAACAGTTTAAGACATAAAAGACAGATTTTAGCTGCATAAAACTGAAACCCAGATTCCCCATGTTGAGTCCAGACTCTGGCACCAGCAGGAGGTTCATAACATGTCTGAGATGTACTTTGGTGCTAGGCCATGGAGAGACTTGTCCACAAGCAGAGCTGCTTTAAAGTCTCTTCTCTGAGCCACAGGGGGCAGTGCAGAGACCTGAGAACACGACTAATGTGATGGTACTTCCTGGTTCTAGTCAGGACCCGAGCAGCAGCGTTCTGGATGTACTGCAGCTGTTTTACAGCTCGTTTGGAGAGGCCAGTGAGCAGGCCGTTACAGTCTAATCTACTGGAGACAAACGCATGGAGAAGTCTCTCCAAGTCTGGTGTAGACACTATACTTTACTTGTAGGATTATATTTTTATTTACCATGTCCTCTCATCAAGTCATATTTTAGAATGTTATTCTAAATGTTTAAAATTAAAATTCTATGTTCGACTCCCAGTGTGGAGCCTTTCTGTGTGGAGTTTGCATGTTCTCCCTCTGTCTGTTTCCTCTGCCACTAAGCACAATAGTACAATGGGACTATCCTGGTAAATAAATGTCAACAAAGTCTTTATAGCAGCAATAATACTAGGCGTGTCACAATAAATACTATAACGACTTATTGTTCAATATATGATAGATGTAACATTATTTTCTGTACAATCTTTTGCTGTTTGGAGTTGAATAATTAACAAATCTATGGCTTGTGAACAATAGTAGCTAACTACTGTATTATTTTATTCTGTTATATTACAGCTCATGGTTTTACATGTGCTCAGGTCACGTCTCCCTTCAAGTCAGGCTAAAACAAATGCATTATAATTAGCGGCATGCAATCTTGACAACATAAACCTCACAATAAGTTCTTTTAAAACACAAAACAGATTCAGCCTTTGCATAATGATGAATAATGAGTTTTGGAGGAATTGAGCAGGATTTAAAGTCTCACTAAATTACAATGCGACACATCATTAATTATGAAAAAATACTAAACCGCCTGGAGCTTAACACTTATCTTTGCCTCCCGCCTAAAATCGCACTACACAAGTTCTTTAAAAAGTGCTGTTGCAAATGAGAGGGAAAAAGACTTCGCTTACTTGGACTAATTACAACTGTGCGCTTTTCAAGAATATGCCTCTTAAATTACTTATGTTTATTTTTTATTTTTTTGCAGCTTCACACTATATGCACTTGTGTATTCAGAGCTGCCAACAAGTGAATGGCCCAATAGAGATAGGCTGTCTTTGCTTTTTCACTTTCCTGGAGGACACTTGTGTTTAATGTTTGTGTCTCAAAGCTAATATATTATACATGTTAACATAACACCACACGCTATGTTAAGAAATAAGTCTTAACAACAGGGGTGAACGCTGCCTCCCAATAAGGAGATCATGGGTTTGATTCCCGAGCCCGACCAACATCACATGATCTGTCTGGGTGGAGTCTGCATGTCCTCCCCATGTTACCGTGGGATCTCTCTGGGTGGAGTCTGCATGTTCTCCCTGTGTTACCGTGGGATCTCTCTGGGTGGAGTCTGCATGTCCTCCCCATGTTACCGTGGGATCTCTCTGGGTGGAGTCTGCATGTTCTCCCTGTGTTACCGTGGGATCTCTCTGGGTGGAGTCTGCATGTCCTCCCCATGTTACCGTGGGATCTCTCTGGGTGGAGTCTGCATGTCCTCCCTGTGTTACCGTGGGATCTCTCTGGGTGGAGTCTGCATGTCCTCCCCATGTTACCGTGGGATCTCTCTGGGTGGAGTCTGCATGTTCTCCCCATGTTACCGTGGGATCTCTCTGGGTGGAGTCTGCATGTTCTCCCCATGTTACCGTGGGATCTCTCTGGGTGGAGTCTGCATGTTCTCCCCATGTTACCGTGGGATCTCTCTGGGTGGAGTCTGCATGTCCTCCCCATGTTACCGTGGGATCTCTCTGGGTGGAGTCTGCATGTTCTCCCCGTGTTACCGTGGGATCTCTCTGGGTGGAGTTTGCATGTTCTCCCCATGTTACCGTGGGATCTCTCTGGGTGGAGTCTGCATGTTCTCCCCGTGTTACCGTGGGATCTCTCTGGGTGGAGTTTGCATGTTCTCCCCATGTTACCGTGGGATCTCTCTGGGCTCTCCAGCTTCCTCATCCCGTCCAAAGACATGCATGTCAGAATCAGAATCAGAATCAGAAAGGGTTAATTGCCAATGAACAAAATTCGCAAATATAGGAACTTATCTTGGTGAGTCGGTGCAACATAAAACAATGAACGATGAATGTGTGAGGTCAATTGGCAACTGTAAATGTCCTGAGTGAATGAATGTGAGAAGAAGAACGGTTGTCTACCCCGCCTAAGCCCCAAAGTCACTGGAATAGGCTCCAGTCACACGCGACCCCTAAAGAGAACAAGCGATAGAAAATTAATGAACAATACTAAAGGAAAGTGAAAAATCAAAATAATTAATATTGGTGGAGAAAAATATGAATAAAGTGACATGTGCTCCAGTAACCAAGGTTCTAGACCTGTTGGGGGCGCATGTGGCGAGTGTGGGGCACATGTGGGCCAGAAGCAGCAGAGGAAGCTTGTCAGTTTTGGGCAAGTGGCTGAACCCTGGTCCTATTCTCAGTTCCAGTCTCACTCTTCAGCTCTCCTGAGTCACCTACATTACAAAGACTAGACGAGACTACAAACATTGTAACATGTAACTTTAGTTAAACATAAAATTTGTAAATGCGGCGTTCAGTGCTCATGCTATCATTCACTTAGAAACTCTGGAGCCCATCCTCTTTTTGTTTTTGTTTTTTGCTTAGAGCCGTTAGCATTTGCCTATTAGCCCCATTATGCATAATGGAGAGGGTTTTAGCTGGTACCAACCCATCGAGCACATTTAGGTCAAAGCCTCTTTAAAAGTCATTCAGTGTTTCATAATACTTAACGTGTAAAACTAGCATCTAAGCTAATGGTAATGATTTATGATGTTGTGCTTCTGGTAAGACTCTAGTAACTAAAAATATCCTATTTTACATGTCCCATATAAGTCTACAGATGCAAGTTGATCAAATGAAATAATAAGATTGATTGGATCACTAATTTCCTGCATTATTATTGTCTGATTATCCAAACTAGCTAGACATGTTTCATTAGCTAAATCAACACCTATCTTCTGTGTTGCCCGTCTCATCTATCTTCAGCCTACAGTAAAGCCACGGCAGTATCACTCCAGCTGTCCACCAAAGATAATTGTATTAATTAGACTGGTGTGATTCATTATCTGAGCCGTGAGAGGAGTGCAGCCAGGAGGTGATCAAAAAGCCTTTACTTCACTAAATGAACGGTCGCAGGAGCTGGAGCAGAGACGCTGAGCCAAATGGACTGTGTTAAGATAGATGGAAGCAGATTGAGCGTGAACTTCACAAAAATAATGTTACTCTCCGTGGCCTCATGTGCTGCCATGGCGTGCTTTATTATAAGAAATCATTTTGGGGGCTTTACTCCAGGGGAATGACACTGCTTTTCTTGGAATATTCCACAGTTATCTATGTACAGTAACATTCAAGGTGTTTTATTATTCAGCAATGCATACATTCTCACGGTGACTGGGCTCAACTTTCCAGAGAGCTGACCTGTAACTTGGCCCAATGGCGTCACCAGCTTGTTCCTATGCAAACAGATGTGTAGTAATTCGATACTGTGGCTTATTCCAGGCAGAGGAATAAAGCCACGTTTCCACCAGGCTCACTCAGCTCTACTGGGACACATCGTGACCAGTTTTTCAGTTTAGAACCTGCTTGACCTGGCTGGAACCTTGACCCAGGGCTCGGCACCGAAAAACATGTCTCCCTTTTTTCCTGACTGAAAAGGTCTGGTAAATACTGGCACCAATGTATGTTTTGGTTTAACAAAGCGCTGTGTTTCAGATAACCAGTGAACAGAAGAGCTGAAGAAACACATTCAGTCTTTGAAATATTCAGTGTGAAATGCAAATGTAATGGCATCGCTTGTTATAGAAATAGCAATTTGACATGTGTGGGATTAAATAATGGTTCAATCAAATGAAAATAAAAGTTCTACTTGGTCCAAAGATGGTCAAATATGTCAACTCCAAATTAATTCAGAATGTCATTTATTGTTTCCATTTGTTTAATGTCTGTTGCTGTGTCAGTCCAGTCCTTGATGTGGGCGGTCTTTGTGTCATCCATTTCTGGATTTGTTAGCAGAAGAAATACTTAATGATACTCTAGGTAAGTACTGTCTATGATCTGGATTAGAAAGTTAAAAGTTGACTTCTCATTCAAGTTGCAGTACATTCCAAAGGTATCCATGTATTGTGCCTGTGGCAGGAGTTCTGAGGCATAAGTGCATAGTTCTAGAACTGAGTGGGATGGTAATGTCAGCTAACAACCTTTAAACATGCACAGTAGGATAATCAATAGCTACATTTTCAGGTAACCTAAGAGGAGATTGGCAGGAAAGGGCACAGGTGAGGAGTGAGCTGAAGAGGGTTAAAGTGAAGAAGGCGGCAGGACCTGACGGCATCAGCCCCAGGCTCCTTAAGTCCTGCGCAGATGAACTGTGTGGAGTTATGGTCTTCAACATGAGCCTGAAGCTGAGGGTGGTACCACAGGTCTGGAAGACCTCCTGTCTGGTACCGCGACAAAGACCTCAACAGCTTCAGGCCGGTGGCCCTCACGTCCCACCTGATGAAGACACTGGAGCGGCTGGTCCTGGACCACCTCCGCTCCACAGTGAGCTCAGCCATGGACCCGCTGCAGTTTGCATATCGGCCTGGCATCGGCGTCATCTCCCTGCTGCACCGCTCTCTCTATCACCTGGAAAAGCCTGGCAGCTCTGTGAGGATCCTGTTCTTCGATCTCTCCAGCGCCTTCAACACCATCCAGCCGCTGCTCCTGAGGGACAAGCTGGAGACGGCTGGTGTGGAGTATGACCTGGCAGAGTGGATCCTGGACTACCTCACGGACCGACCTCTCAGTTTCTCTCTCAGTTTGTGAGAGCACGGGATTGTGTGTCTGACACTCGGACCTGCAGTGTGGGGGCGCCCCAGGGCACTGTCCTCACGCCCTTTCTCTTCACCCTCTACACTGCAGACTTCAGACATGACACGGACAGCAGTGTCCTGCAGAAGTTCTCTGACAACTCAGCCATCATCGGACTCATCACGGACGACGATGATGCGGAGTACAGGGGACTGGCGCAGGACTTTGTGGACTGGTGTCAGCGGAACCACCTCCTCATCAACGCGGGGAAGACCAAGGACTACGACTCTGTGGTGGCATCAGCCCTCCTGTACGGTGTGGCCTGCTGGAGCAGCAGCATCACAGAGAGGGAGAGGAGGAAGCTGGACAGAGTCATCAAGAAGTCCAGCTCCGTCCTGGGCTGTGCTCTGGACTCGGTGCAGGAGGTGGGGGACAGAAAGGTCCTGGCTAGATTCACATCTATGCTGGACCATGAGTCTCACCCCCTGCAGGACACTCTGTCCCCTGCAGGACACTCTGTCCGCTCTGGAGAGCAGCTTCAGTGAGAGACTGATTCACCCTCGCTGTGTGAAGGAGAGATTTCGCAGGTCTTTCCTTCTGCTGCTCTCACACTTTATAACAAACACTGTTAGTCCTGAACACTCGTAATACTGTCATATTCATGTGCAATTACTGTCGTGGTCACATGCAATGGTATTTGTTTATTTATTTATTTTATCTTATCTTTATCCATCTATTATTTTTCCCCTCCATCCCTTGTTGGGAAATGGGAGGTTTTGTCTATGGGAGTTTTTGTTTATAGGAGATCTTCTACTGAGAGTGTTTTTCAAACTTCCTATTAGTGATCTGTTCTTTTCCTCAGCAATGCAACAATGAAATTTCCCCATGTCTCGACAATAAAGGATTATCTTATCTTATCTTAATGCAAAAAACTGAATCACAGTTATTTCCCTTATATTGACTGATCTCCACTTTTCTCACAAAATGGATTTCAGTATCGATTTCATGACCATTTACAAGAATTCTTTTTTTTTTACACAGGACATAGCCTATGCCTCCATAATCTGCCCCGAACCACATGCTTTTACTGACAGAGATTGGCTATGGACATGTCAATTAAACAGCCCTAAGCGCATGTTCGATATTAGACGTGACAGAACCTCTCCTTGAACCGACATCTTAACGTGGTGGAGGGGTTTGAGTGCCCGAATGATCCCGGGAGCTATGTTGTCGGGGGCTTCATGCCCCTGGTAGGGTCTCCCAAGGCAAACAGGTCCTAGGTGACGGGTCGGACAAAGATCGGTTCAGAAGCCCATTATGATGACAAAAAGAACAAGGCCGTTTACGTCGCCCGGATCGGCGTCACCGGTGCCCCATTCTGGAGCCAGGCCTGGGATGGGTGCTCGATGGCGAGCGCCTGGTGGCCAGGTCTTACCCCACGGGGCCCGGCCGGGCACAGCCCAAAAGAGCGATGTGGGGCCGCCCTCCCGTGGGCCCACCACCCGCAGGAGGATCCATAAGGGGCCAGTGCAGAGAGATCTGGGCGGCAGTCGACGGCAGGGGCCTCGGCGACCAGATCTCCAGACACAGAGACTAACTCTGGGGACAAGGAACGTCACCTCGCTGGGGGGGAAAGAGCCTGAGCTTGTGCGGGAGGTTGAGCAATACCGACTAGATATAGTCGGCCTCACCTCCACGCACAGTTTGGGCTCTGGAACCCATCTCCTCGAGAGGGGCTGGACGCTCCACTTCTCTGGTGTTGCCTGCGGGGAGAGGCGGCGGGCTGGTGTGGGCTTGCTTATAGCCCCTCAGCTCAGCCGCCACGTGTTGGAGTTTACCCCAGTGAACGAGAGGGTCGCTTCCCTCTGCCTTCGGGTGGGGGACAGGTCTCTCACTGTTGTGGCGGCCTACGGGCCGAACAGCAGTGCAGAGTACCCGGCCTTCTTGGAGTCCTATGGAGGGGTACTGGACAGTGCACCGACCGGGGACTCCGTTGTTCTACTGGGGGACTTCAACGCCCACGTGGGCAATGACAGTGACACCTGGAGAGGGGTGATCGGGAAGAACGGCTTCCCCGATCTGAACCCGAGCGGTGTTCAGTTATTGGACTTCTGTGCTAGCCACGGATTGTCCATAACGAACACCATGTTCAAGCACAAGGGTGTCCATCAGTGCACATGCCACCAGGACACCCTAGGCCGGAGGTCAATGATCGACTTTGTTGTCGTGTCATCTGACCTCCGGCCGCGTGTCTTGGACACTCGGGTGAAGAGAGGGGCAGAGTTGTCAATCGATGGTGAGTTGGATCCACTGGCGGAGGAGGAAGCCGGACAGACTTGGCAGACCCAAACGCATTGTGAGGGTCTGTTGGGAACGTCTAGTGGAGCCCTCTGTCAGTAGGGTATTCAACTCGCACCTCCGGGAGAGCTTCTCCCATGTCCCGGGGGAGGTTGGGGACATTGAGTCCGAGTGGACCATGTTCTCCCTTCCATTGTTGATGCGGCTGCTCGGAGCTGTGGTCGCAAGGTCTCCGGTGCCTGTCGCGGCGGCAACCCCCGAACCCGGTGGTGGACACCGGAAGTAAGGGATGCCGTCAGACTGAAGAAGGAGGCCTATCAGGCCACTCTGGCTTGTAGGTCTCCTGAGGTCATCGACAGGTATCGGCAGGCCAAGCGAGCCGCGGCTCGTGCTGTCTCAGAGGCAAAAACCCGGGCCTGGGAGGAGTTCGGGGAGGCCATGGAGGAGGACTATCGGTCGGCCTCAAAGAAATTCTGGCAAACCGTCCGGCGCCTCAGGAGAGGGAAGCAGTCCCTCACCAACACCGTTTACGGTGCGGGTGGAGGCCTGCTGACCTCGACTGGGGATGTCGTCGGACGGTGGAAGGAATACTTTCAGGACCCTTGGAGGCTGGCTCCAGTGTTGTACCTGAACGCGTTTCTTTGAACGAAAGTTCATGAACACGTTCCTAATTTTGGTGAACGTGAACTGAACGAACGGTATTAATGCTGAAGAACGAAACTGTGAACGCGTTCATTCTGGTGTCTGTGAACGGCAAAATTCGTTCTTTTTATTTTCGTTCAGTAAAGTGTCAGATTTCTAGAGACTTCCGGGTGAAAAACACAGTTATGTTGCCCAAAAAGAGCCTCTGTCTGGCAAGTGTGAGAGCTCCAGTTGTGGAGGCGATAGATTGCGCAGACAGAGATTTTGCGTGTCGCACCGCACTGCACATGTGCATCAAAACAAAAAGCAGCTTGGACGCGAGAGTGACAACGTGTAGTCAACAGAGCAGCAGGAGTCACCCTGCTACGACCAGTTACGTGAGTTTTATGATAAGGTCGGTGAGGATGGGAACAATCTAACATTTCTGTGCAAACTTTGCCCAGCAAGTTTTCCCTCATGTTTTTGAGAATATACTGTGGGGCTGAAAGCTGCAGCTGCTGCTACTACTACTACTACTACTACTACTACTACTACTACTACTACTACTACTACTACTACTACTACTACTACTACTACTACTACTACTACTACTACTACTACTACTACTACTACTACTACTACTACTACTACTACTACTGCAACTGTTACGAGTGTGGACTGAATGGACAGTAACAAATGAGGGAAGTCTGTCCCTTCAATGTGAATGTAAATCCTGGTTGGGGAAGGATTCAAAATTGGATATGAAGATGAAATCTGACACATATTTTCAGCAAAAACTAATAAAATAATTGCTGCCTGTGATTGTATATGGGCTGTGGAAATAATTTAGAACAATTATTGCATAATATGGAAAAAAATAACTGAACTAGTTCATTTTTTTGAGCTGTGAACTTAGTTCAAAATTTTGAATAATGAACTATGAACTGAACTAGTTCATTTTAAAATGTATGAACTATGAACTAAACTAGTTCATGTAGAAAGTGAACTTTCCCAACACTGGCTGGCTCATCCATCACCCAAGCTGAAGTCATTGAGGTTGTTCACAAACTCCTCGGTGGCAGGGCTCCGGGGGTGGATGAGATCCGCCCTGAGTACCTAAAGTATCTGGATGTTGTAGGACTGTCTTGGTTGACACGTCTCTGCAACATTGCGTGGCGGTCGGGGACCGTGCCTCTGGACTGGCAGACCGGGGTGGTGGTCCCTCTGTTCAAGAAGGGGGACCGGAGGGTGTGTTCCAACTACAGAGGGATCACACTCCTCAGCCTACCGGGTAAGGTCTATTCCAAGGTACTGGAGAGGAGAATCCGACCGATAGTCGAACCTCGGATTCAGGAGGAGCAGAGTGGTTTTCGTCCTGGTCGTGGAACACTGGACCAGCTCTATACCCTCCATCGGGTGCTCGAGGGTTCATGGGAGTTTGCCTAACCAGTCAACATGTGCTTTGTGGATCTGGAGAAGGCTTTCAGCCGTGTCCCTCGGGGTGTCCTTTGGGGGGTGCTCCAGGAGTACGGGGTCCGGGGCCCTTTGCTCAGGGCTGTCCGGTCCCTGTATGACCGGAGCAGGAGCTGTGTTCGCATTGCCGGCAGTAAGTCAGACCTGTTCCCAGTGCATGTTGGACTCCGCCAGGGCTGCCCTTTGTCACCGGCTCTGTTCATAATTTTTATGGACAGATTTTCTTGGCGCAGTCGGGCGTCGGAGGGTGTGGTCAGGGGTCGGAGGGTGTCCGGTTTGGGGACCACAGGATTCCATCTCTGCTGTTTGCAGACAATGTTGTCCTGATGGCTCCATCAAACCCGGACCTGCAACATGCACTGGGACGGTTTGCAGCCGAGTGTGACGTGGCTGGGATGAGAATCAGCACCTCCAAATCCGAGGCCATTGTTCTCGACCAGAAAAAGGTGGCTTTCCCTCTCCAGGTGGGTGGGGAGTCCTTGCCCCAAGTGGAGGAGTTCAAGTATCTCGGGGTCTTGTTCACGAGTGAGGGAAGGATGGAGCGTGAGATCGACAGGCGGACTGCATCACTGCAGCCGCTGCATCGGACTGTTGTGGTGAAGAGGGAGCTGAGCCGAAAGGCAAAGCTCTCTATTTACCGGTCGGTCTACGTTCCTACCCTCACCTATGGTCATGAGCTTTGGGTAGTGACCGAAAGAACAAGATCGCGGATACAAGCGGTCGAAATGAGTTTCCTCCGCCGTGTGGCTGGGCGCTCCCTTAGAGATAAGGTGAGGAGCTCGGCCACACGGGGGGAGCTCGGAGTAGAGCCGCTGCTCCTCCACGTCGAGAGGAGCCAGCTGAGGTGGCTCGGGCATCTGTTCCGGATGCCTCTTGGGCGCCTCCCTCGGGAGGTGTTTCAGGCATGTCCCACCGGGAAGAGGCCCCGGGGAAGACCCAGGACACGCTGGAGAGACTATGTCTCTCGGCTGGCCTGGGAACGCCTCGGGATCCCCCCGGAGGAGTTAGAGGAAGTGTCTGGGGAGCAAGAAGTCTGGGAGTCCCTGCTCAGACTGTTGCCCCCGTGACCCGAGCCTGGATAAAGCGGAAGAAGATGGATGGATGGATGGAGAATCTCTTAATCTCGTATCTCCTATTTGCACAATAATTATCTGTTGTATGAAAACATGATCATGTATGAATACACACATTTTATAAGCCTGGGTTTGGGAGTTCTCAACCTTCTCAGTTCCAAGCCTTCATTATCTGTTGGAAAGCCTCAACAATGCAATTATGTCCCATTAAAGCAAATCAATGAAGTAAAAAGGTGAAATAGTCCCTCCGCTGCCGATATTTAACTCCGGCCGCTCCAATTAGAAAAGGTCAGATCATTCACTTCCGCTGTTACAATATCGATCACAAAAGCTTTAACTGTATTTTCACCGCATAGGGTTGACTCCCATTTATTTTATATATCTGGTCTATTTTTCTAATTCGCAACCGCCACAGTTCAGGTTTCAGGACATTACGCTAAAAGCAAAGTCATGTTTTCGAGGCGCGTTTTTTGCCTTAACCTCGGCCACTTAAATTTAATAACGTGCCCTCTGGATGATGTCTTTCGGAAGGGGGGCCATTTTCAGTTTAACACCCAAAGCAATAACTCGGAGAGGCCGACAGAGGTGACCGCTGCGGAGCACGGTCTGCGGGAGATAGGGATGTAAAGTCGTATGCAAAATGTAATTCAGCAATGGGAAAAGAACATCTAAAATGTGGCTTATTATTCAGATGGCTTAAGCTGAAGTATGGGGTTAGTTTGAGGTTAAGGGTAGTACTTCAGTGCTGTCCAAAGTACACACACATACAATGCAAAAATCAAGTCTGGTTTATGTACTAGAATCTCATGATTTCATAATTTCCAATAAGGGCAAGAACCTTGATAAACCTGTGGGAGATTCACTGTTTTTGAAAGGAACACTTAAAACTGCAAATGCTATACTTTTTTTCTTTTTATTCAGTTAAAGAAAAAAAAAATCCACAAAAAGCAAAGACCAGACAGGAGACAAAAAATTTAAAAACAAAACAATTGTGAAAAATTAATTATGGCACATTTTCAAGTTTGTGAGGGCCTTTTTCTGCGTCACCAGGAGGATGATCCAGAGACATCCATTTATTGTGTCCATGGTAGAACTTTTAGAACCAAAGTGCAAAGTTTTATTTATGTATTTATTTATTTGAATCAGGAGAGCGTATTTTAATCAATATGTCAGCAACAGCTGCAACATAAATATGCCTAAGTTAGCACAAGACCTAAGTTTATTCATTCATTCATTTTCTACCACTTTTTCCTGTTCGGGGTCGCGGGTGACTGGAAACAATCCCAGTGACTTGGTAGACCCTGGACAGTGGCCAACTCGTCGCAGGGCCAACAGACATTGACATAGACACACAGATAACCATTCACTCTCACGTCACTCTCACGTCACTCTCATATTCATTCACTAGGGACAATTTAGAGTTGCTAATTTTCGCCTAACACATGCATGTCTTTGGACGTTGGGAGGAAGCCGGAGAACCAGGAAAGAACCCACGGTAACACAGGAATCGAACCCATGCTTAAAATGTTGTTAATATTTAAGTTTAGTCTTATTTCTTAAACACATAAACAAACACAGTGAAACAAAAAATAAGACAGACATGGAATAAAAAACAGTAGACATCCAGCAAATAATAAAGCAAAAGAAGAGAAAATCATGGCACCCAAAGAAATCGTCCCATTTAGTCCAAAGTCTGTCAAATGCGTCCATGTTCAATTTAAGTCTGAATGTATTTTTTTCTATTTTACGAGTGTCCATACAAAAGATACATTTTATCCGTAGTTAAAAAGCAGTAAACATTCACACAACAGACTAAACATTAGACCTCACAGACAACAGACACAGTATGTCCACAAAGCGGTTTTCTCTGTAACGCTTCAGAGTCAAAAGAGCCCAGAAACAAGCACAAGATCATGTGTGGGTGCAGGACTGGTTTGTTTTTTGAAGGTTGAGTAGTTGTGTACTCTGATGCACTCTGGCAGTGTGCTCTATAATGTTGTGCTCCTGAGAAACACCACTGTTCAGCTAAACTTAGTCCTGCGCCTTTGTCCATCGCGGGCTCCTGTGGTTAATGCTCTGGTGCTTGTTCCAGTGTTTTTTTACCAATAAAATCCATAAAAGGTGGAGGGGCAAGCCCATTTAGAACTTTCAAAAGGAGACAGGCTCTTGTTTGGAGTGTTCAAAGTTTTCTTAAACAAAGACTTGAGGGGCTTCAAAGTACTTTCATTTGTCTGGGGCCATGTTGTTAGACAATAGGTTTTGAGTGCATATAAGTTTAGTCAGATAAGGCCTTAGATGTTTAAAATTCAAAAGGTTTACACGGACAATAAAGGTTGAATTGGAGATGACGGTTACTCCAAGATACTTAAATTCTTCAACTACATCAAATTGCCCTCAATTGACCAAAACAGATGGCTGTTCACCCCCTGCTGGCTGACGTGAGAAAAACATGCAGACTGTTTTTTTTTTTAGAATGAAGGTGAAAGGCAAACGGGTCTGGAGTTTGTGTAGCCAATCCCTAATTCTGAAGTCGAGAGGGTGGGTGATGTTAGAAACAGGCCGGAGGGCTTTATTGATCTCAGCTCACAAATCTGAGCAACTGGACAGTCTCAAAAAACACGATAATGGAAAGCCTCCTGGCACCCACAGTTAGAACTCCCTTGTGAATAATGAGCACTTTGACACAGTGTTATGGCACTTTATCCCAACAGAATTCCTTTCAAACATGATTTTTGTGGTTTTCCATTGAGATGATGTAATCGCAGGTCTGTCCTTCCTGCTGCTGTCAGACTTTACAACAAAAAACTGTTAGCCCTGAACATGTGTCTTTCATCTTCATAATCATGTGCAATACTGTCATAATCATGTGCTCATGTGCAATATTGTGACATGTCAATCATCCTGGTGAAATATTCTCTGTCTATATAACAGCTGTAAATAAGAGCGTTATTATTATTTTTATTAAGAGTATACAAGGTTTTTTGTAAGAGTTTTTCTACAACAGTGTTTTTTTTAATAACTGTTTTTTATTATACTTCTGTACGTACTCTGTGCATCACTGGAATTTCCCCATTGTGGAACAAATAAAGCTTATCTTATCTTATATCTCCCCATTCTTTGTCCGTCAAAACACAATCATCCTCTCTTTTCCATTTATTATGAATGTAATTAGTAGAGTAGCTGTCCAAATTGTTACTACATTTAGATTTATGTTGTACCTTTTCATCATTTGTTAGGGATTAGCTCCACAAACTTCCCATATTCATTTTGTGTTTTAAAAGGCATTAAACTATTAAACATTTACGTTTGTTTTGGCATCTTATGTTTTAGAACTTAAAATAATGTATCTACTGAAAACCACACAATACTTTCTACCATTAAGACATTCCCTCATCTGGATTGGTGTTAGCACTCCACCTACTGGCAGCAGAGGGAATTACCATGGGGGAACAAAAACAAAAGCTAGCTAATGAGCATGATTTGACAGAAATGCTCAGGACGAGTCTGGTGATGATCTAGTATACGGATTTAGAACAGGCACAGAATACCTCAAGTGTTTTCTGAGGCTTAGGGCCAAAAGACCATGTAAACAGTATGAATGAAACGAGATGAATTTTTGATGGGAGCAATGGTGAGATAAGCATGAGCATCAAACAAAGCGTATAATATATCCATGGCTTTCAGAATTATGAAAATTGGGACCATTTAAAACAAAACATTCTATATTTTGAATGAGAAAAAGTCCTCAAAGTGTTGTCTATAAAAGGAAGCTGAGACCTAGGATAGCGAAATTAATCGCAAACAAATCGAAATGTGAATGAACGCAATTAGCAAATTAGCAAAGAGTGCAATTTTTCAAGTGCTATAATTTCCTCCACAAACAACATTTCCTGTCTAATTTTGCATAAGATCTGCCAACTCTAGTTTACATCTACACAAACATGCTCTGAGATATTGAATGTGAAATATGTGTTTGTTAATATCAGTCTTTTTGTTAATTTGCGTTTAAATGTTCACTTTGAAAATCTCATCTAATTGTTATTGCAATTAGATCTTTTTTTAACCAATCGTCCGGCCCAACTGAAACCCGTTGATAGGTAAACAGAAAAATGACTTGCTGATTGCCTTTTAAAAATGCTCACCACATTGTGAAAGGTATATTAAACCAAACGGACATGCAATCAGATGGTGTAAACATTTAGGAAAAGCAGCTCATTAGTTTGTGTTATTTTGTATTAGTCGCTAATGAGACACCGCGTTCTGAGTGTCAGCAGTAATTACAAACACTTAACAACAAATCGCTCTGATCGAGTCCAAAGCCACAACACACAGTGAGGTCGGCACATTCATAATTTAATATGAGGTTAGCAGGGAAGTATTTCTGATGCTGTTACTCAGTTACTTTTACTTTGTTAGTTCATGTTTTAGAGTGTAAAATAATGCATATGTGGAAAAAATTAGGATAAAAAATAACCCAAAAACTATGTATTGAATGAACGCATCTCATCTGGTGTTAGTGTTAGCACACCATCTACTGGCCGCAACAGGAATTACAATGAAAAAATAGCTAGTGAAGAACATGGCCGGAATGTACACAGTTATAACGCATTTTGACAGCAGAAATGCTCAGAACAAGTGTGGCGATGACCTGACGAAATAGACATCCGGACTTCTACCTTTAACGCCAGTGTTTACAGAGGCTCTGAGGAAGAAGACCTCGAAAACAGTTCAACATTAATTACATTGCATAATAGGTGCACAGCAAGTAACTCCAGTGGGCAGTGAGTAACTCTACCATGAAACTGTTACATTTGGAATATAGCTCAAAGAAAAAGTACTGTGAGATGAGACGCCTCTTCACAGATCTGACCGGTGTCATGACCCCAGGTTGTTGCTGTGTGTTCTTTTGATTGTTTTTTTTTTGTACACAGTTGAAGTTTGGTGCCTCAGTTTGACGCCAGCCGACCCCCTGTGCGCGCCATTTCTCCCTTTCCTTATTTTCTTTTCCCCACCACAATATTTTCACATATCCTGACCATATTATTCACTCACACTCACACACACACACACACACACACACACACACACACACACACACACTGATCTCACTGACTGTAACTGACATCCCTGCCCCATAGAGACGTCTACGCAAGCGGTTAGTTTGTTTTGTGTTGTTTGAGTTTGGTTATTAGTTTATCCGTTGTGGCCTTGGATAGCAACAACTTGGTCTGGTTGTCGCCATGGGGATAGATAGGTTTAATGGAATACTGTGGAACAAAGACAGAGCAAAATCGCCACCATGGAAACACGGAGGTGCCAGGCCCTCCACCAGAAAAGTTCCATAGAGCATTATGTAAGTTTATGGTCCATGTTTTAGAGTTAATACTACACTATGTCAACACTGATGTCGTCCCATTGTAAACTCTACTACCCTTTTCCATCGATGTCATTATCATAATTGTTTACAGAATTGGTCTAATGCAATGTTTAATACAAAATGATAGTTGTAAATCTATCATGTGGTGTTTCTTACACTGCTTATGACAAACATTCTACACCTATTCAAGATCCAAATTTGTCTAATCTAGTACCTAGTTTTCGTATCGATTATTGTCTGGGTAATGATGTTTTTGACAACGGTTCTCCTTTTGGCTCATTGCAGGTTACAAAGTCAGGTAAAAATAGTCGTTTGAACCGAAGTGAGCGATGTTTCTGCCCAAAATGCTGCACATAATTCATTCTCCCTGCTATTTTTGCAGGTTGTTTCAGTGATTTCTGATGTCGCTCTCACAGGAAAGTGTTTTTTATACTTCAGATGTGATGGATTCCTGCCTGAAATGCTGCTGAACATGCACAACAGAGCGAAGAAGAGGACGGGAGAGGCCATTTTGTCAACGTGTCCAACAGTTTGCATCCATCGTACCATGAGCACTTGTTTTTTTGACTGGCCACTTGTTTTTTTGACTGGCCACTAGGTGATAGAAAGGATGGGTAAAGTGAAGACAGTTGATGGTTGCTATAGCCGAACAGCAGGGAGGTTTCTGGTTTAATTCCCAGACCCTATGCGGCCTTTCTAGTTTGCATGTTCTCACCGTGTCTGGTTTCTTTCTGGGGCAGCAAGATTTATCACAATCAAATCTAAACTGCAGTCTAAATGTTAAGCTTACATACTGAAACTTGGAAGGAAATGCAACAGAGGTGGTTATATTTCCTTGAGTAACCTTTTGAAGAAATTGTACCACTCAAAGTAGACCTCGGACATCATACATTTACTCTTAATTGAATCATATTTAGTTTGAAGTAGCATTACTCTTAGATAAACTTTTTGGTTTCTCGTTCCACTGTGAGTAAGTCAAAGTCCTTTATTTATGTTAGAGCTGGGTTTCGAATCAAATTTCAAGAATTGATTCGATTCCGATTTTTACATTTCACAATCCATTTTTTCCGATTTCTCAGATTCCATCCGATTCGATTGGATCCGGGGGTTAATGTTATTAAAAATTAAAAATGCATTTGAACCGTTTCCTTCACTTCATGACTGTGTGGAGAAGCAACATATTAAAACTAGTATTATATCAATATTAAACAGAGTATTGTAGTTACTGATGGAAGACTGATGAAAAGGTCAAGGGTCAATCTACCTTCAAGAAAGAGAATCCAGGAGTCCTGAATTATCTTTCTTGAAGGTAGATTGAAGTTCACTGAGGGAAATGTAGAAAAGAATTTTGATAAAAAAAAAAAAAAAAAAAAAAATCGATCTTTGGACGTACAAATCGATAATTGGTCATTAATATGCGAATCGATTAAAAATCGGAAAATCGATTATTTCAACCCAGCTCTAATTTATGTTGTCCTTACAATTGCATAAACTTTAAATTATAAATGAGATACATAACATATGTTTTTTTACTCCAACATGAGATGAGAAAGAAAGATGATTTTGAAGTAATTACTCTTACCTGTGTAAAGTTTTTGTCCGATCTTCCCCCGTCAGCTCATTCATGCTCTATGTTTGAGGCACAAACGGTTACGCACACAGGCTTTTGTGTTGTTTTTATTGTCATTGGGTCAGTATGAAATTTCTCTGCATAATAAATGATCAAATATATAATTGTAGCTGTGCTCCGTTGACCTGACACGGGGGAAAGAGAAGAGGATTGTGTTATTATTGAGGTTTGAAGAGGACTGCGTTTTTTGATTTTTTTTAATCCTCAAAATAAAAATGACAAAAAAAAATCAGATTTCTTATTTGTATTTCTATATTTTCATCAACGCAACAAAATATGATACATTAACATTGTAATGGAAGTTAGACTTAAAGGCACCACATATCATGTAGTTGAGTAGTCACGTGGTGTGTCTCTCTCCAGGGGGCGCTGCAGGGAAAATAAACATTTAATCAGGAATCCTCATTAGGTATTTGTAGCCTTGTCATTTTGATAGTACGCTAATATACATATACAGTCTTTGTTCCCTTCATATAAGGCTTATATAAGGCAAGACAGAATTGTGCTTTTACATGGCTCTTTGAACATTTAAGGTTGCCGACCCCTGCTCTAGGCAAAACTTACCTTTTCAAAGCCACTACAAATAAATGCGCCTTTAGAACGCGATGAGCATAATTGACTTTTTGAGATTTTAACAATCTTACAGAAATATTATGTCAAATCAAATCAAATCAATTTATTTTTGTAAGGCCCAAAATCACAACAACAGTTGCCTCTGAGGGTCACAGGGAGAAATGAATCAACAATGTCTGTGGTGGCGATGAAGTCAGACAATGTCTGTGGTGGCGATGAAGTCAGACAATGTCTGTGGTGGCGATGAAGTCAGACAATGTCTGTGGTGGCGAGGGACGATGTCCCAGGGTCCTCTGTCCTTAGACTCTCCTTCTCGGCCAGGAAAAACTACAAAAAAACCTCTTTGGGAAAAAAGCGTAGAAACCTGGAGGAGTTCCAGTGAAGGAGAGATCCGACTCTCACAGACGGACAGACGGACACGAGGAGACTGGAGCTGGACCCACTCTTCAGGCAGATGAGGGACCGTCTGAGTCGAGCTGGACCCACTCTTCAGGCAGAAGAGGGACCGTCGGAGGCGAGCTGGACCCACTCTTCAGGCAGATGAGGGACCGTCGGAGGCGAGCTGGACCCACTCTTCAGGCAGATGAGGGACCGTCGGAGGCGAACTGGAGCCACTCTTCAGGCAGATGAGGGACCGTCCACACAGGGCAGGGACCACTTCACCAGGGGAGGGGCATCTGGGTCCACAGGTCCTCAGGAGTGAGAGAAAGAAAAGAAGGCGGTGAACAGTTTGCAAGTGGAATCAAAAAATAAATATTGTTTGATAGCATAATTAGTCAGAAGAAGAGGATAGTGCTCAAGCTGTCATACTTCCCCCAGCACAGTTACTCCTAGGGCAGCGGAGCTGAAGCTGTGGGTTTATCTTTCTGTTCCTAACTACTCTGACCATAAGCGATTTCGAAGAGGAACGTTTTAAGCCTGGACTTAAATGAAGAGACTGTGTCAGCATATTTAACATGGGTCGGGAGCTGATTCCATAACACAGGAGCTTGGTAGCTAAACGCTCTACCTCCTACAGTACTTTTAGAGACTCTTGGCACCACCAGAAGGCCGGCATTCTGAGAGCGAAGAGCTCTGTTTGGATGATATGGTTCTATAGCATCTTTGAGGTAGGATGGGGCCATGTCATTTATGGCTTTGTAGGTCAAGAGTAGAATTTTGAATTTGATTCTGGACTCGACGGGGAGCCAGTGAAGAGACTTCAGCACTGGCGTAATGTGCTCTCTTCTTTTTGTTCCTGTTAGTAATCTTGCTGCTGCATTTTGAACCAGTTGAAAGCTTTTTATGGAGCTTTTAGGACACGCTGCAAGCAGGGAGTTACAGTAGTCTAATCTAGTCGTTACAAATGCATGGATAAGTTTTTCGGCATCACTTTTAGGCAGGATTCTTCTGATTTTGGCGATGTTGCGCAAATGGAAATAGGCTGTTTTACAAGCTTGATTTATATGAGCTTTAAATGAGAGCTCCTGGTCAAATAAGACTCCAAGGTTTCTTACAGTAGAACTGGAGGCTACACTGACATTGTCCAGTGTGACTATCTGCTCAGATAGAGCGTCTCGTAGATGCTTAGGGCCAAGCACAATGACCTCGGTTTTTTCAGGGTTAAGAAGCAGGTAGTTTAGTGTCATCCAGGTTTTTATCTCCTTCACACAAGTACTAAGTCTGTCTACTTGATCGCTCTGATCAGGTTTCATTGATAAATACAGCTGAGTGTCGTCTGCATAGCAGTGGAAGTTAATGTCATGCTTTCTGATAATGTTGCCTAATGGCAGCATATAAAGAGTAAACAGAATTGGACCGAGTACCGAACCCTGTGGCACACCGTAAATTACTTTAGAGCTTGGTGAGGAGCTCTGGTTTACATTAACAAATTGGAACCTATCAGATAGATAGGATTTAAACCAGCTGAGGGCTGTTCCTCCAACACCTACATCACATTCTAACCTCTGCAGTAGAATGTTGTGGTCGATGGTGTCAAACGCTGCGCTGAGGTCCAACAGAACCAGGATTGAGACCAGTCCATCGTCAGCGGCTAATAACAAATCATTTGTGACTTTAACTAGTGCAGTTTCAGTGCTGTGGTGGGCTCTGAACCCTGACTGGAAAACTTCAAATAAGTTATTGTCCTGCAGGTGGCGACAAAGCTGTTTTACTACAACTTTTTCAAGGATTTTAGAGACGAAGGGAAGATTTGAAATAGGTCTGTAGTTTACCAATAGGTCGGGATCTAGATTAGGCTTTTTCAGAAGAGGTTTAATGACTGCATGTTTGAAGGACTGTGGAACATAGCCACTTTGGAGTGAAGTATTTATTATATTAAGAATAGGGTCTATAATTAGGGGGAGAATGTCTTTGAGGAGTCTGCTTGGAATGGGGTCTAGGACACAAGTTGAGCTTTTAGAGGACATAATGGCTGAAGTTATCTCTGCTTGATCAACAGCTGTGAACCTTTCTAGGTTTACAGGTGGATTTATATGGGACGTTAGATTTACAGCTTGGGCTAGTTCAGGGCTAATAGCGGGGGTAATTTCATCTAATTTATCTCTGATTGTTTTTATTTTATTATTAAAAAATAGGAGGAAATCATCAGAGCTAAGTGTAGCTGGGATTGAGGGCTCTACTGCGCTGTGACAGTTTGTTAGCCTAGCTACAGTGCTGAAAAGGAATTTAGTGTTACTTTTGTTGACTTCTATTAGATTTGAATAATATCTGGTTTGGGCCTTACGCAGAGCCTGCTTATAGGACAGCAGGCAACTTTTCCATGCTTTTAGGGATTCTTCGGTGTGAGAGCGACGAAATAATCCCTCTAACTTTCTAACTCTTTGTTTATGTGAACGCAGTTCTTGGTTGTACCATGGGGAGGCGCGCTTTGGCCTAATGACCTTCTGTTTTAACGGCGCGACAACGTCAAGAGCAGACTTCAGAGAATTCATGGTCAAGTCGACACATTGATCACTTAAACTGGGACTAAAACTGTTCTCAGCAGGATCACATGACATGATCACATGACATGTCACTGAATATTGGCTCTATTATTTCTTTGAATTTTGAGATAGATTTTTCAGATATTGTCCTTTTCATTATAACTTTATTTTGTGGGACTGGATGATCTTTAAGAATAAACTGAAAGGTAATTAGGAAATGATCTGACAATATAGGGTTTTGAGGGAGGACACTGAGGTCACTAATCTCTGTTCCATACGTTAGGACAAGATCCAGAGTGTTCTTGTGAGTGTGAGTCGGTTTATTTACATTCTGAGTGAAACCAATGCTGTCTAACAAGGCGCTGAAGGCATTACTGAGAGCGTCATCACTCATGTTCACGTGGATATTAAAGTCTCCAACTATAACTATTTTATCCCAGGCTAACACTAAGTTTGATATAAAGTCAGAAAACTCTGTTAAAAACTCTGAGTAGGGACCAGGAGGTCGGTAGATAACTATGAACAAAACTCCTTTTTGGTTTTTCATATTTGGACATGTGATTGACAGCATAAGGCTTTCAAATGAGTGAAATGCATTGTTAGTTTTAGGGCTCATGAGTAGGCTTGAGTGGGAGATCACTGCCACACCACCACCTCGGCCTGTGCTCCTGGCAGTCTGAAAGTTAACATGGCTGGGTGGGGTTTACATGGGTGGGTGGGGTGGACTCATTTAGTCTGACGTAGTCGTCTTGTTGAAGCCACGTTTCAGTTAGAGCTAGAAGATCTATGTTATAGTCACTAATTAATTCATTAACTAAGAGCGATTTGGAGGAAATTGCTCTAATGTTTAGCAGTCCACATTTTACGTGTTTATTCATTTGTGTATTTGTGATTGTTATTTTCCTTAAGTTATTTGGTCTGACGCCTGAAATATTTTTTCTGAGATGTGACTTTTTGGCATTATTTGTACGAGGGACACGAGGGACACGAGGGACACGAGGGACACACACAGTCTCTATCTGTCTTGAATCTGAACACTTCACATGTAACAGAACGGGCGAGAGTTCAGCGACAGAGGAGCGTCTTGAACTGTTGCTCTGCACCTGGGGCTCATCCCTAGATGGTCACTTAACACGACTAAGACTATCGGTCAAATTCCGAACTAATAGGGATGTACCCTCCGAAGTCGGATGGATGCCATCCCTGCGTATGAGCCCGGGCTTTCCCCAAAACGCACTCCAGTTATCAATAAAGACAACGTTGTTTTGAGGGCACCATCTGGATAACCAGTTGTCGAATGCTGAGAGACGGCTGTACAATTCAGCATTGATCCGATTGGGCAGGGGACCAGAAAATATTACAGTGTCCGACATCGACTTCGCTAGGTCACACACCGCGGCTACTTGAACTTTGAGCACCTCTGATTGTCTCCGCCGGGCGTCGTTACCGCCTGCGTGAACCACGACTCGCCGGAAACGGGTCCTACTCCGCTTTAAGATCCTAAGGTTTCCTTCGATGTCACCCATTCTGGCCCCCGGGTAACACCTAACGCTAGCAGCTGGCAGCTTCACGTCTCTAACAATAGAACTCCCGATTACAAGAGTTTCTCTCGTGTGTTCAGCGGGCGTGTGATCGCTGAGGGGAGAAAACCTATTATAGACGTGAAGCTCACGGCGCTCTGAGGTTCGGCGCTTAGCGCCTTGTCCCCTCCGAACTGTCACAAAATGGTCCCTATTCTGTTCCTGGTCTAGTCCCGGCTGCACGGGAGACGCTGAGGGGCTGAGCTCGGCCTTACTGCTACTGCTAATGCTAATGCTATGCCCTGCAGCGCGGTCCGGTAGCCCTCGCGCTAAAACCGAACTATAACTGGACTTAAGCTCCTCTAAACAGCGGATCCGCGCTTCTAACTCCGTAACCCTGGCCTCCAAAACTACCACTACACTGCACTTCACGCACCTATCATCAGAGAAGGAGCCAGGGTTCTGACTCGACATATGACAGCTCAAACAGGTAAAGGTAGATCCAGCCATGACGCTAGCGGCTAGGCTACGCTAGGCTAGTTCAGGCTGGAGCTAGAGAGTGAGGAGGGCTTTTTAATCCACGAAATACTGAAAAGCGAGCGGCTTGAGGCTCCGGATTGTTTGCGGAGAAATCAAACGTTCACTTTCGTGTATATGATGCGTAAATAGTGTGTATAATTCGTGGATTAATCGGTAAAAGGCTCTAAGAACGAACAGCTCTGAAAACGCGACACACTCACCGGAAATGACGTCACCGGAGATCCTCCGTAACGTTATGTAACGTACTTAATCATAATGCGAATTCAATCAACTTTCCCCGGGCTTGGACATATCTACACTTGTGGATTCATTAGCAGCATTGTTACTAAAAGACTATTGTTGTTATCATTGCTTACCACTGTCAATGCAAACGTGAAAATGTTGATGTGTCAGATTTTTAGCGTTTAACTCTTTGCTGCAGTCCACATGTATCTAATACTAATCATCCTAATTAGTCGCTGCAATGAGTTTTTAAGTGCCTTTCACAACTCTCAGATTACAGAGAGTTTCGCTGTCATGGTAAAGTTAACAATACAAATAATGAGATGTAGAGAGTGCACTATGGACTTCATTTGAATAGATTATTGTACAAAATATCTGTAGTGGGGCAAAACAAATTTTTTACTTGATTACATAATTAAGTGCAGCTCCTTTAAATACAACATACTGTGGCTTTTCCAGGTTTTACTATTAAACTACATAGATACTTTCAAATGTAGACTATTGAGCGCAACCGTCTATAAGCCGCAGACATTTTGGGGGCGGGCCAAGACATTCTTATTGTGGGGCAGGTTATGAAATTCGGACGACCATATCGCACATCCGCGCTCCACGTGTATCTTTGCGTTTAGCCGTGTCAAAATGAAGTTCCTCATTAGACTCATTTCTCAGGGAGTATAAATTGGATTGCAATAAATCACAGCATTTTGAAGCAAACATGTCTGAGCCATTCTGTCCTTGATTTCTCTGCGTGAGCTGATTTACCTGTGGGTCTTCCTCCACGTCTGGCTCTGCACTTCCACCGAAGTATTCTTCTTCTCAGGCCATTAGCCCATAAAAATCTATAAATCACCTGCACCGTTGCCACAGAGTACAAAGCGTTTGAAAAAAGTAGCGGCTTAAAGTCCGAACTTTACGGTAGATAATTATTTCACATATTGTTCACTGTAAACTGCAATATTTATCTACAATCCTTTAGTAACAGAAACATACTGACTTTGACCATTGACTTCCTGTTCAAAACGGACAAACTTGATATGATTTTCTATAATTAGATTGTATTTTATGTGTTATTGATAATTGGGAATAAGTACAGAGCGGTGGCTTCAAATGCAGAACAAGACAGATTACTCAAACACGAATGAATCAATCAAAATTCAACTCTGAGAACACAAATTAAGAGAAAACACCTTCAAGGGGACCAAAAGCATCACATGTGCACTTTAAAGTTCAGATATCCCTGCATTTAATAATACAGGAGTGTTTCTTATTGCTATCCTTATTATTTACCCTACAGTTGTGGATGCGTGTGGGTGGTCCGATGTAGGAAGCGTTATGTGCAACCCATTTGTCCGATTGTCAAACCTATCTCTTTTTTGCCTTTGACAGCTCAGCGTTTCTTTCCTGAAGGTAAAGCAGATTTCTGGATGGTTTCACATGATGCAATGGTTACAGCAGAGGGCTCAGCAGAGGGCGGCTTCACTTCCAAGTCCACAGGTGAGACAGGCCCTGTTTCTCTGGAACAGCGATGCACAGAATATACATTATGGGAATTAGATAGGGAAGAAAAAAGGTACGCTGTTGAAGGGAATGGGATTCTAGTCTAGTGATGATTTATTGACTTAAATGCAAAAGTTTTTTGAGCTTTTGACTCTGTTCTAATATTGCATTTAACTTCATTCACGCTAGTTTGAGGAATCCTGGTAAGAAAATTCTCTCCCTCCGAGCTTCAAAAATGATTAAACTTTATTTTTCTGACAATTCGGATAAGTCGCTCCAGAGTATAAGCTGCACCAGCCAAAGAATGCACAATACAGAAGAATTGGGGAAATGTATTTGATAAAATCCAAGACCAAGAACAGACATTTCATCTTAAAATGCAATTCAAAATAATAACAGATTAGAGAACATGGTGAATAGGTGTTAACACGTAACACCTTCAGCTACATGAGGCACAGACAACAACCTGTCATAAGTGTCTGGTATGTTAATGTAACATATTAACAGTTATTCAGATAACTATAGCATAAAGAACATGCTAACACGTTTAGCAAAGCATCAGTTTTACCCCAAATCACTAAATCCACTGAATTCTTCTTCCTCTGTGTCACTTCTAAACAACTCCACAAACTAAGTAGAGGAAGTGCAGATTCTTCTTCTGCGTCACTTAGAGCCTAGAGCGCCCTCTTGTGGTTGCCTGTGTGAAACTAACAAAGTCGTTCTGGAGTATATCTTTTTTTGGTTTCAAAACAAGGGATGCCAAACTAAAGATACTCAAGAACACGATTAAAGGCTTTTAACAATACAAATAAAGCATCATATTTAAAGAGGAACAGAAAATCTTTAGATCTTTGTCACGTCACGAAACTGAAAAATTAGAAACCATGTGTTTTCTGAGTCTCAAGAGGGAGAGGAGATACTAAACAGGATTCATCAAACTAGTGTGAATGAAGTTAAATACACCTCCAGGTGTGTTGTTTGATGATAGAATGATCTTATAATCGTTAAACAGGTGTCAAACGTGAGCATTTATAAAACAATTCTGGGTAAAAATACAAAAATACATTGCAAAATGTATTTTCTGCAATGTGCTGTACATGTAGGTTGTGTGTAGGTTTTTAACAAGGATTTAAACTGCTCTAGTGTCTCAGCGGCTCTAACATGCAGAGGCAGTTCCAGAGCCCGGGCCCCCCACAGAGAAAGCTCGGGCCCCTCTGCTTTTTAGGTTTGACCTGGGCAGGAGGAGCTAAGAGGCGGACCGTATTTACTCCCGTAAATAACAGGGAGCCAGACCATTTAAAGACTTAAAAACCTATGAGCAACATTTTAAATTCTGTGGAGAACTGGAGATGCCAAGTTGTGTAATATTCTATGTAATCAAATCTTTAAAAAGCAGTAATAATGCATAATCTGTATGTAATATGCTATTGCAAAAAAATACAGTTGAGCAGATGGCATCTCATACCGAACATAAAAAAAATGAAAATGAAAACCACACAAAGCAAACAAAAGCTAGTTTGCCCCCGATGTGCTAATATAAGCTGCAGAAATGCTCATAATTTATCATTTATGACAATGGTTTTTGGACTTAAAAACGGGCCTCCGGATTTCTACCTATAAAATTAAAAAAGGACCTTGTAAACAGGATCAATGAAACTAGTGTGAATGAAGCTGAATAGAACTGGATGCATGTTTTTGATGATGGAACAATGTTACCATGGTTACGGACGAGTCATTAACTATAGGGTTAAAATACAATATCTATGAGTGTTATTCTTCAAACAGAGGAGCAAGCATTTCCTCATCAAGTACCTGGCATTTAAAGAATCAACATCCAAACGTTGAAGTGAATTAGTTGTAGTAGCAACAATATTTCCCTACCTGCAGAGCAAAATGTAAAAAAAAAAAGAATAACTGACAAACAACATTATTGGCATTTCTATTGTTTATCTGTTCTTTAATTACTTTAACCAGTTATGTAGGATTGTGAAAATATTGTTGTATTTTGCCCTACCATAGAATACCTCAACCTGGTCCTGCATACCAACATAACAGCCATAATAACTGAAGAAGAACATTTAGCTGTATTATTTTAACATTACATTTACAGAGAACATTTTCTGCCTTTACCAGTTCTTGGTCCATCCCACTGACTCAAACACAGTCCTCCTCTTGTGGGGCTGTGAAAGCAGGAGCAGCCAAAAGAACACAAGACTGTATAGATTTATCACCATCCACCCACTGCAGGCGAGATACTGTCTATATGGGATCACACATAAACCTAACATCAGCTGAAATCGCTCCAAAAAACTGGGATCATTTCAAACGCTTTCCAATCAATTTTAGTTGTATTTTTTTCTTTAATGTTCATTTGATTTGAGTGATTTAGACATTTTTACACATATGTAGGTAAAGTAATCTATACTTGATGTTACCATTTAATGTATGTCAACATCAGCAGCAAAACAGACAAAGGAAAGGAAAAAAGACATATTATGGCTAAAAAAAATAGCCCAAATCAGAGTGAAGAAAGATGCAGCAGGCTAGTCCGTTCTCATCTCATGACATTTTTGATGCAGGAAATTCAGCTTGTCTTTACATGCTAATAAGATATGAAAAACTGCTAAAATATCTCCATCCAGATCTGGATAAGACTATAATAGTTCCTGGATAGTCTTAGTTCACACCTGCAGCACATGAGGGCCCCAACCATGATGTCTCATGACATTATATATAGTTATGGGAGCATGAGGTCATTAGTAGCACTTGTTGCATTCTCCAGGAGCTACCGGCCTTACCACCACGAGGCGCCCTGGACCCAGTGGGTCTCCCAAGTGTGATTGACAGTCAGGCCCTCTTATGCATCCCACAGTGGTCCGTGTGTCCCTCCTAGGTCTTTGCCCAAGCCTTCATGAGGCCCTAAGCATAATTTGCCTTTGGGGCCCTCAGCACTTCAGCGCCATGTACCTGGGGTCGGCTGTTGTGAATCAAATTCGACAAAATTAAAACAATACATCATCACCTCAACCAGTTGTTTTTGTATTTATATCACCAACATTGGATTAAAAATCCAAGGAAGCTCCAAACACATGTAGCTAGGGTGTCCTCACCTAGGATTTTTTAAGATGTTATTTTTCCTGAATTCCTGTGCATTGTAATCTGTCCCAGTTGTCCCCAAAATGCCCTGGATCACTGTCATGAAGTCATTTGAGTGCCTGGTCTTGTCCCCCCTCCTCCCTGCTGGACCCCCTGCAGTTCTCCTACAGAGCCAACAGGTCTGTAGATGACACCATCAATCTGGCACTCCACTTCATCTTGCAGCATCTGAACTCCCCGGGAACCTATGCCAGGATCCAGTTTGTGGACCTCAGCTCTGCATTCAACACCATCCTCCTGCTCTCCTCCAGGACAAGCTCTCCCAGCACTGACTTCCTGACGGACAGGAGGGAGTACATGCAGCTGGGGAAGAATTTCTAAGAAATCAACACATAATCTATACTTTCTTCCCTGCTCTTCTCTTTACACAAATTTGCTGCGCCTCCAGCCACAAATCCGTAAAACCTGATCGGGCTCATCTTGCAAGGGGATGAGTCTGTCTACAGGAGGGAAGTGGACCACCTGGTGTCCTGGTGCAGCGGTAACAACCTGGAGCTCAAAGCCCAGAAGACACTGTAGATGATGGTGGCATTAAGGCAATTCAAAGCCCCCCAATCCCCCCTCACCTTGACAGACTCCCCCATCACTGCAGTGGACTCCTTCTGCTTCCTCTGCACCACCATCACCCAGGACCTCAAGTGGGGGCCCACCATCAGCTCCCTCACCTAGAAGGCCCAGCAGAGGATGTACTTCCTGCGGCAGCTGAGGAAAGCCAAGCTGCCAGCGGATATGATGGTGCAGTTCTACACGGCCGTCATTAAGTCCATCCTCATCTCCTCCATCACCGTGTGGTACGCTGGAGCCACAGCCAGGGACAAACAGAGACTACAGCGCATTGTGCCTCTGCTACAGCGCATTGTGCCATCGCTGAAGGACCTGTACGTCTCCAGGACTCTGGGACGTGCAGGTCGGATCACAGCCGACCCTTCTCATCCTGGACACGGACTATTTGAGCCACTTCCCTCATGGAGGAGGCCACTCCCGTCAGGCAGGAGGCCACTCCCGTCAGGCAGGAGGCCACTCCCGTCAGGCAGGAGGCCACTCCCGTCAGGCAGGAGGCCACTCCCGTCAGGCAGGAGGCCACTCACTGCAGTAAGAGTACCCCTGCTTTACAAAGAAATTACTAAAAAAGAGTATTTGGAAGAAATCATATTGTTAACATTGAGCTTTTGCCTCTTGCAGACTTTAAGGTCCCATATCAAGCAAAATCAACTTTTCAGAGGACAGTGCGAGGACCAACCAAATATTTTACAAAATTGAGAGTAATACTACATCAAAACATGGTCCAATAGTATACTCAAGTAAGAGGAAAAGTGTGTAGACCCTAAAACAAATACCTGAATATTTTTTCTTCTCACTGGGTTAAGGCTGTTAGTAACTTTTATGTCTGTTATTTTTTGTTTGTTTTTTCAGAGAATTGGGTAGTTGGTACTATTGTTATTTATATATCTATCAAAAAAATAAATAATATCTCGCAATTATGAGAAAAGTATCTCATAACTAGAAGAAAAGTATTTTCTGGCATGGTGTAACTACTACATCATGGATCTCATCCAATTTCTACAACTAAATGCTAAAAGGTGTAAAAAATATATATGTTTATATTTATTTATATTTTCAACTGTCCTTGGCAGTCATTTTCCACCTGCTCTGCTGCTCTGAGAAATATCTAAGAAAAGTCTTTACAGTATGATTTGATCTGAAACGTTCAACTATTCAATCATTTTGTGCCTGTTATTGTTAGTAACTTTCTTCCTTCTGGCGGCTCAGCCGCAACAGCTGCAGCATTTAACTGTTAACTTAAAAGTAACTATTAAATAAATGATGTGCTTTTATTTTGGATTTGAATGCTTTTCAGATAAATCCACCCAGTTATGGTTAAGCTTCATACTTAACAAGCTGTCAATATTTCATGGAGGAAGAAAATAAAGGGTTAGTGTTGAGTGCAGTAAAGTTTCTCTTTGAGCAGCTGCAGCTAAAAGTGTCCCACACAGAGGTGAGGTGTGTATTACGTGGCCAGTCTGACAGTTTCACAGTCAATTGTGTTTGGCTGTGGTTGTGTGATTGTATCAAGTGTTTTTTTAACTGAAGGCACTACAGCACGAGTCCACGATAAATTTCCCCAAGGGGACAATCAAGTATATAGTATTGTAGAGCTCCTTAGACTCGGTTACAGAGCCAATATTGAGAGGAATATCCAGCGGTAATGTTGGTAACAAACAATACAAAAATCAGACAAAAAATATTTCTTTTGAAATAAGCACATACGTTTTTTGACTGTCAGGAAAAATTTACTAGAACAAGGTATTTTGGCCTCAAAACTCCTGCCATGGACACAATAAAGAAGAAGGCCATCACAACAAAAAAATAATGACAAATATGTAACCAACAGGTAAGGACTGTACTGGTATAGTAATTAGAATTCTTATTTTTTTTATTACATTCAGACTCCATTTGAAAATTTGATTTGGCGGTATTTGACAAATGAGTGCTGCGTTTTTGTAGGACAATGTGTGCTGTAACTTAAATAGATGTCTTAAATTTTTGTCTGGAGAAGCCACCAACCAGGTTTATAACATGAACAAGGGCTGAACAATGGGCCCAATTCTCTCAATAATGACAATCTAAAGGGCAACCAAGAAAACTTAAATTTAACAAAACTGAACCTGCAAGAATACTACCAGAGGTACCCATTTATATAACCCCCGCACCACAATTATATATCTAGATTGACCATAACCAATGATTTAACATCAACAGGCACAGCAAAAGGCACCCAAAATCTTCAATCAAAATCCCCCAAAACCATCTTTCTGTTGTCAATTAGAGAGATAACCAACCAAGATAACTTGCCAATCTCCCTAATGCCAAGCTGATCAAATCTTTCTTGATGGATTTGGCAGTTATTCAAACAGCGCTGATTCATTGAGGGACAAAGCCGGGTCTTGAGTCTTTGCAATGCACTAAAACTGTGTTCTGCTTGTATTGTGGAGCATGGGACCTCCAGAAGAAGTCTAACTAGGGCCTCTACTTGTTTGAAAAGAGCACACACTTCTGGAAACATAACTCTGAGAGACGTGGCAGGGATATTGATGCTTAACAATTGCGAGCTGTTCTTCCACTGAATGGTGCTTCCCAATGAGTAGCTCCACTTCTAATTTATCTCAGAATGTCAAAGCTGCTCTGGTCAAATCGCTTTAATCGCTTAATTAACTGTGTATCATAAACACAACAGCAACAACAGCAACAACAACATCAATTCTATTCTGTTGTAATCTTCAGTGGATGCTGGCATGAATACACCAGCATTGCCTGCGTAGCACTTGTAGGGGGGAGGGGGGGTTGAGGTATTAAAGTTATTTTAGGACTTCAGATGCAAGACGAAGACTAAGCAATGTGTGTTCTTTTTTAAAGCGTTCCAAGGCCCTTTGCAGTAATGCATGTCTCTGATGAGAAACATGCAGCCATTTCCTCAAGACTGCACAATTCTTCTTCATGCTGTCCAAAGAATGCTCACAATCCACCATGTAAGACAGAGTGGTTTGAAAGTTTGGTTTCCTAGTTCAGAATTTGCAAATCTTGTGAACATTGCTCTTTATTTTCCAGACTGGTGAAAATAAGTGCCAAGGGTGTGGATATCATCATCAGATATAACAGGGGATGAACCAAAGGCTGCCTGAGTTACAAGATTTACACCATGAGCACCACAGAGAAAGAGGTTGTTGACAACGGCAGGTTTACTCGTAGGAGGACAACAATGGGCTAAGTTCTTACCAGTGGTTGAAGACTCTTCATAAAGTCCTATGGGCATTAAGATCTTTATCCATGTAACATAGACAAATCAATGGTAATGGAGAACTGCATGGTGGTCAAAGAACTTGATCTTGGCAGAAATTAGTTTGATGATAATATTGGCCAATATCTTCAGCACTTTGTTTGGAATATTTGGGCTGGTGTAATGTTTTCTCTTAGAAAGCCATTGTTTTAAGACCTAGGGCTTGGACCGAAGCTGTAGGAGATGAATTTGGTTTACCTTGATCAGCTTCATTACCTCTCAGAGCAAAACCCTGGCAGGCCCAAAAGTGAATAATTTTGATGTGATGGGTTCTGGCCTCTCTTCTTCTTTTGCAGGGGATATCTGTGCTTGATAGTTGTGTTGGGACTGCAATGTTGTGGGTCTGATGAGGGCTCATAATGTAGCCATTGGTTGTCTATGAACCACTTGAGATGGCATCTGGCATCCTGGCATCTGGATGGTTAGGCTTGCTATAAAAGTCCTGGCTGGGCCCCTCAGTTCTGTGAGCGTCAAAATGGCTCTCCCTTCAGTCATCACCCTCACTATCTTCTTTCACTTCACTTTCATCCATCTCGGTATCTCTCCTTTCCCTGTGTGTATTTTGATCCTAAAAATACAAATAATGTAAATAATGAAAAAGTCTATTTATTTTGATTTTTTACAGGCATGCGCATCATATTTTATAGGTCAGATTCACAAGGCAGTGCCAAAACCTGCCTATAGTTTATTTTTATTGAGGTGATGGGTCAGTGAGCTAATTATTTGTGAATTAGCTGTTTGTAAAGGGTTTATGTTGTCTCTGCAAACCACAGGAGAAGCCGAACCACTGTTTTAAATAAAATACAATGGTGAGTGAGATCCCTATAATAAGGTACTGTGATAAACTGAATTGAGAGACTTCAGATTAGTAAAGGAAGCATGTAAATAATGTCACAATCAAATGTGGACATAATTTATGACTGTGCAAGATACTTCCTGCAATGAAAGGAAAAGCATTTGTTCCTATCCAAAAGCCAATTTTTCACCTCAGTTTCTTGGTATGGTTTGGTAAGGAACATTAAAAGAGTCTAGAGTCCATCCAGATACTTGTATGTGTTGACCATTCCAGTGTATTTTCCTGCATTTATTTATATTTATTTTGTGGAATTTAAAGTGTATGGGTAAGAATTTACTGCTAAAAATGCCAGAAGAATTGTATTTGTTCAGGGGTAGAGCAAGATGCAAGATTTTCTTCCCAAAATATTTGTTTGCCCATGTTCTCCATCTAAGTTTCTTGAATGCCATGAAACCTACATTCTAAGGGCCTTTTCATGAGTTTCAGCTACATGTTTTATGCAACATTTTGAGGACTATTATTGACGATCTTGAAACTCACCTGAGCAATAAACCTTTGTTCACTGTCCCTACATGTGGAGGACTCATTATCCAGCCTCTAAATCAGTCAAAGTCCCCTCACGCACCTCTAAGTTACTCTCAGGCCTCAACTAAAATCCAAACCAATTAAACATAAAAATCACAAACAATTTGATACAGGCATTGATATCTTTAACACTGCTTCTCACTACTTTGTTTTGTAGGCTCAGTGTCCCTGCCTAATGATGCTGCCTCTTTACTCTCAAGCCTCTATTGAAACAAATACATAAATATTGTACTGAATCAACTAATATAGGCCTATAAGTTGAGAAATTGTAAATAATATAGAACTATTCATTTACTTATTTATTCAAGCCATGGTTAGATGAGTCCTTCCAGTACTTACAGTATTACCGGGAGACTATAGACCGTCTACCTGATTTACAGTCTATGAGGGAGACGGGAAGAACCGTCCGTGAAGGGGATGTTCGGCTCTGGAATCGGCGGGGAGGGGAAGAGGAGAGAACAGCCGCTCTAAAAGTGTGGAAGGAGCCAGGAGACAAACTGCATAAATAGATGTAAAACGTGCAGGCTCATATGGGATATGTTTTTGATTAAATATCTTGCTAGCCTACAGTCTATAACACAGCTGCCTGTTACAGCGAAAAATTCTGTCGCTTAGGAAAACAAGTGACTTTTTTCAAATACAACCTCGAGCCAGACTGTGAGCCATTCATACAGCGTGAACAGTAGACAGTAACGAAAAAGGCGCATTCCTCATGCTTCACTCCAATATTTAATTTTCTTTGTTTGATGAAAAGCTTCTGTATGTTCGTGTGGTATGACAGGCTGAGATAAGGTCCAGCTCCAGTCTCCCTCGTGTCCGTCTGTCCGTCTGTGAGAGTCGGATCTCTCCTTCACTGGAACTCCTCCAGGTTTCTACGCTTTTTTCCCAAAGAGGTTTTTTTGTAGTTTTTCCTAGCCGAGAAGGAGAGTCTAAGGACAGAGGACCCTGGGACATCGTCCCTCGCCACCACAGACATTGTCTGACTCCCTCGCCACCACAGACATTGTCTGACTTCATTTCTCCCTGTGGCCCTCAGAGGCAACTGCTGTTGTGATTTTGGGCCTTACAAAAATAAATTGATTTGATTTGATTTGATAAAGGACTGTCAAACATACCACATATTTTCTCTAATTATCTTACTCATTTTAAGACAATTTGCCTTATTCTAGCCTAAAAAAGTGTCCACTATCAGGGTGGATCAGGGTTATTCGGGGTAGCTAGCTGCTCTGTCTCAGTCATGCAGCACACTCACAGGTCGTAGTAGTGGTCGTCAGCGCAAGAGCCGAGGGCCCCCCGGGTCCGACACCCATGAGGATGAGAGGTCCTCAAATCTTTCTGAGTCTGTTTTAAACTGTGGCTTGTACAGTGGAGCTGCCCGTGCGCATCTCCAACTCGCTTTGGTGACATAGTGGCTACGTCCTTCGAGTCCTAGAGTTAGTTTAAATGATGAACAACTGACGAAAAAGTAGGCCTATATATACTACATATGTTTAATTGTAAAAGGCACAGTGCAGCTGCTGCACAAATAGCTCATCTCTCATTCAATCCAAACTGCCTGGTCAGGCTGGTGGGGCCCCTTGGAGCACCTGGTGCCCTAAGCACTGCGCGTTATGTGCGTAATGGGAGCACTGCTGATGAGTAGACCTCCAAGCATCTGTTGAGTGAGTTTGTCGACCTCAAGCGTCTGTTGAGTGAGTCTGTAGACCTCCAAGCGTCTGTTGAGTGAGTCTGTAGACCTCCAAACATCTGTTGAGTGAGTCTGTAGACCGCCAAGCGTCTGTTGAGTGAGTCTGTCAACCTCAAGCGTCTGTTGAGTGAGTCTGTAGAACTCCAAACATCTGTTGAGTGAATCTGTAGACCTCCAAGCGTCTGTTGAGTGAGTCTGTAGAACTCCAAACATCTGTTGAGTGAATCTGTAGACCTCCAAGCGTCTGTTGAGTGAGTCTGTAGAACTCCAAACATCTGTTGAGTAAATCTGTAGACCTCCAAGCGTCTGTTGAGTGAGTTTGTAGACCTCCAAGCGTCTGTTGAGTGAGTTTGTAGACCTCAAGCGTCTGTTGAGTGAGTCTGTCGACCTCAAGCGTCTGTTGAGTGGGTCTGTAGACCTCAAGTGTCTGTTGAGTGAGTCGGTAGACCTCCAAGCGTCTGTCGAGTGAGTCTGTAGAACTCCAACCATCTGTTGAGTGAGTCTGTAGACCTCCAAGCGTCTGTTGAGTGAGTCGGTAGACCTCCAAACATCTGTTGAGTGAGTCAGTAGCCCTCCAAGCATCTGTTGAGTGAGTTTGTCGACCTCAAGCGTCTGTTGAGTGAGTCTGTAGACCTCCAAACATCTGTTGAGTGAGTCTGTAGACCGCCAAGCGTCTGTTGAGTGAGTCTGTCAACCTCAAGCGTCTGTTGAGTGAGTCTGTAGAACTCCAAACATCTGTTGAGTGAATCTGTAGACCTCCAAGCGTCTGTTGAGTGAGTCTGTAGAACTCCAAACATCTGTTGAGTGAATCTGTAGACCTCCAAGCGTCTGTTGAGTGAGTTTGTAGACCTCCAAGCGTCTGTTGAGTGAGTCTGTAGACCTCAAGCGTCTGTTGAGTGAGTCGGTAGACCTCCAAGCGTCTATTGAGTGAGTCGGTAGACCTCCAAGCATCTGTTGAGTGAGTCTGTCGACCTCAAGCGTCTGTTGAGTGGGTCTGTAGACCTCAAGCGTCTGTTGAGTGAGTCGGTAGACCTCCAAGCGTCTGTCGAGTGAGTCTGTAGAACTCCAACCATCTGTTGAGTGAGTCTGTAGACCTCCAAGCGTCTGTTGAGTGAGTTTGTAGCCCTCCAAGCATCTGTTGGGTGAGTCTGTAGACCTCCAAGCGTCTGTTGAGTGAGTCTATAGACCTCCAAGCGTCTGTTGAGTGAGTCCGTCAACCTCAGGCGTCTGTTGAGTGAGTCTGTAGAACGCCAAACATCTCTTGAGTGAGTCTGTAGACCTCCAAGCGTCTGTTGCGTGAGTCTGTAGAACTCCAAACATCTGTTGAGTGAGTCTGTAGACCGCCAAGCGTCTGTTGAGTGAGTCTGTAGAACTCCAAACATCTGTTGAGTGAGTCTGTAGACCGCCAAGTGTCTGTTGAGTGAGTCTGTCAAACTCCAAGCGTCTGTTGAGTGAGTTTGTAGCCCTCCAAGCATCTGTTGAGTGAGTCTGTAGAACTCCAAACATCTGTTGAGTGAGTCTGTAAACCTCAAGCGTCTGTTGAGTGAGTCTGTAGACCTCCAAGCATCTGTTGAGTGAGCCTGGAGACATCTAAGCGTCTGATTAAAGCCTGTTTAGTGAGTCAATAACTGACCCCAAAGCTTCTGATCTGAGCCCTGACTCCCAACACAAGTATTCTGAGCCGATCCCCCTCTGACTGCAAAGAAAAATGTTTGCCTGTCCAAGGATGTGAGGTGTGCGGGACCCCTTCTTTCTTGCAAACAAATTAAGGCTGAAATACAATGTCCTTGTTTTGTTTGTTTTTTACATTTAATAATGCTATTTTTGTCTTAAAAACTTCCATCTGTGAGTCAGTATAGTCCAGATAAAGATACAAATTGAATTACACTTATTTTGTCGACAAGTTGTGTTTCTAAAGTCCAAGTTGTGTTCTATAGACCTCTAAAGTTTCTATTTTGTCGACAAGTTGTGTTTCTAAAGTTTCTTATGTCCACGTTGTGTTTCTGAAGTCTAATGGACTTCAGAAACACAACTTGTCTTTCACGGCCACACCGGTCCAGAGCACGTGTGTGGAAGTGCGGAGGGACAAACCCAGATATGATCTGCACGAGGACAGGCTGGATAAACTGTACCACGGCACTCAGAGCCTGGATCGGGACAAAGCTCTCTGAATGAGAATGCAGATTAACAGCACCTTTCTCATTATGACGAGCCTTATAGAACGCATTAGTGGATACAGAGTTGGAGGAGGGAAGAACTTATTGGACGTCTTAGAGGTCCAATTGCGGCATTGATTGATTGGGACGTACATTTTTGTATTTAAACAAATACAAGTAATAGGAAATTGCAAAACAAAAGTCAAGAGAATCAGTTTGAAGTAAAGATATCCCACTCATACATCAATGGGTTAAAGGGAACCTGTTAGAAACCAGATTGAAATGTGTAGCACTCTTGATTTGAGTTCTATCAGTCTGGGACAATCTCGGAATGAGAACTTCAGGCTAGCATCACAATGGAGAAACAGCAGAGAAATCTACCTTTTACTAAAGCCAATTTTCGGATTTTTAGCATGCAACATGTAAAGAGAGGTTAAAGGCAGTGTAGAGGTGCAGAAAAGTCAAACAAATGCAGAAAAAGATCATACTACTCTGGAATTAGTGTATTGTTTTACTTTTTGGTTTTAGCCACATCAGCACCACAAACTTGGAATTATTAAAAATGTTAATTGCTGAGACAGCCCTTTATTGTATTTATGATAATTTCCTTTGCTCCCATAGCAGACCTGTGCCCCTGACTGTGCTAAAAAGCTCCAGGGTGAACAAGTCTAGCAACTAGTCTAAACTAGAAGTTAGTTGAAAAGCGCTTTATGTTTTAGCTTTGCCTAGAATGTTGCACAGAAAGAACCATGTCTATCCCCTTGGAGATACTTAGGTGATGCAATCAGGCCAAATCACAGGTCAGATCTGTGGAGAGGTTATGCTGCTTAGGCAATAAAACACCTATAACTGAATAAACACAAGATAGATCAGTTCAGGAAATACTGAAGAGTATTACTAGCAAATTAATAGTATTCCAAAAGAGACAAGAAGGTGGTTTTACCCTCCTTCAGAAAAGTTACTCATTATTACTGTACTAAGGATTTCAAATATCCAGAGGAAGTTGAATTAACCTATTTTGGGAGCTTCCAATCATCCACCAAGTTACTAAATTTAATGAGAGGAAGTGAAATGGTTCAACAGTCGGGAAGCAGTGTCAGGGCAAATGCTTTAATTGGACAGAGGGGACAGAGCCACGGGGGTCTAAGTAGAGACAGATGGCAGTTGCATTGGACTGACAACAGATAAATAAATATATAAAGCAAGTAGGTCACCAAATGTTCCTTCATACCTGGTCAGCAATTAGGAAGCTGCAAGACCAAGGACATATTAGACAAAAATCTGTGTTTGTGAGTTTTGCGGGCAATAGATTGTGTTCTTTTTGTGAGCAAAAAGGCAAAACCACTCATCAAAATCAATATTGCTTCAAGAAAAGGTTCTCTGCCCTGATCTTTTAGTAAATATTTGACTGTAATATTATTCAGACTTCATTGCCTTTCGATTTTACGAACATTAGGATGTCAACAACAACAAAAGTACCACCACTCATTCTCCGGATTAAAGTTCCCCACAAGCAGTAGACACCACCAGGCAAAGTTATTGTGCTTTTGTCAATTGTATAGCTGCCTCGAAGGGCGACAGTGAGACCAGATTTACAATGTTCATAGGAACTTGACAAGGTCTAATATTCTAATCGATGATGCCCGTGGAACATTATGTTGTAGTTTGGGAATCTTAAATTGCAACATTTATCAAATGTTTAAAAAAAAGGTTTGCATACCTCCAGGTTGAAAACTGCAACGCTACTTTGCTCCTTTACATGCAGTGACACGTTGCTTAGAAGCTACTTCCAGATTACTCTGCAGTTATTTCATTTCTCTGCACCTCTACGCTGCATTTTAACATCTCATTATGTGGTGAATTTGGAGAATGTTAGTTTCATTATTTTCTGGAAAACAAAAGATTTTGTTCTTGACGTGAGCGCAGCTGTGGCTAACTTGCACTAGCTTTGTTTTACTAGGAGGGTCGTCTCAACAAAAATACCGTATTTTCCGGACTATAAGTTGCACCTTTTTTCATAGTTTTGGCCGGGTATAAATATAAGTATAAGTAGCACACTTATACTTATATTCATACTTATACTCCAGAGCAACTTATATATGTGATATTATTTGTTATTTTCACACTTTCATACTCCAGTGCGACTATGGTATATGTTTTTTTCTTTCTATTATGCATTTTTTGGCTGGTGCGACTTATACTCCTTATAGTCCGGAAAATACGGTACTTACCGTCATGACACCTTCAACTAAAGCATTCCAGCAGCCAAAACAAGCCTTACAGAACTGGAAGTTGGACCTCAAATGAGCTGGTACGGTTCACTTAAGACAATAAGAAGGCGGAGCCTCCAGCAGAAAAACTGCATAGTCTACATTTAAGTTGAACTACATTGTGTAACACCGTCATCCACTGCAGATCATAACCACATCACTCACCTTCTCCATTGTCTCTGTGAGAGTAACCTTCACGGTCTGAGGAGCGCTTCAGGCGCTGACTCGCAGTGCAGACTGGGCCTGATGAAGACACAGGAGAAATGCGCAGGCAGCTCTATAGAGCATCATCCCACTGTCTCTAAAACAAGACTAAAACAGGAGGAAAACAGGACAAAAACAGGTCTAAAACAGGACTAAAGCAGGTGTAAAGCAGGTCTAAAACAGGACTAGAACAGGAGGAAAACAGGACTAAAGCAGGTCTAAAGCAGGTCTAAAACAAGACGAAAACAAGAAGAAAACAGGACGAAAACAGAACTAAAGCAGGTCTAAAACAGGACATAAACACAAACTCTTCATCACTCTTCATACCTGATTGCACATTTGTCCTTCACTGCCCCCGGTGAGCATGGAGAGTTGTCTCGATGTATACTGTATGCCCCTTTAACTGCTTGCATCAAATGTATAACCAAGAACAAAGTAAGTAAAGAGCAGATGGCGTGTACGAGTTTTCAGAACAATGGCTGTCTTGAATGCAGGAGAATGACTCAAGCGTACATGAATCACTAAATACAACTTTGAGTGGATAAATATGACGAGAAAATAATGATGGCATGGTTAAAGCCCTTAAACGTCGATTTTACATGTCTTGTGTATTACTTGTCAATGTCAATTCAACTGTTATATCATATATTGTGTTTACTTTTAAAGGACAACTATTATGCACCATTTGTATTTTGTTATTGGCCTTTAAACGTGTTCTTGAGTACCAGACTTCATGTCAATCTGGCTTTTCCCGTCTTAGATAGGCTCCATCTACTGGCTGCATAAAAAAAAAGTTGGCTTCCCTCTGACATGCTAATGCAGCCTCGTGGTTACCGGTATAATGCTCAGAACAACTCCGGTGATGATTTATGGACTCAAAAACAGCTCGGAGGGACTTTTACGTTAGATTAGTTGTGCCGTAACTTTATTTTGCTACTTGAATGTTTTATTTGCTCTCTGGTCCTGTTTTATGTTCATGTTTTGTGTAGTATCATACATATATTTTTTCAAACAATGCAGAAGATCTCGTAGACTAGGACATCACGCATCAGGGCTATTCAGAACTGAGTGTTTTTGACGCTCAGAGGGGAGAGATTTTTCTAACCAGGATTCATCAAACTAGAGTGAAGTTAAATACATTTTCAGGCATGTTTTTGATGAGGGAAGAATGTTAGAACAAGGTTAAAAGAATGTTGCATAACGTGTGTCCTTTAACACTTTTTATTCTCTCCCTAGGAAAATCCATCCAGTGCATTTGGCCCACCCATCCATACTTTCTGTAGGACAAGAAAAAGTATTTGCAATTTAGCCACTCTGCCATGGTATCTTTTACAACTGCATTTGAAAACTGTTGTCCAAGCAGTGTATTTTATGTCGTCCGGCTAGACTTACTGACCCGATGAATCTCGACATTGCACTTTTGGAACACTAAACCTCTCCCCGCTCTCTTACCCTGTCTGCTTCACGTTTATTTATTGCCCCGCTCTTTTCACATACTGTCAGGTGCATTCAGGGCATCACTCCACCAACAGTCCCTCAGTCTCAGTCCAGTAGCACGGTTCAGCTTTGGTCATCACGTCTGCAAATGGAAAAGGATTACCGCCGGACCCTGAGAAACAAACAAATGTGGGGAGGAGAGGAGGCAGGAGGGCGATAAATCATACTAAAACTGTAGACTCGTGATTTCTCTGGCTCGGCTACTGCGGCTGGGACGGGAAACGGTGGCGATGTGCGTCCCACCAGGAGGAGCTGTGGAGATTAAGGAGCAACAAGGCAGAAAGGACAAATTTTAGAGGAGGCAGGGGCAGACGGAGTGCTTACTGTGAATGAGAGGGCTGCACCAGGACTAAAGCCGTGGTCACAGTTAAGGGCCCTGACTGAAGCCCATTTTGAGTTATTTTTAAGACTTGGTTTGGTCCTGTTCTTGCTCTTTTCTGTACTGATCTTCTCCTGGTTTAGTTCTCATTTTGATGTGGGAGCAAAAATGCAAGCTAAATGTATTTGTATAGAACAATTCGTATAAGGCATAGTACAAACTGCTTTACAATAAAATGCATTACAATCACAATACAAATGCTTACAATATCAGTACAGTGAGAAAAACATGTGAAATTATTCTAAAAATGAATATGATAAAATCTTTTAAAAACCATAAAAAACGATTTGGAGCATTGCCACAGCAAAGACTTGTCTCACAACCTCAGAATGTTCCAGACTTTAGCTCCATAAATAAATTGTATTGAATGTGCCAGTGTGACTGGACCTGAATCAGGCCACACACTATGAGAAGGAAGTCACTCAAAATCATCTGATATAATCCAGATGATTTTACAATGCTTTTGCCAGATTCATTCTCACGACATTTGTTTCCCAAACTCTTGAGAATTCATCTGGGCTGGTTTCACTGTGTGGTGGACCAAACACAGACTGTTTAGTTTTTTTCAAAACGTGCACATAACGTGTATTTGAGGATGAGGAAGAAGTCATTTTCTCTGACGGAATTTATTGGCATGTTGTTGTTGTTGTTGTGACGCAGATTAAAATATTATTTGTCATGGCCTTTTCCCGACTGCACAATTCACCTATCAATCAGGCAGAGCCAGTTTAGTAGTTTTCATGAGCCACCACATCTTTACCACACCATATTAATAATGCCACAAGAATAAATAATGCTTGGAAATATAATGTTAGGTCTGTATAATATCAAGATATTTGTTATTTAGGTTATAATAGTAATAGTGTTTTTGCCAGTGTTATTACTTTTGGTTATCAGGGCCAATTTAACAGGAGGGCTGCATTTGGCCCCGGGCCATAGTTTAGACGCCCCTTATTTAATCCAATCTAATAACCAATCCCGTACATCTACTGAAATGTTCCTGATGGTGGAGGTTGTGTTATTGCTGTTAATGTTTCCTTATCAGGCATGTTAAACGGTCACATTTATGTAGCAGTTTCCACCTTCAAAGCACTTTATATAAAGGACCACCACTCGCACACATTCACACACCAGTGCACATCTGTGAGAGATGGAAATCGCCGACCTGTCGATCTGACCGCTCTACCAGTGATGTTTATATCAGGACTGCAAACGTTCAGGTCAGAGCGCGAGCACTATTCATCTGTTTTACATTTTGAACGCTGCAGAGAAAAGAAAACACTTAAATACATAAACACGTATTGGCAGCTGCAGATAATACCTGCAGAATATTATAACGACACATTTCATCCCTGTGGCTATTGAAAGTTTGCATTTTGTATTTAAATTTTGAACTGCCTTAAGTCTTATTTCCTCACTAGAAGTATTTTATTTGGAAATAATGTATCTTTTCCTGCTTGTGCAAGTCTTATTGATTTTAAAGTTATGATACCTTCTGTCTCGGTTCTTGCACATTTTTGTATATTACTTGATAAAAGATCATCATCTCTTTGCACACGGTTTGAGCAGTTATAAAATAGTTTACAGGTTCAAGCAAAAAAGGTACTGAAAATAATTCCAAAGACGTATAGCAAATCTCTTCACAAAAGTAACATGGGGCATTTTATTTGTGCTACGATACTTATTTGGTCTTGCTTTATAAACTTAAGAGGAATTTTGATTGACTCCGTCGGACAGAATAGACACACGAGCGCAGAAATGAGTTGTTGTTTTGGCGTAAACTCAATGACATAGTTTTTGATTAGATCGACTTGTGTGCCGGATGTTTCTCATATATTGTTCGCCTCGCAGCAGATCTTGTATGAACTGTGCAGCTTCAACAAACGTACCTTACAGAATGAAGAACTTTGGACAAAACAACGTATTGTTTTCTACATGGTGGAGTAATAAACCTGTGTGAAACCTCAAAATGAACAAGCAGAGATCAAAACCAGCAATGCAGAAGTGTGTGTGTACATTTAACTGGCTTATAGGTTTTGCTTTTTACTTTGCATTATTTTTTCTGTGTCTTGACTCTTTGGATAGTTTTGGAGTACTTCATGTTTTAAAATGACGAGAGGAACTGGAGTAATCAGAGGAAACTACATAATTCACATAAAGGAATTGTGCCCAAGATTCTCATCTGGACTTGGTTACACATAAGACACATATTATGCCTTTTTTAAACTCTGTGTGCTCTAACATTGGTTCCAACGTCAAAAACATAGATATTTAGCTTCATTCACACTTGTTTTATCATTCCTGTTTACAAGGTCCTCTTCTCTGTTCCCGCTGAGCCGGACAAACACAAACATTTCCCACATTTGTGACGTCAAAGGTTGAGTTCTGAGCATTTCTGTACAACTGCATCCTGTCATTAGCATGTCGGGGCAAGCTAGCTTTTGTTTAATTCCCTCTGCTGCTAGTAGACGGCGTGCTAACACCAATTCTCACAAGGGAACGCCAGGTTTTGAACATTATTTCGAGTTCTGAAACCAGAGATGCCAAAGCAGACCTAAAGGACAATAACAGTACAAAGAAATGCAGAGTGTGTCCTTTAAATGAGCAGTATGTACGTTTTTCGGTGGCGGATCTGAAGCCGGGTTACCAACCGACAACTTCACCAATGAAGGAGCAGATATTAAGTACTTGAAATACCTACTGGTGACATTTTAAAAGCAAATTCCCACTGAACTTCAGAGTCGTTCCTTCATCGAGGTCACAGCAGATCAGAACAGGCTGCTAACGTCTCACAGTGACACGGAGCCTCAACAAACAAAAATAAAAAACGCTGTGAGAAGACCCCAATGTAATCAAATGATATCGTGCAAAAGGCAAGAAATTAAACAAAGCATTGCCCACTATAATGTTTAAATTATATAACTGCATTCATAATCTGAACACCTACGTTTTAGATTCACAAATTTAAATGTATATGACAAGTTGGACTACACTTTGATTTATAACACTAAAACGTAGTGGAAATGATTATATTTCACCAGAAATGTTTCGTATTGTTCCCCAGTTTGACCATTTTGGTGGCATTTATCATTTTACTTCCTGGTTGAACGTGAGCAGAAGATGTGACTGTAACAGGGACATTTCTCACGTATTATTTGAAAAAAGCTTGTATTATTTTACCTCCATTTGCTCTCTACTGCCCCCTGCTATGTGTGAACCTGCTCCCGTGCTGCCTCTGAGCTTATGCTAATGTTGCTAACGTCTACACGAACGTTCACACTCAAACATTGCTTTTCAGACTGGAAATGTTATAACAAGGTCCGGGTCAATAAATGAATTTAATGAGACCCATTTTTTTCTTTATTTAAGAACGTTCCTTCTTTTTATTTCTAGATTGAGCCTTTGCTGTAATATACTGATAATTGTTTTTCCGACGTAACAACTGAAACCCAGAAACTCAAAGTACGGCAGTGTTTTGGGACTTTTGTGTCTCAGTGCTAATGCTAACCTAAAATAAATTAAACTACTAAGTTTAGAAACGTGTCTCAGTCTGAATGACTCCAAATACAAAAACGTTTGAATTGTTTTTATTTATATTTTTCTCAACTATTTAATTTCCTATTTAAGTTTTAAACTCTGCTAGCATTAGCATTAGCACCGAGAGACAGCATGGATGGACACGCTGTAGATGGGATCAGGACATCCATTTCCAGATAGGGCCTAGTGTCAGCACGCCATAGGGGAAATAAACCAAAGCTAGCTTGCCCTAGACACGGTATAATGTAAACACGCATTTGTATTGAATGCAGATTTTTTTGCACATGTTTTGATACTTTTCTATGTTTTAGATGAGGGAACAATGTTAGAACATGGTTAAACTCTCACAGAAGTCAATTTAACCTAATGTCTTCTATGTTTTTTTCATTTTTATTTTATTTTTTTGAATACATGTATGACGTACAAAAACAAATGTAGAACATTACACAGAGATGGAACATATTGAAATGGATCACACTTAGTCCTAATTATGTAGTCCTTCATATCTGTCCCAGTATGAAAAGTATGTTTTATTAATTTCTTTCTAATTTAAATGATTATTTCTGTCCATTTGTGTGGTCATATTTTCAAAGATGTTGCTAAATATTTTAATCATATTTAGGGTAACGCAATTGTAAGATGGATTTGAATAAACAAACCGACCAAGTAAATGAAATAAATAAATAAATAACGAAAGTCTTTGTCTTCATCTCCTTCTGCCCTTAAATTATGTTTCCACCCTGCCTTTTTTAACGCTTTATATTCACTGCTTCCTGTCACAATTTTGCTTTGCGGTATCTATCTTGTGAAACATAACTACGATTCTATTAGCCGTGTGAACTCCGTCTTTGTCAAAATACTTCTTTAGACCTGTTATTTTTCATGCAATTCCTCTGTTTTTCGACGGCGGTCTGCAATAAAAAGGATGCATGAATTCAAATGACTGTTTGTCTTGCACGGGCCGTAGTTACGAGATTTTATAAGAGAAACAAGTCCAAGTCACATTCAAGTACTCATTGTTCCAAGTTTGATTCTGGCTCTACATATTTGAACTTGATCTGCAAATGAATGTGCCCCAGTCCTTGGCACATCTGCAGCGTCTCCGTCTGTGTGAGTTTTTTCTTTGCAGGTTAATCTGCATCAACCAATGACTGTTGGTTCTAACTTTCTTCAGGTCAAACCAACTCAAATTCTTTTGAGGAGAATCCTGATAATGACATTCAGACAATATTATGTCAATCCAACAGAAATGTTTAAAACTTGTCTTTAAACGTGTTATCAATTCAAAGTATTTAGTATATGTTTATTTTTATCTTATTGAGTAAGCCCATTTTTTATTCATGCCTTATGGCCCGAGCAGAAGGATGAGAATTGTCCCGGTGAGGGACTTATTCAAATTGTATCCGGGGGCTGGAAAAACGCACAAATCAAGTAGTATAAAAGACGGATATGAACTCAGTGAGTTCTGATTTAGAGTGACAGTTCCGTGACAAAAATATTGAAAGATTGCTCAGTAGCGCCACCTCAAAAATCGATTAACATGGGGCCAATGGGAGCCCAACGCCAAAAAAAGTCGCAGTAAAAATGTAACAAAAAATAGTTCATGGGAGGACATGTAAAAAAATATACTATGACCCTGCCCTAAGTCATACAGGAAGTCGGCCATGTTGGATCAAACACGGCGCTGACAAAAGTGCACCTTGTCGTACTTTTGGCATTTTCTCCTACAGTTTTCATCGAAAACACTTCAAATTTGTTCACAGGACACAAAACCCAAGGGCAAGGAAATGTTGTCAGTTTGGAGCTCATACACCTTCAGGTATGGTCAAAGTGAATTCTGTTTTTAGGAGTTTTCCTTTATTAATTTATATATTTTTAAACTGTTATAATTGTTATATGATTGTCATCTGATTCCAATTCTGATTAGTTCTGAAAAATAACCCCAAAAGTACAGAAGGTGATATTTTTTTCTTTTTTAAAATTGGCTTTTTGTGGCATCTTTTACTATAAACGATATCCAAAGTTTGCATATCTTCAAAACAACATTTTCATCCAACTTTCTATATGTTGCCCTTGTGAGGAACTTGCTGTTGTGTTCTACAAACATAAACTGAACTGAATTGAGAAGTAGATGTGGACAGAGTTTGAAATATTGGTAAAATTGTGAATGTGTTTAAGATATAATTTTTTTTAATATGAAATAAACACTTTATTGTTTAAAATTCTTCCAAACATTGGTATAAAATGATAATATAAAATCAAAGCAATCAACATTAGATCTATCAATAGGAAAATAAATAGGGGGGGAAGATGTACCTCCACACGTAACATATTTGCCTTGTCCCTCATGGCTTGCCGTCTACAGTTTTTCAAATGAGTTTTTCCTGACACTGACTGCTGAGCACGCTCATTTGAATGAAAGGCTTTCTCTATTGAGATTTCCTCAGTTGCACCACTTGGACTTTCATTACATTTCGGCAATTTAAAGAAACAGTCTGACATTTGGCTGAAGCTAACAAGCGGCGCTCGCGATAGCCATCCAATTTGAGCACTTCAAAGTGGCTGAGGTGAAAGAGGAGAGAGAACAGTCAGGGACCCCAAATGAACCTCTTATCAGATAAATATGCAAAAGAAACTTGTGAAGCAGTATTTGTGTATAAGTTGTGATAGAAACTATTCAGGTCATGATCCAATCACTCAGGCCTGGATTTTACCACCACCACTACTACTACTACTACTACTACTACTACTACTACTACTACTACTACTACTACTACTACTACTACTACTACTACTACTACTACTACTACTATACTACATTTATTACTAAAACTACACTTATTACTACTACTACTACTACTACTACTACTACTACTACTACTACTACTACTACACTTACTACTACTACTACTATACTACATTTATTACTAAAACTACACTTATTACTACTACTACTACTACTACTACTACTACTACTACTACTACTACTACTATACTACACTTATTACTACAATTACTGTAACTACACTTATTACTACTACTACTACTACTACTACTACTACTACTACTACTACTGATACTGTTATACTATGGCTACTACTAAACATCTACCAAGTACAACAACAAATACTACAATTGCTATAATTGGTACACCCCTGCTATTACTTGTACTACTGCCATTACTTACAGTACTTTGGGGCTCAGTTTGTCGAGTGGTTGTTTTTATCCCTTAGGTGAATACTGCTGTAACCTCATCACAACCCTCACTCACTCGAGTTATCGAGTTTTGCATAGAAGCTGGTGAGACGTCCTTCCAAAGGACACAACATCATTATGCACTGGTCGGCCTGAAATGTTTGTAATGTTGTTTTACTGCTTTATTGCTACATTGAAGGCATATGATGAATACAAATTGAAAGTGTATTCATCAAACAATATGTTTGACAGCTAAGGAATCCACACCAGCACTCATCAGTATTTTGATTTATGTTTTAATATTCTGATTCAATTAATGTTGGTTCATGACCTTGTCTTTTCAAAGTGAGTCAGAGCAATTAGATTTGAAAACACTCAATATATACAATAAAATATTGTCTTAAAATGTCAAGATCATTGGCGTAATCACAGATTTTACACAAGTTTTGATTCTGCAAAAAACAGTAAAGTTAGTCATTTAAAAGCACAGAAAAGTACATTTTGCATAATGTGTCCTGCATAATCCTGGGTCAACTTGATATGTTTTCCTTTACCTTTGACCCATCCTTCAATGCCAATAGTTCAGTCCCTGGCTGATAAAAGTGCAGTGCCCGGGACCCATCTCTTGACCTTATTATCGACTGTTTAACGATGGTGGCAGAAAAAAGTTGGAAGTGTGCCCTGAGCAAAACCCAAGAATAGGAAAACATGGAAACTGCAAAAAAAAGTCCCTTAAAAATATTTGTATCGCACTTTTCACAGACATATAGTCACAAAGAGCTTCACACAGGACGGTTGGCTAAAGACAGTTTGATAATTTAAATCATAGACATAGAATAGTAGATGTAGTGTTTGATGCTCGTGCTAGTCCGATAATATTTGAAGGTGTCAAAGGCCAGGCCAGTGCATTTTCCCTGTAGCCATTAGCATTAGCCATAGCAAATTATGAATGATTCCAAGTGTAGGGGATTCTTACGAGTACAAGTACTGTAATAATATTCATATCCTCCCACTTATGAAAAAGGGACATTCAAAGTTGATAACGATTAAAGAATTGGATAGAGATTTCAAACTTGACACTCTGCATGAGTGTGGGTATGTTTACTAGAGTTTATTAGCGTTATGTGGGAACCATCCTTGTTTTGGCGCCATTGTTCAACCAATCAGCATGCATGCTGTGTCAAAGCAGATCAAAGACAAATATCCAGAATAATGCAGCCATTGTTTAGCATTGACATTAGGACACATAGTTCCAAAGGTAAAATTATTTTTTTACACGAGACGAGTCATAAAACAGTTAAATGAACATGCAGAACACAATAAGATTATGTACAGTAAATTCCTCTTGTGGACAAAGTCTGCAATCAGATGATTGTTTACTGAAGCCGCATAGTCTTTTTTAGCATTTTAGCTTTTGTCTTGGGAAAGTTCATTTTAATCCAAAAGCAGTCATTTGATGGAAAAAAGTTTTTCCAACGTTCAAAGCATGAAGTCTCTGCTCCTGCAGAGACGTCATAGCTCCCTAGTACCATGGTACAACCTTGCTCCCGCATTCTTGTCACCATGGCAACATTCAGAGGTCCTCTGCAGGTCACTACACAAGTAAAGTAAAGGTTGGTGCCAGCCCATCGAACACATGTGACTGGCCACCCTAAAAACCGCCACAAGTCGCCCCGACAAAACTGAGAAAAAGCCAAAATAAGAAAAAAATTCAAATGTGTGATTTTCGTATTTTTGCATAATCTGCAAGTTGAAGTTATGAATGAGCCCCTCTGTGCTTCAGATAACACTATTGGTTGTCTTAAAAGTATACATTAAGCTGTTAAAAATTGGTAGTTTTCCCAGTGCTCCTCGGGGGCGTCACCTATTTCCAGCCAGCGCATTGTTTGTTGCGAGCCACATGGCTACTTAAAACACCGTCACGCTCCGTGGTGTTGAAGATGGAGTACGGAGTACAAAAAGACGAAAAGAAAAAACATCCACGAAAAGAAAGTGCCTGGCGTAAGTACTCACAAGATCCCTGCATGCTAAAATGATATGCACATCGAAAACTAGCTCAGTAGGTGTTGTTTGTTCCTGTGTTAGCTGCAGGCTAAGTTTGAAGCTCAGCTAGCGCCATGTTATCGGCTTATTTTTCGGCGTTGTTCTGTACAAATCATGTAATTATGTAGTATTTTTTGACCCGTGGGTTGTGTGGGTCGTGCTTTATGTGTGTTTTATGGTGCTTTGCGGAGCCCGGAGCTTGGAGCTTTGCCGTTAGTTTTCGTGGCTAAACTAGCTAGCTCCGGCTTTTGCCTCCGGGCCGTGGGCTAATTTGTAAGCTAAGCTAAGCTTGTTTAGTTTTTGTGAAATCAAAAGTTGGCTAATCCCCCCGGTGCTGAATCAAAATTAAATATTTAAATTCAACTCTGACTTGGTAGAGATGTGATTTGTTAATGTGAAAATAACTTTCACATTCTTGGATTAATACATTTTTATTATGTACTAAATCACCTGTGAATTATGTTTATCGACAAATGCAATGAACCCTATTCTGATTCTGATTATTTGATGCTATTCAGGGCCTTTTGTAATCCAAGTATTTCCATTTTAATATAGTAACTTCTAATTCTGATTCAAGTCCAGTTCAAGTCCTAATGAAAATAACATTACATCAATAACAACACAGCTGTAGGGGGAGGTGGTGTCAGTGTGACAGGGGGGAGGGCTTATCTCAATGAGATACAAATGAGCCCCGCCCCCCTGTGACTCTGGGCTCACTCAGGTGAAAAACTTTGAGCCCCGTTTTCTCAGTGAAAGGTTTTTAGAGTTGTTTACATTCAAATGACCACAACTTCCTCAAATATTATCAGATGTGCATGAGTGAGACATCATTGTATAGCTTTGAATTTACACTTTATAATAAAACAACTCTGTTGTAAATGTCTCTGGAGAGTCAGTCAGTCACATATACGTGATGGTCAAAGCCTTATGAAAAGTCATTGTTGAGTGAGTTGTCACGTTGATGTATTATTTTAGATCATAAATAGCTACTGTCACCTGGGCTAAAGGCTAAGTGACTTCAAGTTGAGTGTCTGTGAACATTCTTTACATGTCACTGGTGAGAAGAGTAGGTAAATTACATAAATACCATGAAATAAAGGTTTGCTTCACTATTAATGCTAGCAAAGATAGATAATTCCGCATCTATTAATGTCTATGGTTGAAATAATAAGAATTATAGGAATGTCAATCTGGTGCAATGAAAGACTTACTCAAGCACATGCATAAAATAAAGCCCAACTCTGTGTATTTTGGAAGAAATTTATTAAAAAAAAATGTGTCTCTTTTTGTACAGTGTTTTAAGCATTTCGTAGTCAAGCCTTTTCATCTGGCGGCCCTGACTAAAATTCAAATTTTTGATAAAAAGTCGATTAGCAACGCGCCCGAGCACATCACGCCTGCTTGTAAATTTTGAGACATTTCAAACTAGTTTATGCTTGAGGTTTAGAGACCACCGCACCTGTGCCTGGCTGGTTGCCCTGTTCACTGGGGAAGAAACCTCGTCTGATCCTGCTTTCACCCTTTCACGGCAAAGCTGAAAGTTCTGTCATTCTCATTTTTATTTTGAAGGAGTGACAGCAGCTCTCAGAGAAGCAGTGTTCAGGATTATTGGCTCAGCTGCAACACACTGGCAGTACGGTTTTGTTTGCAATTTCCCCAGATACTTCAAAGTTGGTTTTCCATGATGTTTATACAGCGCAGGGTGGGTGAAAGAAGAGGGGTGAGTTTGGGTGATCGGGGAGCTGCTCTGTAAACAGAAGCAAGGCTGGCTTGAAAATAAGTAAGTAATAAGTATTCACATAGATGAGTTTATAATTGCGGTACACAACTTTCAGAGAGAGGAAACGGGAACAGCCCTGTATATTCTGCATTCTTCTGCGCCTTTAGTTGTCTTAAACATGCTTTGAATCACCTTGGGATTTGTATTTCACATTTTAAACTTAAAAGAATGTCTAAATGTACGTGAAAAGCTACTTTACAAACGACACCTCTGATATCCCATGAGTTATTGAGGCGTTGGAGAGCCCTCTGCTTTCAACAACAAAAACATCAATAAATTAAGCTCTTATGCAACGTGATGCTATGCTGGTTGTGAAATTATATTTTGACCATGGAACGAGGCTGAACAAGTGTTTTCTGAGTGAAATGGAAAAATGTCAGTTAATTTACAGTTAATTTACTTGATGTTGATGTTAAGCAAATAAGTTATACAGGATGTTTGATTGTTTCAACATGGTCAGCTTAGTAACCTTTGTCCTGCGCTTTGGTCAGTTTACACTTGCCTGGGTGAAGGACAGAGGCCCCTGCTATAAAGATACTATCAATGTATGTGGAGGATTAAGAGGGTGTCTTTGTAGCAGGGCTTGTGGACATCCTTGAGTGAGCGGACTGATAACCCACGACCCAAGGATGAAACACAGGCCACCACCAATCATTACATTCTGACATCATGTTCTGACTGTAGTGCCTTTTTAAGATGGACTTTGTTTGAGAGTCATTCAGTTAGACCAGGGAGGGAAAGAAGACTCTGTCAAGGAAAGCATTTTGGCTTGTGCACGGTTAAAATGAAGACCCACATTTGAACAAGACAACCTGGGTCTATCCTGCCTTATTTCTCACTGTTCATAGTATTTTCCACAACATGAGCTACAAAGAAGATGAGCTCATAAACAGGATGAAGCTAAGTAAAAGATATGTTGATGAGGATGACAAGATAAAAGGTCAAAAATGCCTGTTTTGCATAAAATGTGTTGTTTAAAGAGGGACACAGATTTGGTGTCGAAATATTTGTGTTATTCATGATTATTGACTCATGTCCATCATCTGTCTCTGTTCACTGCTCGTAACTGTGAAAGCTGATCCAAATAACCTGTATTTTGTTTATGCTTGCTTTTGACTCACTCTACTGCCTTTTTCTAATATTTTTCAGCTCAGCTTCAGCACTTGCAATGCTTAGTAATTTCAACATGATTAATGTTCACGTTACTTGAACTATGTTATTTTATTGTTATATGTTTAATTACTGTAGTTGCACTTTTGTCCAACAGACAACAGATGAAAACCCTGGCATATTATAGTTATTGTTGGTCAATATGTACTCTTTAATTAATAATCTGTTGTTTTTATGTCCATAAATCATCATCAACTTGCTCTGTGAATTTCTCCCGTCTAATAATGATCAGTACAACTGCGTAGCAGGAATTACATAGGTCATTAATAACTCAGTTATTAATAACCTATGTAATTCCCTCTGCAGCCAGTAGATGGGGTCAAACACATTTAGTTCTGTGGGAAACAGCAGAGATCCAGATGTTAAAGGAATAATGGAGGATTTTTTGCTGATTTGAGAACTTGAGCGGAAGTGCATGCGCACTCAGCCCGTGCAGCCGCACACAACAGCCTCACTGCTGCACGTGCGTTTGTTTATTAGCTCGACGGATCACATCTCTTGTCTCTGTAGATTTCCATCTCTTCTGAGCCAGTTCGAACTGTCTTTCTCTGTCTTCATTTTGTCCTGTACACTGAGGGAACTATATTATAATAGATCCATGCTTAGACATACACCGGCATATCACCACTCATGCACAGCCAGCAAAACGTTCTGCTTCCATGGGGACGGGCCAACGAGGCTGCAGGTGAGAAGTATGTGCATCCTATGATTGACATGACGTGAATGAACTACTCGGCTGTCCACGCCACGAGGAAATGAGACCCAGATTTGGCGCCAAAAAACCCTCCATAATTCCTCTAATTTAGTTAATCATTTTGTTCTAAAACATGAAAAGTTAATACAATGATAATACAAATAATGCATTATATTTGTCCTTTAGAAGCAATAATCGTAAAATACACTAACAACCTGGACATCTGCGTATATTATATTTCATTGGTTTGAAAGTGATCTTTTACAGAGCTCCAGTGTTATGGCGTTACAACACAAATAACATCCTTGCAGTCACCATTACGGCTCTAATTACTTCTGATCTTTTTCTCAGCCCGAAGCAAAATCAAAACCATCGTATTTAAAAAGTCATACCGTTTAATTAATTTTACTGTAGAGGCCTAATTAGCAGCAATTATTATGAAAAAAAGATCAAGTAATAATCCTTGTATGAAATAAGCCTTCAGATCTAAGTGATTAAGTTGCAGAAGCGTGTAATAAAAAATAGCTGTATGGATTACATTGAGGTTAGAAAGAGGTGAAGAAGTGCAGGAATCAATTCTAAAATGAAGGAAATCATACATAATTGTTGTTGAATATGCAGATTGAAGACTGCATTCTCGCCCATCAACCACTTTCTCAATTGTCATGAATACAAAACTATAGCCAAGTTATTATGTCTATTCTTTGTGGACTGAATACTGTCCCCAACCATCTGGACCAAAGGTTTGTGATGCCTCGATTGAAGACCAAGAGGGGCATTACATCCTTTGTCCCGTGGACTGTAATTCTGGTTCTCTGCTCCGACACATGGACTGAACTGTTGTCACTGATCTGTGTTCTTCTGCGGCCTCTACGTGTCTTCCCTTTGGGGCAATAACGGTACGATCAATTTATATTTACAGCGGGTTAATCATGAGGGTTTTGGGACCTAAAATATACTACGGGAGTCGGGATTTGCATTCAGTATTATTCTACCTGTAATATTAAATTCTAAAATGCAGTTGAGGTGTTATACATTTATCATGAATAAAAAAAATATGTTTGTGTCTGCTGTGTTCCTTTATTTTTGTTGATTCAGGTAAAATCACAATACTCACAATAATAGTAAAATATGATCCTCCAGCAAAGTTAGTTCAGACCAATCCTGGTTCAAGATCTGGAAATGGGGCCCCCAGGTGCTGCTGGGATGGTGGACGAGTGCTGAAAGCACTGAGCCACTACCTGGAGTATGGGGAAACATACTCAGGAAATGTGTGGACTTCAAAAACACGGAAGAACTTCACAGATTACAACTATTTATATGTAACAGTGAAACAAAACACAAAATCACTTTGAATAATTTGTTGTCTATTTATTCATAAAAGGGACAGATTGCTAGCTTTGATATTGTTTCCATCTGTTGTTGTTGTTGTTGTTGTTGTTGTTGTTGTTGTTGCTGTTGTGTTATTATGATTTATTTTAAAAGAGGACCATGTACAATTAGAACATAAATGTTGCCAGTTGATGCATTGTACCAGAGTTAGCCTTAGGCTAATTTACATCTGCAGAATAACTAAACATTTGATGATACACAGACATGGCAATGGGTTGAACACAGAAGACACTTTACCCACATTACCTGGTATGGATCAGGTGTGTGTGAATGGTTGGAGCTGGTCTGAGCAGGTGGTGGTGCTTCTGTCAGTCTGCCCCAGGGCAGCTGTGGCTTCAATATGAGCTTATCAGGGGAGTAAATGAATAATACATTGTCATTAGGTGTCCTGAATAGTGCTATATGAGTGGTATGTATTATCATTATTACAACATGGTAGTACAGCGGTTTGCGCTCTTGATACACAAGTAAAGAGGTCCTGGGATTGATCGCCTGGTGACGTGGGGCCTTTCTGTGTGGAGCGTGCATGTTCTTCCTGTGTCTGCTCTGGTTTCCCTGACCAGACACTCCTCCCCTCTGGCACCAGGTCTCCCCAGCCAAAGAGATTCAAATCCCTGACGGGCTTTCCTGGTAAAATATAGATCAATAAATAATTAAAACTGTTTTTTTAGTTTAGTTTTAAAGCCTTGGATTGTAGCACGTATCCTTATATTATCAGGAATATATATATATATATATATATATATATATATATATATATATATATATATATATATATATATATATAGTAGAAAAAGCTTCAGTTGTAGTCATCTGGACTCAGTTTGAAAAAATAGACGTTTCGACTCTCATCTAAGAGTCATTGTCAATAACAGAATTTAGGTCGAGAACTCCGATATTAATACTGTTCTGTGGTAAGACCCGCCCATATATATAGTCCAAAAGCAGAGAGACCAAAAGGTATGACACAGGAATATTCTTTTAGAATGTATGGAGTTTGCAGCACTAACACCCACAAAATCCTTTAAACAGCCAGGAGCTGGGCCATTTAGAATTTTGTAGACCAGGCACGGATTGGAAAATAGTCTGGAATTTTCTAGACTCAAGCTGTTACAATGATGGTGCATTTGAGGCTTTTTATCAAAAATCATTCAGGCGTGTTTACACACCGAATCCAAGGGCCTAAACTGTCCCTGGACAGGTTGATGGTACCATTAAAGGTTACACAATATAAAACACAACAACAGCACAAATATCACTAAACACGTCAGGCCCACAGGCAATGAGTCCTCGAGGAACACACATAATCAGAAACAGAAGACTGAGCACATAACAGGGAAGGACAGGAGCAATTCACTACCACAAACGTGGTGGTCAGACACATTAGTTTACAACTCATAAAACATTAATCTAATTATACAATATCAACTTATAAAGTGCTACAGTGGACGCTGATGATTAGGAAAATAGAGGAAATAGAGCAATAAAGCTGTAAAATGTCCCCTTTCTATAATTTCCTGTTCTTCTGGACCACTTTTACAGTATAAATTTGGCATCTAGAGACAATATTTAACTCCCAGCTCCATTTTCTAAACGTACAAATGAATGTAGAATTTGTGGCGCTTGGTGAAACACAGCAAAACACTTCCTGTTGTCGCATGAAGACGGTTACAAGCTTTACACGGCCTGCAGTCTGAGCTCGGAGTTAGAATGCAGAAGTTCTGTTTCCGAACACTAGAAGGGTCTGCTCTCTATAATGTTAGATACAAAACGCAATACTCCCATCGGCTGTCCTTGTCGGCCCGGGCACATGAGCACTAATATAAAATTCTGCGTTCTGATATTGAATGTGCTGCTGTGGCTTTGAGACGTTGTACAATCTCTCAGCTCCTTGTCCGTGAAAACACTCCGATCACAACAATGTCTCCAAATGTACGAGATGACTGATGAGTAGCTCCGGGCCATCCTCATTTTCTCTCTTTCTTTTCCTCCCACTCTCTCACTCTCACCCGTTTCACTGTCTTTCAACTCTGTTCTTCTCAACCTCATTCTTTCTCTCCCTCTTTTTCCCTCAGCCCAGCTTTTCCCCCTCTCTTTTTCACAGCTTCTCTTCGTCCTTTCCATCACCCAACCCCTACCTTTACCTCACTCAACCTCTCTCTCCTCTTCTCTCACACCTTCCTCTCTTACCCCATCATTCTCTCAACCACTTCACTCTTTTTACCACTCTTTATCCTTCTCTTTCACACCATCACCCCTTACCCTCCCTCTCATCATCTCTCTTTTTCTCTAACTCCCTTTCTTCCCCCCTCTCTCTCGACTCTCTATCCCTCCCTTCTGTATCCATCACTCTATCCGCTACTTTTATCTCCCTCTCTTTCACTCTCCCCCTGTCCCTCCCTGGTTCACTTCCTCCCCTCTCTCTCCACCTATTCCCTCTTTCTCACCCTTACACCTTCCCCCTCGCATCACTCCCTCGACCTCACACGTCCCTCTTTTGTTTTCTCTCAGCCCCCTTCATTTTTGCTTACATTCTTCCCTTACCGCTCTCTCTCTCTCTCTCTCTCTCTCTGTTTGGCCCTCCCCCCTCGCTCTCACACCCCTTCTCTCCCTCACATCAGAGCACCAGCCGATGACGTGCCCCGGAGCAAGACACAAAACACAATGAATTGAAAAGACCATTTCGCAGCATCATCAATATTCCTCACTCGACTGAAAATACCCAGCGAGAGAAAAAAAGAAAGTGAAGTGCCACCAAGGAGAGAAAAAAAAAAAACACAAATGCAAATGGTGTCACTCTGAAAGCCACAGTGAACAGTACCCGTCGTATCTGAAAATGTAGCAGGACCTTTTGGGGCAGGTTTGTGCGAACACCTCTAGCGATTTGGCGCCGAGTTGGTAAAAGAGAAGCGAAAAACAAGCTTGCGGTTCGGAGCTCTCCGACCTGCAGTTGTGTGAAATAGAAGCGTGGATGAATGTAAATGAGAAGTATGGAAAGAGTAGATACACAGGTAGAATGCAGCTGGAGTTGGGGAGAAAAGAACTTTTGAAACACATGATATTTAACCTACAATTGATCAGGGGCTACGACATACAAAAATAATATACTTACAAGTTTTGAAATGTGACTACGTGATAGATCAGCTTTGAAAGATCAAGAATATTTGCCCTGACTTCTTTAGTAGAATAGTTAAATTGTTTCTCCTACATCAAGCAATAGGTAAGAGATCATGTAAAGCAGCACCTGCAAAATATGTATAGGCCAATTAAAAACATTAACCATAACCTAGCTACTGAATATAACCTAAATACTAAATATCATTGACTACATGTTAAGTGTTAACCTCTCATCCAAGGTGAAAGGACACATATGCAAAATTGACCTTTTAACTATGTTCTAACATTGTTCCCTCATCAAAAACATATTTGGAATAGCATGGACCTTTATTCACGCTGGTTTGATGAATCCTGGTCAGAAAACACTTAGTTCTGAATCAATTGACGTTTCTTTGATCTGTGACGTGGCTCTTTGAATCTTCTCTGCTGTTTTTAAGTCCATTCAATAGCAAGAACCACAACCCCAGCTAGGATGAAGTGTTTATTGAGAAACAGGAAAAACACAAATGTACAGAAGTGGATGCCATCTTTGGGCTTCTGGTAATGAAAGCGGTAGACTCACAAACCTCAATACCCCCATCTAGAGGATGAATTTGAATAATTAGAAGAGGGTGAGATGGAGGGGATAAAGTCACGAATGCTGATGTGTGTGACCTGGATGCTTAAATATTGTAGCTGCCGAGGAGGGCATGAAAGGGGTGTGGTCCTGCCCCCAAACTTAAGATAAATCCACTTATCTTCATTAAATCATCACCAGACTTGCTCTGTGAATTTCTTCTGTCTAATAACGATCAGTACAATTGTGTGCTGGGACCCGGAAGTGAGAGGCCAACTTTAAATGTGCGGAAATCATGGATCTCTGTTTGTAAGCTTAAGTTAATGTTGTTTGTTAATTAAAAAAAAACATTCTAGTTTTAGTTCTAAAACATGAGATGCTAAACTAAAAGGTACCCAAGAGCATGTTTAATAATAACACTACAAATAATACTACATTTTTGTCCTTTAAAGCAGGGGTCCCCAACCACCCAAAACCGGTACCCAGAGGCCAATGAAACCTATGTTTTACTATGTATTATTATTTTAGTTTTACAGTCTGTTGCTGTGTGCTATATATATTTTACCATGAAACTATAGAGCCAACCAATCAAATATAAAGCAAACATAAGGTATTTTAATAGTTATAGAAGCGTTTTTACACATTTCACGCTGTTACTGGCTCTGCCCCCTTCAACTGGTCCCTGAAAAATAATCTTGTGATTGTACTGGTCCTCTTGAGGAAACAGGTTCTGGCCTTAAAGAATGCAATGTATAATCTAATGCAATATAATGAAGAACATAACATGATTAATCGCAATTAACTGTGATTAACAAGGGTCTGTTTTTTATTGCGATGATATCTTGTCAGATTTGCGTCCCTAAAGTCACTGAAAATATATTAAGAGTGGCACAATTATTGGTGGCACCCATAGCAACGCCCAACATAAGGTGTATACAGTCTATGGTATCGGCTTAAAAAAATATAGAAATAAATAAAATCAGCCCATCCTCAAATATCACTTAATATTTGACCCCTTTTAGATAAGAATAGCCACATTGTTAACTCTCCAGACTTTCATCGATCATGTCAAAGAGTTTCTGACATGAAAATGCCCCAAAATGTATAATTGAAATGTAAACTATTGTCAAAATTCTTGTCATCTCCTCCTTTATTTTGTTTGCACTTCTACCGCTTCTCCGTCTCCACCCGCAGCGTGGCGCTTTGGGAATAATATTGTCATTAACGAAATAGGCCAGAGTTAATTTTGGCTGATGGTCCAATTTCTCTCCGCCGCTGTAGCCACTCCAGGTCATTTTGTTGAATATGCAAAAGTAAATGTTAAATGTGATGAACAGAACTGCAGGCAACTAATCATCAATTATTCATAACCTCTAACACGAAGGGATAAAAATACAGGGGAAAATAGGACAGGTCAAAAGTCCCTGCGGAGGTTCCTGTATTAAGTAATGACCAGGTTTTGTTCCTATAAGACATCTCCATCCTACAATACGTGATCAGATTCAGAAATAATACAGTTTTATAGAGAGAAATGACTTAGAAGGGCCTCAAATTGTACAAGTTGCTCAGGTTCTTTGCAGAGAACTAACTGTGCCCGTCTCTTATTCTGTGCAAAAGCTGTTAAATATTCTGAAGACCTCATATCATGCTGTAAAAGTGCCTTAGTCATTACTGGAGCAAATTGTTTTTTCCCATCCTGCTCTCCAGGCCCTGCTGCATCTGTAGTTGTCTTGTGGTATTATCCTCGACCAAAGATTCTTACAGCCAAAAAAACACTTCCTGCCATTTTAGGCGCTTTGTGAGCCATAGAAACACATGGTAATCCCTGGAAAAACTTCATTTTCTCTGGTGGAGTTCATTCAAATACTCTGAACATACAGTAGATTCAGTCAATCATTTGAATTATGACTTTGTTTCACATTTTTTTGTTTAATTTCTATGAGAATACAGGGAGCCAATGCAAGAGTTGTAAATAATGACACAGTAAATTGTCCTTGTACGGTTATTATGTGTGTTTTTTATAATTATCATAGTCCAATATGCAGTCAATTGAATATACACTGCGAAATTAAAATGTGAATATTTCTTTTTTGATTCAAACATCAACACAAAAAGATGCACAATTCAAATTAGAAAAGTTTGATTTTCTAAAACGTGTTTCATAAAACAGGTGTCAAAAAATGATTTGACTAGATAATTAATCATGGTGTGAAAATAGTGACAATTAAACGAAATAAAATCGCAATGTTTCTTCCCCCAATATTTATAAAACGTGAAGGACGTGACTCGTCTATGCTCATTGGTTTATTGTGCGTAAACTTTGTCACAATTGGCAGTAACAGTTATTCTCCAAGGGCTCAAAACAATCTTACAATAATGTGTTCAGAATTACAATAGGTTTGAACATTTAATTTCCCTGTTTGGGCTGTAGAGAAGTTTGTTCTCCAGTGACGATCAACAGATACAACATGTCTGTTTTTAACTGTATATTTGACGTCAACTCCAATAGAAGTCACCGTGACAGAAGAATTAAAACATAAAAATAAAACCAGGCAATTATGCACTGAGGGATATGTGAATACTAGTTATAAAAGAGAGGAACTAGTTAACTTAAATCCATACTTCCTCTTCAAGCTTTGTAAGTTGGTTCGCCCTAGATTAAAGGACATCTACTATGTGAAGTTCCCTTTTTTATAGTAGAAAAAGCTTCAGTTGTAGTCATCTGGACTCAGTTTGAAAAAAATAGACGTTTCGACTCTCATCCAAGAGTCATTGTCAATAACAGAATTTAGGTCGAGAACTCCGATATTAATACTGTTCTGTGGTAAGACCCGCCCATTGGGAGGAGCCTTCCTGAAGTAGAAAGAGTTGTTTGTTTCAACAGAAACTCCCCTTTGTATCTACCGAGCTAGCCTATTCAGAATCTTAATGGGCTATTAGAAACCTCTTTGTCTTTGTGAGACCCTGGCTCGACCACCCTGAGTACCTGATTAGCATCTGAATGTCCTTTACCTTTCCAGGGGTTCAGAATCCCATTATAAATAACAGGAAGATGAAACCTAAGCCCTCCATTTCTGTTTAAAGAAGGTCTTTCTTTTTTAACAAAAATAGCTTCCTTGACTCCTCTTTCAAACCATCTTTTCTCCCTGCTTAAAACCTTCACCTCACCGTCTTCAAACGAGTGATTAGAGGCTTCAAGATGGAGATGCACGGCGCTCTGAGGTCCTGAACTAGTATTTCTTCTGTGCTGATAAAGCCTCTTGTGTAGAGGCTGTTTCGTCTCACCTATGTAACGTTCTTTACAACTTTCTTCACTGCATAGGATCGAATAAACTACATTGCTCTGTTTTTGAGTCGGCAACTTGTCCTTTGGGTGAACCAGTTTTTGTCTTAAAGTGTTTCCTGGTTTAAAATAAACAGGGACTTCGTGTTGTCTAAAAATTCTCTGCAATTTTTCCGACAGGCCAGACACATAAGGGATAGAGACACCCTTCCTTCTCTGTTCAGTTTCCCTTTTGTCCTGCTTCTTGGTTCTCTTCACTCTGTTGAGAGCCCAAGCGGGGTAACCACAGGCTGAGAGGGCATTTCGGACATGTTTTTCCTCTTTCTTCTTGCCCTCTGAGCTGGTGGGCACACCTTGAGCTCTGTGTTGTAAGGTTCTGATCACACCCAGCTTGTGCTGTAGTGGGTGGTTGGAGCCAAAGAGCAGGTACTGGTCCGTGTGTGTAGGTTTCCTATATACTTCTATTTGGAGTTTCCCGTCCTCTCCTCTGATCGTGGAACAATCAAGAAAGGCCAAGCGATTCTCCTTAGCGTCTTCTCTTGTAAACCTAATATGTGGGTCCACAGCATTGATGTGATCAGAGAAGGTTTCCAGCTCTTGTTTCTTGATTGTTACAAAAGTATCATCGACATAGCGGAGCCACAGTTTTGGGGCTATGCCTGAGAATGAGGACAGTGCCTTCTTCTCAAAGTGCTCCATGTACAGGTTGGCCACTATGGGAGAGACGGGCGAGCCCATGGCACAGCCATGAATCTGTCTGTAAAATTGTCCCCGGAATTGAAAGTAAGTGGTGTTCAGACAGATGTCCAACAGTTTACATATGTGTTCAGGTGTCAGTTTGGTCCTTTCCTGTAGGGTGGTGTCTTCCTGCAGTCTGATCCTCACTGCTGCTACTGCATCAGAGGTCGGGATGCAGGTGAACAGGGACACAACATCATATGAAACCATGAGGTCATCTGGGTCCAGTTGGAGATGTTTCACTTTATCCACAAAGTTGTGCGTGTTTTCCACATGATGTTCCGAATTCCCCACAAGCGGAGCCAATATAGTTGTTAAATGCTTGGCCACATTGTAGGTGATGGAATCTGTGCTGCACACTATGGGTCTGAGTGGAACCTCCTTTTTGTGTATTTTTGGAAGGCCATAAATGCAAGGCATGGCTTCACCAGGATACAGTCTGTAATACAGAGGCCGGTCTATCGCTTCCTCTTTTTCCAGCCTTTGTAAACAGTCTATCACTTTCTTCTTGTAGCCACTGGTCGGATCTCTTTTCAAGCGCTCGTATGTGGTCGTGTCCTCGAGGACACGACCACATACGAGCGCAGTCCAGATGACTACAACTGAAGCTTTTTCTACTATGGAACACGCCTGGACGAATGAGGGATTACACCGACATATTCCCTTTTTTAGTTTCTCAGCTTCCAACTGTAATTGCTCAACAGGCTGAATCCCGAAGTCAAGAGACCCAGGTTTTACAGTTTATTCAACAAGAGGAAAGTAAGCAGGCAGTGAAGTGTGGGAGCAGACCGACTTAGATCAGACCGACTTAGCTGAAAAACAGAGCAAGAGCCAGAGTGAGATGGCACCAGGAGCCGGAGCGACACACACGAAGCACCTGGGCAGACTAGGACCAGCAGGTAAGAGGAAATCCGAAAATGGAGGTTGACAAATCTCAAGCTGCACTCCCGAACGGGACGGACTTACCTGGCGCTGGTGGCGAGACCGCTCTGGTGATCCGCTGGTGGAGGAATGTGCGAGTGTGTCTGGTCTGTGAAAAGCCACGCCCCCTGCCATGCTCCTGAACACGCCCCCTGCCACCAACGTGCTCTACTGGCAACTGAGAACAGTTGCCTCAGAGGCAAAAATAAATTGATTTGATTTGATTTGATACTGAAACAAGAGGGAGAGGGAAGACGTAAAACTAAACCATAACACTAACCTCCTTAACCATGTTTATGAGGTTGTTTCTTGCACTCTTAAATTGTCACTGTATTTATATAACAGGTAAAATACAGTAGTCCCTTGCACAGTTTTTAAGTCTATAAACCATCACTTGGGAAAGGATTTCCTGGGCGCCCACTGTCCCCCTTCAGACATGATGCTACAATCAGGCAAGATTCATAAGATGTGCTTATGAAATAAACACATCAGGGACCTCATCCTCAGAGAGTCCTGCATGTGTTGCCTGCAGCGGGACGGTTAAATCTGCCTTATTGTAGAAAAAGAGATTTGAAGAGGGTATAATTTGGGTGGTGATCTGTTGTAGAACAAAACAGTGGATCTAGTGAAAGGAACAGTCCACTCTGGACCTGATCATCAAAAAGCTGCTTTAATGAAGGGCAGACTAGGACCAGCAGGTAAGTGGAAATCCGAAAATCCAGGTTGACAAATGTCAGGCTGAACTCCCGAACATGGACATGACAACAGCCATGGTGGACGTACAGAAGACTCTGTGGTAACTCTCCATGAGGCACTGAGCAGAGCATCTGACCCACTGGCCACATTGTGCTGTAGATACTCTATATACTGTATGTATCTATGTACTGTATGAACTGTATGAATGTACTGCATGTATGTATGTATGTACTATATGTACTGTATGCATGTGTGTATGTACAGTATGTACTTTAGGTATGTGTGAATGTACTATATGTACTGCATGTGCTGTATGTACTGTATGTATGTATGTATGTATGTATGTATGTACTAGGATTCAAATTGGTTGGATATTAATTATTTAAAAGAAAGGGGCTTTGTTGAGTCATATTTGAACCCTTATTGAAATGACTTTGCTTTGATCCTCTGAATCTGAGCATTTCCACACTCAAATTGTGTCCACAACAAACACGTGGCTCTATTAGCATAGCAGTCACGTTTCCTAAGGGCTTCATTTATTTACATTTCCATTGTTCATTCCAACTAGAGACGCAGAGGAACACCTGAATACTGCGATAGAAACTGAAGTGTAGTGTGGTTTCCAAAAGACATTATATGACGTTGGTTTAAACGACTGAAGGTTTAAAAACAGGTTTAAAAGTACTCTAAAGTCACAGTGACCACATGCCTCTCCAGTGAGTACAAAGATCTGAACATGGATGTTTTCCTACATTACCTCTCACACCCATTGGTTACCCATTTGTTTATAATCTACTTTTCAAAATACTGAATCAAACATGGATATGGAATTGCATATTTTATTTTGTCATTTTTAATACATCTCTTCCTGCTCAAACATGATCTTTTTAACCTCATTAAAATATGATGGATGTAATTTAGGGCATTCAAACAAGCCGTGATTTATCTTCTGTCTCTGTTTTGACAAGACATTTTTGTAAATACTTAATTTCTTTTCACGTCGAGCTCCATGTTTCATTTCATTTTAACAGCCGCTGAGTTTCCAAAATTCCTGAAGCCCCCCCAAAGCCAACAGCCTGCAAACATCTAAATGTTTAAAGAGAATAACAGTGACTCACTCAAAGTTAAAGTGGGCACACTGTTAGCTGCTGCTTTTTGTAAACTTCAAATACATTATTCATCGTAGCATTTTGTGGACACATCAAAAATGCATGACATTATACATCATCTTTTTACTGTTTAGAAAGTGGGGGAAATTATCCGTAGACTATTAAACTGTAAGAAAAATGTTTGGATTATATATATATTTTTTCAAATGTAACTGTCATTAACGTCATTAACGAATCATTTGTCACTAAGATCAACTTAAACTATGAAAATAGCTCATATTGAGTTTGAGCAGAAACATGTCTGTGATATGAACATTTCACATCATAAATCACATCAAAAGTCCATGTTCCTGTTGCTGCTGCTGCTGAACATGGACTCAGTCTTTCACCTGCTGCACATTTGTGCAACAGTCTCACAACTATTATTAAGCTGTAAAAAAGCTATTTATTTCTTATATTTTATTGTTTTATTTTGTAAAAATTTTAACTGAATTTAGAGGTTGTGCAGGAACCCCAATAATGTAGTCTCTCTCTCTCTCTCTCTCTCTCTCTCTCTCTCTCTCTCACACACACACACACACACACACACACCTTCTGCTCCGTGCATCTGTCATATTAGCCTCCATAACCAGCTTCACCAGTCCCCACACGGCCGACCCTCTCCACGCTGCCACTGCGGACAACTCCCACTTTCTCTCTCCGTCTCCTCCCTCACCCCCTCCGTCTCCTTCTCCACTGCCTCCCCCTCCTCTCTCAGATGAATCCCACCGCATTTCAAAAGCCTCTCCTCACTGTCTGCTCCAAGATTAATCCCCGAGTCCAAACCGGTGGACTTCCTGACACTAATTTCCCGTGTAAGGTGACACGTCTTCAGCCCAGAAGGTGCTGAGGTCCGAGGATGCGAGGATGCAAAAGAAGCAGTGCTCGTAAATCATTTGGCGTTAGGGACCCGGGCTCCCGCAAATGACTTGAACAAATGAACTTGTCGGATTTAATAAGATTCTCCATTAACAGAATCTGGGTAAAATAGTAACGCGCAGGAAGGATGTGTCGGGCGTTTTAACAAGACGGGACCAGTTCTAGGACTATTTTACGCGATAGAGAAGAGAAATATGGGTTTAAACTTTGACACTAAGTTGATCAGGAACAGCATTTGCACATTTTCCAGCACCAGTTCCAGTTAGCCTTAATAAAGCATGAACAAACACTTAATTAACAATGGACAAATAGTTTATTACGATTATTCAGATTTAGTTACTACTTAATTAAGGGTTTGAGGTTAGGCGTTAGGATTAAGTCGTTCCGTGGGGTTTGCATGTTTCTCCTCGTGTCTGGGTGGGTTTCCTTCAAGCGCCGGTTTCCCCCATCAACACAAAACATGCAGAGTACGTCAAATCCTCCAGCGAAGGTAATCCTGACCAAGACTAATGCAAATGCAGAGAATGAATGTGCCTCACAAGGGATTAATATTACTGTAAGCCTTTGTTTATGCTTTATAAGTACAGTTTAAATAGCCATAATAATTTATATATATATTTTAAATCATGAAGAATAAAATAAAACGTGCTTGTCTTCGCAGATAGATAATCATGGCTTATTTGGTTTCAACTTTCCTACAATTATGACATTAAAGGTAGAGATACTGAAACCATCACCAGACTGAGCATTTCTACCGTCAAACCACTTTAATTCCCTCTGCTGCCAGTAGATGGAGTGCTATCGCCAATCCTGATTCGGGAACGCCTGACTGAGAGCAAGTTGTGTGTGGTTTTCAGTACATGCATTATTTTAAAAATTCAAAGTAAAGACACTGACAAAGTGATAACATCTCTATGAGACCACTAGAAAATGGTCTCATAGAGATGCACCTTTAATTTTCAGAAAAAAACTTGGTCTTATTTTACCACGGTTCAAATGAATGTCTCGTTTTAATATTGAGCTTCTTTCTGACAACCCTAATCTCTAATTGCAGATGATTGGACTCGCACGTTTAGTTGGAGCTTGAACGCAAAGAAATAACCTTTGAAGTATATTCCCGTCACGCCTCTCCACGTCATTTAAAGTCAGTTTTGACCATTCCGCACAAGTACGCCACAAAGTCAAAGAGTCATTTTGTTTTGCTCCGAATAGTCCGGTGGTCAGCAGTTTGCCGCCGCAGCGCGTGTCCTTATCTTTACCCAATGACCATACTCTTCCTGATAGCATAATTTATATATTTTAGGTGAAAATACCCACTCGAGTCTAAGAGGTGATGGAAAAACATCAGCATTTTCACCCTGCCCTGAAGAGATTGTATCATTTTAATTAAATTTGACTTTTTTCTCTTTTCCTTCTTATTGTGGTGCCAATATCCCAGACTTGACGCCGGGTGTGCGTGTGATCCCAGGTTCACATTTTGAAAAACAAACTCAGGAGCAAAGTGATTCATTTTTTTGGCAGCTGGGGAGAATTTGAGACGTGACTTGGCAGGAATCGTGTCACAATGGCGACGCAGCGTCTTTAATATGATGTTTGGCTCTTTGTGAGTGCGAGCAGAAGTTTGGAAGGAGGAAGACTTTTGACAGATTTGTAATTGATAGCACAAGTAAAATATTTATGTGTTGGAGAGTAGCATCTTGCAAGTCAAACCGCATTTAAAGGAACAGTATGTGTTTTCTAAAATGGCACCAAATGACTGGCTTAAAAGTTGATTAAAAACATGATTAAAAAACAATGCAGTTCATTTTACACAGTTTGCCGCCGTCCAAAGATATTGCTCACTCTCTCAATAATTTCAAGCATTCCTAATGATGTACTGCGATGAGTTTACAAGCGTTTTTCACAACTTTCAGAGAGTTTTGCTCTCATGCTAAAGCTAACAACAACTAGCATGCTAACAGCGCACTTCCTGCTTCGTGGCGCTTTGTAATTAGATACACACAACGCTCAATCGACTCATTTTTACCGGAGATGCTTTTACGATATAAATGTACTGATGAAAAACAGATTTGACTCTATTAGAGGGGGAAAAAATAGGTTAACGGTGAAGTGTTAGCGATTTGAGCAATGCAATGATCCGAAAGAATTCGACGAATCAGAATCAGAATAAGCTTTATTGGCCATTGCCAGTGAACAAAATTAACACAAAAAAGAGTTTAATATGTGTGATACATAAACACAGAACAATGAGTACTATACAAGCCTTGAAATAATTATTTTTACGTCCCTGTCAACATGACAGGTACCGATCATTTGGTTCCTGTCATGGCTAATTCTGAATCGGTCACAAGGAAAGGAAAACAGAATAACATAATTAATGAAAAATGAACTTTTATTAACATGTCTCGTTATCATTTACAGGCTGAGAAATAGATTTTCAAAGTTAGGGGCCAGGGGAGCCCCCTACCTAAAAAAGTTAGGGGCCCCCCAGCAATTTCAGGGGCCCACAAGCGCGCGCGGCATCACCGCGTCATAAGAACAAGATAAATGTGTTGTTTTAAACCTGGTTATTAGCATGTAAAACAATTTAAAGTACTTTTATCTGTTATTTGATATGAAGAGCACAAGTACTTAGGTTACAGTTACTAACAAAGCACGTTGAGCGCGAGGAGGGAAAAACGCCATGTGCGTGTGAGCTGGAAGCATTTCAACATTTGGAAACACTTGCAAATGTGACGAATTACGCTGTCAAGTACCGCCAAAGGCAGAAATAAACCGGCTCGTAGCGACGTATGTGAAGAGAAACATGCAAAAAGGCACGTTTCCATGGGATGTTCATTCATTCTGACTCAAGCAGTGGTTCCAACGGTCGTAGAAAAGGAGAGGCTGCAGACCATCAGCTATGGGTGCCTTGCAGTTGATAAGTACCAGACTAGCTTTTGACCGTGGTTTCTAGTAAAGTGGTTTCTAGTCTTGTCAGGGTTATCCAGAGCAAGGGTAAAACTCCCTCTTAAAACGCACATATATTCCCACGATTTGACCTGTCATCCACACACAACTGCAGGATTACGTCTTTTAAAACAGTGCCTTTGGAAAACTGACTAAATATAAAAGATTTAGGTAAACTCCGGTTTTGTGTTTGAGTGTGGACATGGATAACCAGTGTTTTAAGGTCCCAAATGTCACTATCTGCGACATACACGCAGTAAATTCACACAGTTGCAGCAGTACAAATGTGTTGATGATATGTACAGAAATAACCACAGCCTGACAGTACTTCAAGGGACACATATGATGCACTATTTGCAGTGTTATTGGCCTTTAAACTTGCTCTTGAGTAATTTTAACCAGAGCTCTACTGTTCTACTCCACTCTACTGTTGAGCAGAGGGAATTAGGTAAAAAGGAAATATTAAAAAAGAATACTAGCTTGCTCCTGACACGTTAATGGAGGCACACAGTTGTAAAGATTGTTGATTTGTAGAAAAAAATATTCAAAACGAGTTTACCAATGATTTATGGATTAAAAAAAAAAGAAAAACATAACAAAACTGGAGAGGATTTATCAAGCAAGATTAATAAAACTAGCGTGAATGAAGCTAAACACAACTCCAGGCATTTCTCTGGTGAGGAACATGGGTAGAACATGGGTAAAAGCTCAAAATGTCAATTCACAATAATTTGATCAAAACCACACATATTTTTATTAGATGTATATTATTTCTAACCCCAGATTTACATCCATCCTTAACAAGTTCTCCCTCTCGGGCCATTCCCATGAATTATAATCCCTCCTATTCCTTTCTAAGTGAGAGTTCATGTGTTCAGAATGAGGCGGATCTTCAGTTTAGTGGCGCAGCTCTCAGCGCCTTATCCCCCGTCACTCAAACTGCTCACCAGAGAGAACCATATTTTTACAGTAAATGTACTCCCACCTCCCTGTTCTCCTCTGCAGAACCAGCTCGGAGTGGGTCTGCCCCCTACTGGGAGCCAAGAGAACTGTGAATACTCATATTTTCAACCATTTATACTTCTATATAAATACACTTGATTGACTTTAGCCAAAACACTGTGGAACAACCTGATAATGCTCTGGGTCACTTCTGGTAAATGCATCTGTCCTACTATATTGTCAGAATACTTTATTGATTCATTTTTTTTATTCAAGCCAGAAATGGGAATAACCCCGTAACTTCTGCAAGCTTTTTTCTGATTTTTTATTCCGGAAATGGGTTGATTGATAAACACACTGCAATACGACAAGAACCTTTTTGATTTGTTCATGTTGCTATGTTGCTTTTATTTTAGGTTTGTTCTAAGCCTGGTCCCCTGCTGCCATGACAACGGGGTGCGTTTGGATCGTGTTGTTATCTGAGATTGTTTTTAGAGAATTTTATCAAAATCCAGACCTAAAATTAATAAGAGTAAAAACAGCCCAAAATCACAGACATGACTAGATTTACAGAACCTGAGGACCTCTGTGTTTGCTGAAGTACAGTAGGTAAAAGTTGGGACATTTTACTAGAATAAACACAGATACCGCTGGTCATTATTACAATTTACCCCAGGTCCAAAGGTAAATCTAATCCTGTCCGAATAGAGTTTAAGACTCTCCATCGCGTTAACATTAGACTTTCGTCGATACAATCCTGATCTCTGAAGGTAGAGGTGATTCTATAACTGTTACCTAGCAACCATACAGTAAAAAGGGCCAAACATTCTTATTTACACCATAGATAATATTTGATACATTTTTTAAAAGACAGAAAAGGGACTGTCAAGGGGGAAAAGAAACATGTTTTTTGTCTCTGCATTTTGTATGGAATTGTGTGTGTGGATGTATTTTGTGTGTGAGCGAACCCAACGTGAAGAGCTTTGTGTGCTGGGACATAAATGTGAACAAATCAACATTATAATGGTTTCAGTATAATCAAATCGCTTTTTGACTGATACTGAAAGGTTTATTTCATCTCTCACAACATATCAGTTATCATTATCGATTTGCATATTTTATACTGAGAAATAAATACTAATAATAATCTGTGTTTTATAGTTTTAATGAGGACAAAGAGTTGATGGAATATGTATAGTGAGAGAATTGAGCAGAACTGAGCAGCTAATGCAGGCATTTAGTGATACAACACTGCCACCTGCTGGATTGTTTAAGGTAATACAAGCAATTTGTACCCTCTTCAACATTCATAACAAACACATTTATTCAACCATCAAAACGTCATTTGCATGGAATTCCTGTGCAATACTTTGATATTAGCAGTAATGTTCATGGCTTATGTTTGCGAGTCTGGTCTACAAGTTAAAGAGTCATTAAAAGTCGAATAGGTTCTAAATTTCAGAATGAGGCAACACAACGTGATATTAATTGAGAAACCTTGTCTAGCTTCAGAAATCCGAGCTTTGTTTATTTACTACATATGACGGACAATTAAAATTTTTCGGTGAAGGCAAAATACAGATTTTTAGGTTTTACTTGACAAATACTGTACTACAACAACAACAACAACAACAACAATGAGGCTTACATTAACAATTAACATTAAAACACACACATTTAGACCTTTTTACAATGTATTACACACCACCACAAATGTTGTTTTCACTCTTTTCAAAATAGAAGCAAGCTGACGCTAACCGACTAACTTCATTTTGAACATTTTGACACATTGCATTTTAAAGGGTCAACAAGAACATCAGAGGTGAGATGTATATAAGCTTATTCTAATGTTACTGTATTACACAGCTTGAATTATTCTCATTTTATGCCGTCATCTATACTTTCCATTCTGATTGAATGCTTTATTTTGAGCATAGGAACAAAATAATACCATTTTCTTTGCATTGAAGAACACAAAGCATAATTTTTGATGCACATACTTTATATTCACAAAGAAATGGTACTGCAAGAACCTATTTTTAAACCAGTACATCTATATTCATTTACCATTCTTTTTAGTTTTTAGAATTTCCAACTTTAATTACTAGTTTAATTATTTTTTTATCCATCCATATTAAATTTATTTGTAGCTTTATTTGCAACATTTATTAGTATTTAACAATATATAAATTATTGGTATAATCTGCCGCATAACTTATATATATGTGACTCGCCACCCGAAAAAAAAAAAAACACAAGTCGGCCTCGACTGTGCCAATTTTTTTTTTTTCAAATGTGTGATTTTTGTTTTTTTGCAGAATGTGCTGGTTGAAGTTATGGAGCAGCCATTCCATGTATCAGATAACAGTATTTGCAGCATTATAAGCATAAAGCCGTTAAAGTGGGGTAGTTTCTGCTCCTCTCTCGACGCTCTGAAGGGTGTGACCTCATTTCCCTGTAGCCCTTGTTTACTCTGGAATTACTTGAGTGGGCTATGGGTTCTTTTACAGTGTACTCACGTACTAAAAATGTTACTCTAATAAATGTTTGGGTCACAGGATAGTATTTAAATACAGTAGGGAGTGGAATAATGAGGTAACACGAGACGAAGTATAAAAATAATCTCCCTTTTAATAAAGAAAAATAAGAAATGTAACTTAAAATAAAGAGTAAATTAGTTTCCCCAGCACACACACAGAAATGCACAGCAAACACAACTGCACACAACAGAGGTTGATATGAATCACAAATAATAAAGTCCTAATGCCGGCATCTAAATACCCCCTACGTTGCAGGCCTGTATCGATGCTTGTGTGCGGTGTGACCAAAAACTCGTGGCCACTTCACTCTGGGAGCAAAATAAAATAAAAGCAGAGTACCTCGTGTAAACGTGTTAATTCCACCAGAATCGACCGGTCCGTTCCAGCGTAGTCCTCGTCTCGTTCTCCGTCAATGCGGCTCGGCGCACCGGGTACAGCGTGGCTCCAATGGCGCTGCAGGTGCGTGGCCCGCACCTGTTCCAATGTGTCTCGCTCGTGCTTCCAACGTGGCCAGAGGTACTCTGAGCGTCACGGGCACTCAGAGTGCTGTCTGGATCCGTCTCACGTTGTCCAGTCCGGCAACGAGTCACTGTCCGCTCGTGGTCACGCGTGGTCGGCGAAACGCGCAGCAAACAGTCTTTAATGAGGTCGTTTTCCACGAGCTCACTTACCTAAAACACAAGTGATGAAAACACTGTCCACTTGCTCCGTGTTGAAACTACAGTGTTCTCAAACACACATCACACACTTGTCTTAACGGTGGCTTCTCTTATGGACAAAACACGGTGTAAAACATTACAAAAGTCACGAAACTAGAGCGTTTTCTTAAACCTCGTGTGTTCCGGGCAACTTCCCCGCATCTTCCCCCTTTTTCCTCTTCCCCCAGGAACCACGTCACATTCACAGACAACTCAAAAAATAGGAAAAAACACTTTACAATCTATAGAGTATTGCAAATTAAATATTAATGAGTATTACCTGGTTTATAACTTGCAAATATGTTTTAAACAATTAACTTTATCTATATACAAAAAGGTTTTAAATGAACATGGATTTTCATCCGGGTTACATCCCTATGAACAGCTGCGTTATTGTAGTCAGCCAATGGGCGGCCAGCCACATGGCTACTTAACAAGCAGCAACACGCCCTGTGTTTGTATCATGGATCAAGTTGTTATTGTGAACGAGCTTAACCGGGGTTGTTACAGCGCCACTCTTTTGGATTATTTCTGCGACAAGAATAACTCAAAATGTCTCGGGGTAGACTTGTGACTGGTTTTCATGCGGCTGGTCACATATTCTCTCTCTCCTGGGGACCACAGGATCTCATCTCTGCTGTTTTGCAGACAATGTTGTCCTGATGTCAAACCTGGACCTGCAGCATGCACTGGGACGGTTTGCAGCCAAGTGTGAAGCAGCTGGGATGAGAATCAGCACTATCAGGACTATGTCTCTCGGCTGGCCTGGGAACGCCTCGGGATCCCCCCAGAGGAGTTGAAAAGAAGTGTCCCGGGAGAAGGAAGTCTCGGAGTCCCTGCTTAGACTGCTGCACGCACGCACACGCGCACACGCACACACACACACACACACACACACACGCACACACACACATTTTCTTCTCCCGTAGGCTTTATTATACAAGACAGTGTAGGGTTAATTTGATATGAGAGAGGGAGAGACATTCAGCAAATTGTCAGAGCCAAAATCTCACACAGAAACTTACAACGCTGTGGCTGGCTGGCATACGTGTTATTTTTGTATAGAATAATGTCCGACCCAATACGTATCCCTGAGGAACCCCATGATCAATTCTGATTCAAACTCTCCCATCTTAACACATTTTCTTGATCAAATTACAAGCCACTCACCCTTTTCCTTTCTCTCTCTCTCTCTCAGTCCACAAAAGAGTCTATAGCTATAAGTCCTTTGTCCTCTCCTTTTCAAAGCCGTCTCTCTTTCACTGAGAGCTCAGTTCAAATCAATAATGTTAAATTCCCAAGAGACTCAGCACTGACAGCGATCCCACTCTTTCCCTCCCTCCTTCCCATTTATCTTTTCCTCTCTCCTTCACGCTCTCTCGCTATCAAACTCCATATTGACAGCTACCCCGCTCCCCTTCTTTCTTTTCTCTCCACTCGTCTACCTTTTTCTCTCTCCTCTCCGTCTACCTTTGTCCTTTCCAACTTTTGTATCGCTTCTTCCCTCTCCCTCCTCCCTATCACTCTTTTCTCTCTAACTGCCCCCCTTTCTCTCTTCCCCTTCTCCTTTAGCCCTCTGCCTCCCTCCTTCCTATTCTCTCACTCTCCACACTCATTCTGTCTCTCTCTCTCCTTCCCTCTCTTCATTCCTCCTTAAACTTTTCTTGCTCTTTAACCAACATTCCTCTCCCTTTTCCTCCTCGTCTCCCTCTCTCTTATCCTTCTTTTATGGCTTACTTTCTCGCTCTCTTTCCTCTCTCTTTCCCTATTCATTCTCTCTGTCCCCTCACAGCATCCAAATCGACAGCTGTCACTCTCCTCTTCTCTCTATCTGCTTTTCGCTCTCCCTCCAAATTGACAGCTGTCGCTCTCCGCTCCATCCTCTTCTCCCTCTTCTTCTTCTGATTCTCTCACTGTCTCTCCCTCTTCTCCCTCTCGTCCTTCTTTATCTCTCACTGTCTCTCCCTCTCTCCCTCCACATTGACAGATGTCGCTCTCCACTCCCTCCTCTTCTCCCTCTTCTTCTTCTCATTCTCTCACTGTCTCTTCCTCTTCCTTCTTCTCTCTCGTCCTTCTTTATCTCTCACTGTCTCTCCCTCTCTCCCTTCATATTGACAGCTGTCCCTCTCCACTCCATCACAGTGGACGGGCCTGGTTTAACATGCTCTGCACAGGACAGAGAGACCCGCACATACAGGAGCTCGTGAGGGTCAAAAAGGTCAAAAACTCCTGTTACATTCTTAATGCAGAATAGTGTCAGGAATTTTCCAAAGTCAAGGGCTATAGTCGAACGTTTTTAAAACATGGGTTTAAAATGTACTTTGCCTGTTTACCAGAAATATTTGTTTTTTGGTTGATCAACGTGCAAACCTTATTTTAGAGTCATTTTTATATATTTTTCTAAATTAAGGCAGGGGGAACGCACTTTTATTCTGTTGGACAATAACAAACTCGTAGACTTAGTTGTATTCAATATCAACCTACAGTAAGTTCAGCTGGAGCGCTGTCAAAGCAAGCAGGTGTTTAATTGTTTAGCACAGCAACAGATCATTACCAGAGTGTCAGAATGATTGGAAAACAAAGAATTAGAAGCAATGAAATGGTTGTTGAAACAGTTTAACATTTCCAAATTGTCCGTCACTGGATTGGAATTGAACACTAACTGAGATTCCGTAAATTATTATAGTTCTCGTTTTAATTTATTCTCCAAAATGTGCATATGATGAAGTTTTTATAGTGTGTTATGGTGCTCTAGAAAGCTCTTTGGACTAGAGCACATGTTAAAGGTGCCATAACATGCTTTTTTTCACGTTTCGTAGTCTATCCTAAGTGTATAATTGATAATAATAAGGGTTGTGCAACACCCATAACATAATAGTTAAGAAATATCACCCAGACCTAATGACGCGTGCTTGCCCTTATGACGCGGTCTTGCCCCACCGCCCGTCAGTTTGGAGATTGGAGGAAAGGAGATAGTCTGTACTAAAGCTAAACACTGCGGGAATCAATCAAAAAAACACTCTGGACATATATGAAGCACAAATAGCAATGTAAGAAGGTTAAAAGCTCTGAAAAGTCGATTTAGCATGTTATGGGACCTTTAAAACTATTATCTTTCATTTGTGAATTGAAATGCCTATGGGGACAATGCAATACCACGGCGGGCGTTGAGCTGGGCAAGACCGTTGCGCTCCATACTCATGTGTCAAGAAGTGGGACAGTCAACATGCTCCTCGTTAGCATCTACAAAATGTATTTAATATTCCATCATCGTGAAGCTTTATCACGACATCCAGCAAGGGCACCACGCTGTCGGCCATTAATTACACACAAAACCAGAGCCGTAAACGCGCCACAGGAGCCGTGCTGCGTTCAAGGACAGCCCAACGCGAGGACGAGGAGATGGATGGAGAACCGCGGGCTAACCGGACCTGTCAACAACTGCGCTGCTTATCTTAGCGCTAATGTTATTTCAGGGATGCTAAGTGGCTGTGTTAGCAAGTGTCCGGGACAGTATGAAATAGTTATGGAGCAGGGAACGGACAGGAAAAATCAAATAAAAAATGAATCAATAAAAAATAAATTGAATTGAATTGAATAATCAGATAAACCAATACCTGTAATTAGATCTGATTGTGGCTATGTTTACATGCAGAAGAAAAATCTGATAATCCAAAACACCAGATGACCAGGTGTCTTTGCCACATTGTATTGAATAATTTCCCTTATCAAGATCACTCAGATGTAACTGTTAACATGACAATTTAATAATCAGATTACTGTCCAAATCAGATAACTATCAGATTTCTTATGCGCATGTCAGCGAGAAACCGAATCTCTTTGTCAAAGTGGTTGAAGTATTGTATCCAAAAACAAATACATGTAAAAATAGAAAAGACATTTCCGTTGATGTTGTTTTCCCTGTGTTTGAGGAAATTAAATATTCATCATCATTCAATTTGATCTAACTTATAATAAATAACATATCATAAATTATAAACACAAATACCGTATTGTTCGCACTATAAGGCACACTGGATTATAAGGCGCACTCTCAATGAATGGTCAATTTTTTAATATCATTTTTCATAAATAAAGTGCACCGGACTATAAGGCGCATTAAGCGAAACGAAACAGTCAGATAAGTCAGTCAGTTAAGATAAGATAAGATAAGATATTCCTTTATTGTCCCACATGGGGAAATTTGAACTCTTAATGCAGTACGCCTGGAAAGTGCACAGCTTTTCTTCGTAATCTTTTGGCAGTTGCTGTGAGATATTTATTAATTAATTCATATATAAAGCGCACTGGATTATAAGGCGCACTGTTGTTTTGAGAAAATTAAAGGCTTTTAAGTGCGCCTTATAGTGTGGAAAATACGGTAGTTATTATCCTAAAGGTGCGCTTTGTAATGAGTCTGACACCCGTTTGACTCCATGGAGAACATTCCAGGCAAAGCAATACCACCTCCATGGAGACAAGCAAGACAGCAGAAAAGCTACATAGTACCTTTAATAAACATGTTTGAAGATGTGAGTCATCCTGTATTTTTAAATAATACAATATCTATCATTCAATTACAGAAGATGTAAATATATCTCTTTCAGGAGTATGTCTGGTAAATACAAGCTAATAAACTAAAGAGGCTGTATTATAAATAATGTATTATATTTATATGAGGAGAGTTCAGAAGTTAGTCAAACTGTATGTCAATAGTTTGAGGCAAAATAAACAAATATTACATTGTTTCCCTGTGCAAAAGGAAATGCTACAGTCCAGTCGATTTGAGGAGCGTGGGACTTCCTCATTACCATTCTCAGTCCGGTGCAGACTGTGGCCGGTCATTGCCTCGGGCAAATGACTGTTTTGACCCAGATAAACTCAAAAGGTGGTTCGGGAAACTGCAGCCTGTGGGACAGACGTTTACTAAACTCCTCTGCTGACCTTTATTTAACCTGGAAAAACCCACAGAGATCATTATTTTATTTATAGGTAGTCCTGGATTTAGAGGAAAATGGAACATCCCTGAAGGCACAGGGAGAACATACAAATGCCACTATGTCACGGTGCTACCAAAGATGTGCAGTTGTAGGTTGTATTCTCATGAGCAGGCTGTGTTTTCCATCGCCACCTGCTGGCAACATAAACACATAGAAATCCAAACAGAGGCAATGTTGATCTTCCACACAGAGTATGTTCTCAGAATGACACGGCAAACCATGAGTTACCATCCACCTGCTCGCCGGCGAGCATTTTCTATATCTCAAATATTCTCTTACATCATCACTTTTATTTCCGTGGTCAATACAAGCAAGCCATACATCATTTTAAAGCTTATTTTCTCAACAAAACGAATATGTCATTGATTTACATTGAATAATATGCCCCAAGAAGCAATTGCCAATAGTTTGTGAGAAAGTCTCAACTTTTACAAACGCACGTCCTGTTTGCTGTTTATGACGGACAAAACGGCTTTAAGTCTGTTCATAAGGAACCATTGAAAAACAATATCCACTTGTATTTTTCTTGAAGTTTTCCGATTTCGAGATATTGTCAAGTAAACAAACTTTTCTTCGTTGACGATGGTCAGGATTAAGGCTCGTCCAGCGCATTTCTTTGTCCATAACAGATGACCTGTTTGACCTATAAGATAATGGTTTGGCATCGATCTTTTCTTCAGACTGTTACCTACAGAATGAGATTATCCACGGTTTTGTTTGCTACAGCCTCCGCCAAAAAAAATGCACCGCTTGCGACGCACGTTTCCTCTGTTTACATCTAAATAGCGCCACATGCTAGTGACGTAGCAGATTTTGATTGACATATTATCCTAGCCAATAAGAATAGCTTTAGAATGGTGGGCGGGACAAAGGCCTTATTCACACAGAATCTTCTGTATTATCGTGCGTAAGGCTCAGGTAAGACTGTAAAGAGCCAGATTTCTCGGCAGGATTTTGCGTTGTTTTCTGATTTTATTAGCCTTTTGGACGTGCATTTTGTCAGATATCTGTATTATTATATCAATACCAAAATAAAATAAAAATATTATTTATTTTATTTTTTTTCACCTTTATATGGGAAATTCATGGGTAAACTCATATTTACACATTTTCACATACATTGTTTTTAGCAGTTATAATAGGTATTAGTGGCCTACAAAACATCAAAATGTATGTTTTATGATCATAGAGGAGCTAAAATTGTAATAAAACAGTTTGGCACAGTTGGCACATATTTGGATCACTTGTTCCAAATATACTTTTTGATACAAAAAGGTCAACAGCACCAAAATGCCTGTTCCTAGAGATCTGAAACTTTACACAGTTGTTGTCAACAAGATAAACATCATATACAGTGAATGGCGTAAGCACACAATGAAGTATGTCATGCTCAGGACCATTACAAATTGACAATATTCAGGCGAGACTAAAAAAAGGATGTTTTGTTTATGTTTGGGCCTCTGTAGTGTAAGTTCTGAAGCCCTGACAGTGTGTCATGTGCACATCTGCAGAAACTAGAAGGCCTAATCTTTCTAATGATGCATCACACTTGCATGTGAGATCCTCTTTTAAACAGCAATGCCATTTGGGTATGTCCAACCATTGTGCACAGGGCCAAATAGGTGGATGGAAACAGGTTAAGTAGAGAAGTAAAAAATATTTCTGAAGTAAGAGTATGAAAATATTAATAATTAATAGATAAGAAAATATTACTCTAGTAGAACAGTAAAAAGCACTTTACTCATCAATTGCAAGATTACATGTCTGGACGCAAAATCAGGTAATAACCAATACTCAACAAGAATGGATACATTAACATTAACAGTTTTAGAATGATTTTGAACTTCACATAGAAAGAAATATATTTCTATCATAGATTGAAAGTACAATTATTTAGTGTATATTGTCTGAAACCATGACCTAATAAAGTCAAAATAAATTGGTTAATCCCCTTCAGTGCCACTACAGCCAATCAGAGAGCAGACTCTGCCACGCTCTCCTGCTCTGCACTAATTGCTGATTTCATTCACCCGGCCTGCCCCACCTCAGCGTACGTACCGGTCCATTTCCCTCAGTTCTTTGCCAGATTGTTTTGTGTGTTACCGTAGCAATCAGCGATCAGCAATCAGCGATCCTGATCCTGATCCTGCCCTTTTGCCTGTCCCATTCTGGATTTGTTTGCTACGCGTTACAACCTTGTTTCGATCTCTGCTGGTAATAAATACCCTAAACCTGAACTGTTTCCTGTGTCGTGCTATTGGGTTCTTGACTGCCGTTTTGTGACTCCTGACAAAGCGCTTATGTAGCGTCTTCAATGGCACAATATTTAAGCATTTACTGTACGTCACTTATTTAGCTTGAACGCATTTCCAACTGAACTAAAGTCACACATTCTCCTGAATTTCCCCCGCTATCAGACCTCATCCCTAGCGTTAAAAACACACTCTTTGTAGACGTGCAACTACAGTAGGTGACGGAAAATGCACCTTTTCAGTTGGCTGCCAACCGCCATTAAAAGCAACTCAACAAAAACCTCTCCTCTCTCTATCTTTGGTTTGCCAAGCTGCCTTTGGCTAATTACAAGTCTGCCACAATAGCCCAGCATGCATCCCGTCTCACATTGTCCTTCTGCCTGTGCGCGAGGACTGTTTCTCAAATGTTGACAGGCAATAATTTGCACTCGGAGCGCTGCTTTGCTGAGTTCGGGCGATGGAGTTACCGTGTAGAGGTGTAAAAGCTGCACGTCTGTTTTGTCAACACCTGTGCATTCGCTGCTAATTAATTGTTTTACATGGTTTCAATTTGTCAAGCAGTTACGGAGAGTGGAATTAGCGCGCTAGCTGCTGACGTTAGCTAGCACAGGTCGTAATAACTGTCCACATGAAGAATATGGCGCGGGATGGCCAGATGTGTGCCCGCGATTAATCAGGGAGAGGAGAAGTGAAAAGCCAAGCGAAGTGGGACAGGGATAAATGTGGACGATGAAAAACAATGTCACGCTTGGAGATATTATCTGGTCCGCGGCAATCTAGCTTCAAACTTAAAGGTGGTATGGACCATTTTTTTCAGCACATTTTTTATCATATTTCCTCGTAGCGTGGATAAATCATTTGTCCTGCCACGTATCAATCATAAAACGCACCTATCGCTCACCTGCAGCCGCGTGCGGTTCTTCCCCAAGTTTCCGCGTGCCTAAGCGCATGGATCTATCATAATATAGTTCCCTCAGTGTACGGGGCAAAATGAAGACGGAGAAAGACAGTTCGAGCTGACGCAGAAGTGGACAGAAATCTACGGGAGACGAGCGATGTGATGCGATCCGTCGCGCTAATAAACAAACGCACATGTGTGTTGTATCAGTCCACACGGGGGAGTGGCATGTGCACGGGGGAGTGGCATGTGCACGGGGGAGTGGCATGTGCACGGGGGAGTGGCATGTGCACTTCCGCCTGCGTTCTCAAATCGCCGAAAAATCGTCCATACCGCTTTTAACCATACAAAATTCAAATGGAAGAAGATGCGAGTTTTTGGAGGGTTTAATCATTGCGTTTTATAATGTTCCATCGACAAAAACATACCTTTTTTAGCTTCATTGACACTTGTTTCATAATTCTGTTGACGAGGTGCTCTTGAGCCTCATAAATCTCGCCGTTGTGATTTTTACGTAACAGATCAGAAATCCTGAAGTGTCCTGTAGAGTTTTTAAGTCCATAAACTATCTCCGGAGTTGTTATATTGGCATGATGGACCCGTGATTAAATGGTAAATGATTGATTCTTTGCGGGCACACAGGTCTGCCATGTGGAGCGTCGTGAGTTTGAATCCGGCTGCGTCAATTTGCAGCATTTCCGTCCCCAGTCTCATCCCCATCTCACACTGTGCGTTCTTCAGCAATGAAGCCTACGGGCGAAAAAAATCTTCAAAAATGTTGAATCAAAAGGAAAGTGTTCTTTGTTTGGTTTCTTATTCTTAGAGGATAGTCATTATTTTGTCACAGCAATCAGCAAAACAAGAAACTGCTGTAAAAAATGATGTGTTTTTTTCCTTAAGTTTAAGCCAGGGTATTTGTCTTAAACTTTATGAACTATATGAAACTGAGCATTGGTTATTTGCTTTATTTCTAGGATTTAAATGATGCTAAAACCATGAAGCTTTGACTTTAGAATCTAAAGTTTAAATTGTTGCTGCTTATAAATCTTGATTTAGACTGTATCTGTTGTCAAACGTGACCAACAGATGAGATGCTGCACCTTTTGAGGAAGATGAACTCTTTTCCCGTCAGTTTTTCCATTCTGTGTCGTTTTTTTCTCAGTCCTTTACTGAAGGTCTCCTGTGTTTTTCTTTTATTTTCTGGTTTAACAACCTCTGTCAAAGTCTATTCCACAGTAAAAAACATGAAAGAAATCACAGGAGTGCAGTAGAGATTTGGCTTCCTTCGGTAAGGCACAGATTTGACCTATCTCTACCCCTTCTCGTACTGCATTCAATTTATTTTGTAGCATTTGTCTGACAGTGAAAAATAGATTAAACTAGGAAAAACAGATTAAACAATAATTAAATAAACGGTTAAAAAAAAGCCTATAGGCCAGAAAAAAAATAGAAAAAATGCAAGTGGGTCATAGCTTACAGAGTCATATTTTAAGTGTGTTTTCTTCACTGCCCTTGTGCGTTGCTATGTTGTTCCATATTAAGAAACAAATGGGCATTTTAAATATTGTATTATTTTATTCATTCTATTTGGCTTTTAAAATCAAAAACAATAAGTGATAATGTAGGTGTAATATATTGTATTGGGTGCTATTTACTGACACTAAAGTTCCTCCTTGTTCAGAATCGCTCCTTTATGAGTTAGATGTTTTTGCAGTATGTTTGGTTGTTTTCCATGTTCTTTTTTACTGCCCAAACTAATGGCCCCTTGTGGGATAATAAATTGGAATCGATTGAACTTGCGGGTTTATGGCAACAACATTCTTTGTAATTCACTTTAACCATTTATTTATCTGTATTTCCTCGTTTTCAACATCCAAATGTCCATGTAGCTGCTCCTTGTGATGCATGGTCAGAAGAAGCAAGTACATATTTACTCCAGTGGGGGGAGCTGCAGCACTGACTCTAAAACTCCCTCCACAGTGAACAGATTATTTGGAAGAAAAAAACAGAACCACGCTTCAGATAAACTGTATTCAAATCAATATTATACAACGAACAAGGAATTTAAATCTCTGGATCCGGGGTTATGTGTGCGTTTGGGGGCATCAACATTTATCATGTTATTGTGGGAAAATGCATCTTGGAAGAAATCGTTACGCTATTCACAGCTGCAATCTGTCAGATGTGAGTACATGTAATTTGGTGAAGTGTGAACATTTGGACAATTAAAACGGTGTATTCTTTTTTGAAGTATTGAGATTTATTGAAGTATTGAAAAAATTGTAAAATAAAAATACTACTAATAAAAGGGAAAAAAAAATAAAGATTAAGTTAAAAAAGGTAACATTATTTTGTTTGTTTGAAAAAAAATATGGCTGGTGTGTTTTTGTGCAAATCTGATGAAACATGGTTGAAACTACAAATATTACTGTTATGATTATGGAGCTTTTGAAAGAGCCAATACCAATGTTCCCTCTAAGCTTATGCACTGCTCCCACGGTCTCCACACAAAACGTCGATGCTGCACTCTGGTGATGCGTGGGCTGTATTTTGACTCACGGGTCCCGCTGGTGGGTTGGGATTGGCCAAGAAATTAGCACTTCATTTTCAGGGCGAGGGACCACTGCCTTGCAAGTCCGGGGACACAACTGTGATAAAATAAAAAAGCAAAGTTGCTAAATTTACACTAAACATGTTTTGTACTCAATATTGATAGTTTATGAAAATAAGCTCCTTTTAATCTTACCAAGAAGAGATAAACATTATGCTTAAATAATTCAAGCCATTTTATGAGAAAACAGGACATTATTTGTAGTACCTATATACCAACTTATGTACAGTGCATCCAGAAAGGTTTCGCAGTAACTTTTTCCAAAACGGATTTAAATCGTTTTTTTCTTCAAAATTCTACAAACAATGCCCATAATGACAACATAAAATAAGAATTAATTATTTGGAAATGTATTAAAAGTTTTAATTCCAAAAAAGCACATGTACATAAGTATTCCCAGCCTTTTCTTAATACTTTGGCACTATGTTACAGCCTCATGTCTTTTTAGTATAATGCTACAAGCTTGGCAAACCTATTTATTGGCAGTTTCTTCCATTTTTCTGCAGCACCTCTTAAGCTCCATCAGGTTGGTTGGTAAGCGTTGGTTCATAGCCATTTCCAGATTCTCCCCAGATATGTTTAATTGGGTTAAAGTCTGGGCCACTCAAGGACATTCACAGAGTTGTCCTGTGGCCACTCCTTTGTTCTCAAGGCTGTGTACTTAGGGTCATTGTCTTGTTGGAATATTAATCTTTGCCCCAGTCTGAGTTCCAAAGCCTCTGGAGCTGGTTTTCATCAGGATGTTTCTGTAACTGCTGCATTCATCCTTCTGTTGATCCTAACTTGTCCCCCAGTTCCTGCTGCTGAAAAACATCTCCACAGCATGATGCTGCCACCACCATGCTTCACTGTAGGGATGGTCAGTGTTGGGAAAGTTCACTTTCTACATGAACTAGTTCAGTTCATAGTTCACACAATTTTAAATTAACTAGGTCAGTTCATAATTCAAAATTTTGAACTAAGTTCACTGCTCCAAAAATGAACTAGTTCAGTTATTTTTTTTTCAATATTATGCAATAATTGTTCTACATTTTTTCCACAGCCTAAATACAACCAGAGACAGCAATTATTTTATTAGTTTAATGCTGAAAATATGTGTCAGATTTTCATATCCAATTTTGAATCCTCACCCAGGATTTACATTCACATTGAAGGGACAGACTTCCCCATGTGTTGCTGTCCATTCAGCACCACACTAGCAGCAGCTGCAGCTTTCAGCCCCACAGTATATTCTCAAAAACATGAGGGAAAACTTGCTGGGCAAAGTTTGCACAGAAATGTTAGATTGTTCCCATCCTCACCGACCTTATCATAAAACTCATGTAAAGCAAGGCGACTCCTGCTGCTCTGTTGGTGTCGCGTCCAAGCTGCTTTTTGTTTTGATGCACATGTGCAGTGCGGTGCGGTGCGACACGCGAAATCTCTGTCTGCGCGATCTATCGCCTCTGCAACTGGAGCTCTCACACTTGCCAGACAGAGGCTCTTTTTGGACAACATAACTGTGTTTTTCGCCTGGAAGTCTCTAGAAATCTGACACTTTATTGAACGAAAATAAAAAGAACGAATTTGCCGTTCATAGACACCAGAATGAACACGTTCATATTATCGTATCATATTATCAGTTCATGTTCACCAAAACTATGAACGCGTTCAGGCACTCTCCTTGAACCGACACCTTAACGTGGTGGAGGGGTTTGAGTGCCCGAATGATCCCGGGAGCTATGTTGTCGGGGGCTTCATGCCCCTGGTAGGGTCTCCCAAGGCAAACAGGTCCTAGGTGACGGGTCAGACAAAGATCGGTTCAGAAGCCCCCTATGATGACAACACGAACAAGGCAGTTTACGTCGCCCGGATTGGCGTCACCGGGGCCCCATCCTGGAGCCAGGCCTGGGATGGGTGCTCCATGGCGAGCGCCTGGTGGCCGGGTCTTACCCCACGGGGCCCGGCCGGGCACAGCCCGAAAGAGCGACGTGGGGCCGCCCTCCCGTGGACCCACCACCCGCAGGAGGATCCATAAGGGGCCGGTGCAGAGAGATCTGGGCGGAAGTCGACGGCAGGGGCCTCGGCGACCAGATCTCCAGACACAGAGACTAACTCTGGGGACATGGAATGTCACCTCGCTGGGGGGGAAAGAGCCTGAGCTTGTGCGGGAGGTTGAGCGATACCGACTAGATATAGTCGGCCTCACCTCCACGCACAGTTTGGGCTCTGGAACCCATCTCCTCGAGAGGGGTTGGACGCTCCACTTCTCTGGTGTTGCCTGCGGGGAGAGGCGGCGGGCTGGTGTGGGCTTGCTTATAGCCCCTCAGCTCAGCCGCCACGTGTTGGAGTTTACCCCGGTGAACGAGAGGGTCGCGTCCCTCCGCCTTCGGGTGGGGGACAGGTCTCTCACTGTTGTGGCGGCCTACGGGCCGAACAGCAGTGCAGAGTACCCGGCCTTCTTGGAGTCCTTGGGAGGGGTACTGGACAGTGCACCGACCGGGGACTCCGTTGTTCTACTGGGGGACTTCAATGCCCACGTGGGCAATGACAGTGACACCTGGGGAGGGGTGATCGGGAAGAACAGCTTCCCCAATCTGAACCCGAGCGGTGTTCAGTTATTGGACTTCTGTGCTAGCCACGGATTGTCCATAACGAACACCATGTTCAAGCACAAGGGTTTCCATCAGTGCACATGGCACCAGGACACCCTAGGCCGGAGGTCAATGATCGACTTTGTTGTCGTGTCATCAGACCTCCGGCCGCGTGTCTTGGACACTCGGGTGAAGAGAGGGGCAGAGTTGTCAACCGATCACCACCTGGTGGTGAGTTGGATCCGCTGGCGGAGGAGGAAGCCGGACAGACTTGGCAGACCCAAGCGCATTGTGAGGGTCTGTTGGGAACGTCTAGTGGAGCCCTCTGTCAGTAGGGTATTCAACTCGTACCTCCGGGAGAGCATCTCCCATGTCCCGGGGGAGGCTGGGGACATTGAGTCCGAGTGGACCATGTTCTCCGCCTCCATTGTTGATGCGGCTGCTCGGAGCTGTGGTCGCAAGGTCTCCGGTGCCTGTCGTGGCGGCAAGCCCCGAACCCGGTGGTGGACACCGGAAGTAAGGGATGCCGTCAGACTGAAGAAGGAGGCCTATCAGGCCACTCTGGCTTGTAGGTCTCCGGAGGTCATCGACGGGTATCGGCAGGCCAAGCGAGCCGCGGCTCGTGCTGTCGCAGAGGCAAAAACCCGGGCCTGGGAGGAGTTCGGGGAGGCCATGGAGGAGGACTATCGGTCGGCACCAAAGAAATTCTGGCAAACCGTCCGGCGCCTCAGGAGGGGGAAGCAGTGTCTCACCAACACCGTTTACGGTGCGGGTGGAGGCCTGCTGACCTCGACTGGGGATGTCGTCGGACGGTGGAAGGAATACTTTGAGGATCTCCTTAATCCCTCAGTCACGTCTTCCGAAGAGGAAGTAGAGACCGGGGACTCGGAGGCTGGCTCATCCATCACCCAAGCTGAAGTCACTGAGGTTGTTTGCAAACTCCTCGGTGGCACGGCTCCGGGGGTGGATGAGATCCGCCCTGAGTACCTAAAGTATCTGGATGTTGTAGGACTGTCTTGGTTGACACGTACGTCTCTGCAACATCGCGTGGCGTTCGGGGACCGTGCCTCTGGACTGGCAGACCGGGGTGGTGGTCCCTCTGTTCAAGAAGGGGGACCGGAGGGTGTGTTCCAACTACAGAGGGATCACACTCCTCAGCCTCCCGGGTAAGGTCTATTCCAAGGTACTGGAGATGAGAATCCGACCGATAGTCGAACCTCGGATTCAGGAGGAGCAGAGTGGTTTTCGTCCCGGTCGTGGAACACTGGACCAGCTCTATACCCTCCATCGGGTGCTCGAGGGTTCATGGGAGTTTGCCCAACCAGTCCACATGTGCTTTGTGGATCTGGAGAAGGCTTTCGACCGTGTCCCTCGGGGTGTCCTTTGGGGGGTGCTCCGGGAGTACGGGGTCCGGGGCCCTTTGCTCAGGGCTGTCCGGTCCCTGTATGACCGGAGCAGGAGCTGTGTTCGCATTGCCGGCAGTAAGTCAGACCTGTTCCCAGTGCATGTTGGACTCCGCCAGGGCTGCCCTTTGTCACCGGTTCTGTTCATAATTTTTATGGACAGAATTTCTAGGCGCAGTCGGGGGTCGGAGGGTGTCCGGTTTGGGGACCACAGGATCTCATCTCTGCTGTTTGCAGACGATGTTGTCCTGATGGCTCCATCAAACCCGGACCTGCAACATGCACTGGGACGGTTTGCAGCCGAGTGTGAAGCGGCTGGGATGAGAATCAGCACCTCCAAATCCGAGACCATGGTTCTCGACCGGAAAAAGGTGGCTTGCCCTCTCCAGTTGGGTGGGGTGTCCTTGCCCCAAGTGGAGGAGTTCAAGTATCTCGGGGTCTTGTTCACGAGTGAGGGAAGGATGGAGCGTGAGATTGACAGGCGGATCGGTGCAGCGGCTGCAGTGATGCAGTCGCTGCATCGGACCGTTGTGGTGAAGAGGGAGCTGAGCCGAAAGGCAAAGCTCTCTATTTACCGGTCGGTCTACGTTCTGACCTCACCTATGGTCATGAGCTTTGGGTAGTGACCGAAAGAACAAGATCGCGGATACAAGCGGTCGAAATGAGTTTCCTCCGCCGTGTGGCTGGGCGCTCCCTTAGACATAGGGTGAGGAGCTCGGCCACACGGGGGGAGCTCGGAGTAGAGCCGCTGCTCCTCCACGTCGAGAGGAGCCAGCTGAGGTGGCTCGGGCATCTGTTCCGGATGCCTCCTGGGCGCCTCCCTCGGGAGGTGTTTCAGGCATGTCCCACCGGGAAGAGGCCCCGGGGAAGACCCAGGACACGCTGGAGAGACTATGTCTCTCGGCTGGCCTGGGAACGCCTCAGGATCCCCCCGGAGGAGTTAGAGGAAGTGTCTGGGGAGAAGGAAGTCTGGGAGTCCCTGCTCAGACTGCTGCCCCCGCGACCCGGCCCCGGATAAAGCGGCAGAAGATGGATGAATGGATGGAATTTGCCGTTCATAGACACCAGAATGAACACGTTCATATTATCGTATCATATTATCAGTTCATGTTCACCAAAACTATGAACGCGTTCAGGCACAACACTGGGGATGGTACTGACCAGGTGAAGAGCAGTGCTTTGTTTCCTCCAGACATGACGCTCGCTATTCAAGCCAAATAGTTTGTTTCATCAGAGCAGATCATTTTGTTTTTCTGAGACTCCTTCAGCCTTTTTACAATCTCCAGGAAGCTGTCATGTGCCTTTTACTGAGGAATGGTTTCCGTCTAGCCACTCTACCTCACAAGCCTGATTGGTGGAGTGCTGCAAAGATGGTTCTTCTTCTAGAACAGTGATGTCAATCTCATTTTGGGCCTCGGGCTGAATTTCAATGCTCATAACACAAAACAATAAAAATGTACAAAATAAATGTCTTTATATAGCGCTTCTATGTGGACACTGATGCACAAACTCAATATGAGCTCCAAATTTTCATAGTTTAAGCTGATCTTAGTGACAAATGTTACAAATGAGGTCATTGTGTTTGTGTTCAGTCACATTAGTGTGACACAGTCATGTTCATACTATTACACTCTGACCTGTGTTTTTACCTGTGGCTCCTGATCTGTCCATGTTTGTCCTGGTTTGGATGTTTTCCTTACAGAGCATCATCACTGAAGATTGTTGTCTTGTTGTTAGCTCCACATTAGCGCCACTTATAGCACAGCTCTAACGTCCACTAAACCGCCTCCTTTCTTTATTCCTCAAAACCACACATCCCTTTCCTTGCTCAGACCTATGCAAAAGTCTGCAAAGTGCGTGACGCGCTTTGGCACTTCTCAGCCTTCGGCACTTGCACCGGCAGCACACGCAACAGTGCAGAGTGGCGCGGGGGAGGGGCGGCCGCTACAAAGGATTGTGGGACGCGTAGTTCTAGCGATAAAAACGCTTAAGCGGAAATGATTAAATATGAAATAGAAATGTTCAGCGGGCTGGATTAAAACGTCTGGGCGGCCATATTCGGCCCGCAGACCACCAGTCTGACACCTATGTTCTAGAAGGTTCTCCTCTCTCCACTGAGACACGCTGGAGATCTGTCAGAGTGACCATCAGGTTCTTGGACACCCCCCTCACTAAGACCCTTCTACCCAAATGCTCAGTTTCCCGGCCCATCTCATGGCTTGGTTTGTGCTCTGATGTCACTGGTATATAGACTGGTGTGAGCTTTTCCATATCATGTCCAATCGACTGAATTTAGCACAGGTGGACTCTAATCCAGGTGGAGGAGCATCAGTGGATTCGACATACACACCATTTTTCTTTGTCCTAGATATTTTTGAATCCCATAAATGCAAAATTGCTTTTATTTATTTTTCAGAAAGTTATCTCTAACTACAGCATTGTAGTATTGTATGGCAAACTTTTATTACAACAAATACCTCATTTTTCTGTGTGGAATTGACTTCCAATAGTTCTACTTTAGTTTTAGATAATCAAATACCATCCAATCCCGCTTTGAAATGCCCCCTTACTCTGGTGGTGGGGGAGATTGTGTGTCCGAATGATCCTAGGAGATGCAGTGCCTACAGTGACGTGGTCTCTGTATCTGTTGAGGTGAACAAGGAGCTGAGTCGAAAGGCAAAGCTCTCGATTTACTTATTACACATTTTGAATTGACAGTTAAAACTTGGCATACTTATTCTCCACATCACACTGAACATAAAGGGGACATAACTCTATCTCAAGCCGTGTGGTCGTGAAAATGGTGAATGAAGTAGTATCCTGCTTCAAGTCGTCCATTATAAACTGGTCATTTGTTTATGGTTTTATATTTTATTTGCGATACACCACAAAACACTGAATAATAACTGTAAAATATTGACTGATTGCGGCGCCATGACAATAAATAGATTTTGCAAAATACATATACAAATTGTACAAAAAGATCAATGGTATTAATATAACTAGATAATTTGCTAGAGTGTCTGCGTCTCTCTCTCTCTCTCTCTCTCTCTCTCTCTCTCTCTCTCTCTCTCTCTCTCTCTCTCTCTCTCTCTCTCTCTCTCTCTCTCTCTCTCTCTCTCTCTCTCTCTCGCTCGACTGGCTCCATCACAAAAGTCTAAAGAATAAAGCCTAAAGAATTACACACACACTCATAATGCTCCATTTATTTCACTGGGGAAAAAGTACTAATTCTGCAAAAAGTACAAGTTGTTCAAATGTCAAAAGTAATAGTACATGTACTACTGTGAAAGCGATCGTAATGAGGTATAACATGTTGAAATTGGTTGAAGCGTTAAGGAGTTGAAACTGTCTAAATGGAAAATCATGGCGAATACTCGATAATACAAGAACATATAGTGTCTGCGTGACGTCATCAGGCAGACACTCAATTACACTACACTGCATTTTGTTACATGTAACAAACTAAAAACTTTAAGGTGAACACGATATTTGAATAGCTCCATGGGTGAACCGACTTGATTTTATGATTAGCACTGACAGCTGACTCACTCCTTGCTCTGTGGGCACCATGGAGCTTCTAAAATAACGCCTTTTATCGGGTTATTCATTTTTTTCTTGTTCAAAATACTCAAGTTTTCCTAAAACCAGTTCTTTGATATTTCGCTTTAGCTCGCACTGGCCTTTATCACAGCGCGCGGCTTTCATTATTATTTGATCGCTTCATTGTCTTCCTTGAACATTGAAAAATAAATGCAAACTAAACTAACTAATATGGTTAATATGGAAAATCACTTAACATCCCCTTTTTCTTCTATGCATTGAAATCCATCCAAGTCCCAGCCTTAAGCAGTGTAAGTCTGACAACACTAGATGTACACAACTTTTTATTTTTGTTTACAATGAACCACCAAGCAAAACTCCCCATTTGAAATACAAATACATTCAAAGTTAATGTAACAAAGAATAAATAAATACTTCTTAAGGCACAGTTGTTCTTTCATTATTTCACGTTGGTAATTTATTCGGAGCAGATGGCGTGTGTCTTAAAGAGCCTTCGTTGTCACTAATGAGAGCGAATCGGAGTATTAAAAAACAGCTTGGGGCCGTTGGGAGTCTGCCCGCTGGTATAACAGTGAGGAGTGTGTGATGTGATGAAAGAAAATAGGAAAACAAGCTAAAAAAAATAAATAAATTACAAAATCGAACAATGTGTTTTGATGTGTTTTCATTGTTGACTTGCATGATCTTGCTCGAGGGATGTAACTGTAAATACTCTCATAGAAGTCTTTTGTAATGAGTGCGCTTACAAGCAGACTTATAATTAAGACACTATTTGCATTAGTAAATAAGTGGAGGAAATATTACAAACTGTGTGCTACATTTCAGCGTTCTTGCTGTGCGACGAGAGTAGTCGTTAAGACCACTTAAACACTAACTCAAAGGACACATATTCTAAAGAATCCTTGGACTTGGAAAAACATGACTTTTATAGGTATTTACAAATAAGGACTTATTATAAGCATGAAATTAAACACAGTAATGGCCATTATAACCCTTTGGAAATATGTGTCACGTTTATTCATAACACCATGTCAAAGCCCATTATTCACAAGGAAATGCAGACGGTTGGAGAAACTGTGGCAGCAACAAGGCAAACCACTACCACATGTTTTAGAACTGTCCTGTTGCTCAAAAATATTGGACTTAAGTTCAAAATACGCTGCAGACATTTTGACACTTTTTGACATTGCCAGCCCTCTGAACTTTATGTTCTTGGGCCTCAAAACCCCTGCCATGGATGTAATGGATGGATACCTTTGTAACATAACGTCGGTGTAATCCCTCATTCGTCCAGGCGTGTTCCATTGTAGAAAAAGCTTCAGTTGTAGTCATCTGGACTCAGTTAGAAAAAATAGACGTTTCGACTCTCATCCAAGAGTCATTGTCATTGACAATGACTCTTGGATGAGAGTCGAAACGTCTATTTTTTCTAACTGAGTCCAGATGACTACAACTGAAGCTTTTTCTACTTTGTAACATAACGTTACGCAGAGCTCAGGGCTGAGGACACTTCAGTATGACCGTGTCACTGTAGCACTTACATTTACAGCAAAAGTACACTTCTTCTACATAATGAAATGTCTTGCACCTACCTACAATTTTGTTTGCTACAATACAGATGCTTAATGTGTTGGGTTGGTTCATCACAAAGGCAAAATGCATTGAACTGAAAGTGCCAATGTAGAAAGAGACCAATATCAACCTTTAAATTTAGAATATAGGCCTTGTGTCTTTATTATACCTTGTAATAAATATAATTGTGCCTACCAGAACCATGGGAATCCACAGTGAGGGATTTGGAGAAACTTGGAGAGACATAAAAATTATATTATTTGTCTCATTATTGCAATAATCTTAAGTGATTAAGTAATATATGAGATAAGGAATAAACAATAAAACGTCTATTCTAATAAAAGGCTCTGGTACATGTGTGTCTCTGTGCAATCGGCCCGCTCCTACGGCCTCATTAGAGCAATGCAGGGTGGGGTCAGATAAAGAGGCTCATGTGCCACCAAACATCGGAGCAAATCACAGCAAACAACATGTAAGGTGTTATTTCTAAGTACAAATAATGAGCAGGAGATTAGAAATTGTCAGTCAAAAAGTATAACAGCTTTTGTGACTGTATGCTCTTTGTGGGCTCAAAGAAGATGAACTATCTGCTTCTTCTCTCATTCAGCCCGACCACACTGCGGGGACGTTCATATTGGACTTGGACGTGCATCTCGGTCTGCGCCCCGCCCGCACCAGCCCCGCAGCAGCCTGCACCAGCCCGGTGCAGGAGCTGCTCTTTGATGGACTGCTCAATCCGCTGGTTAGGGACTGTCCTAGAATTACTGTTGTAGTGTCTGCTTTTTTCCTCCTCGTTATTTGACCATTAAATCTAAATAACTAAAAATATAATCAGGCGCAGTGACGGTCGCGCTAGCAAACAGTTAATGCTAACCTCAAAAGCGTGCCTTTTTGCTAACTCTAGCATTCAACATTTCTGTCATTTTAGGGTCTTTTAACATAAAAAATGAAAAAAGTTAAAGACAATTGATGACTAATTACCCCTGTATGGGAACACTTTTTAGCTGCACCTCCTTAAAGACAAGCTAATTACCAAAGCCTATCCCTTTTTGCTCATGAAACATTTTATTTAATACAACATGTAACAAGCAAGAAGGTTCAGTTTTATAAATTGATACGTTTTACTGTTAGAATGAAAAGATAAAACATAATACCTTCTCTGGTAGCAGGCAGAGGAACTTGTGTTCCAGTTGCCTCAGTATTTGGCAAATGAAGAGGCCACGCCCTCAAACCCCAGTTGGGTTATTCATATTTACCCAATTATGGGTTATCATTACCCAACACATAACCCTACACACTTTTACCCAACAGTCAATGCAATAAGTCAAGAGTGTGTTAGTGTCTCTGATGAGCCAGCGACATGTCCGGGAGAAGAAGGGAAACAAACGAAAGTTACGGATGTAACTACGGTTCTATGAATCCCGGATGACCGACAGAGGCGGTGCCTTAAGCACTGAATGATCATCTTTCCGCATTCGCAGGTCGAGAAACGAATGACAACAAAGTCACCTGTGACCTCTCTGTGACCCATGTGAAGCTATATAGTCACGTGACACCGAGAGCCCAGTCCCTTTTCTTCTCGCGAGCAACGCAGATTCCGAGGGACTGATCACTCTAGCGGTCATCCGGGATTCATAGAACCGTATTTACATCCGTAACTTTCGTTCTATTTCATTCCTTCTAACCGCCAGAGTTGGTGCCTAGAGCGGTGCCTTAAGCAATGGATGACAAATATCAACAATGTCCCGAGGGATCCCATAGGACAATACAAAATGTGAAATAAAACACGCCTACCTTATGACGAGAAAGGGTGCAGTCTCAGGACCCCCTCTAGTGGATTGGGGACTGCCACATTGATTCTATAGAATCGGGCAAATGTAGATGGTGAAGTCCAGGAGGACGCTGCGCAAATTGCCTCCAGGGGCACTCCGCTCATGCCCGCCCAGGAGGTGGACAGGCTTCTGGTAGAGTGGCATTTCACACCATCTGGAGGCTGGCGCTTCTGAGAAACATAAGCCTGCTCAATGGCCTCGACTACCCATCGGGCGCTGTTTAGGAAGCGCTTGACCTTTTCTTGGACCATCATAAGATAAGAAAAGATCATAGCACACAAAGAGGCAATCTGACTTCCAAATAGGTGTCGTGGCTCGTATGTACACCTCCAGGGCCCGGACCGGGCAGAGTGTGTTACCAGGGGCCCCAATGTCAAACCGTGCAAGTTGAAGTGAGTGCTATTTGAAGAAAACACCTTAGGATGGAAAGAGGCATCTGACAAAGAGTGACCCCAGAGTGCTCGGCATTCTTAAACTAAATCCATTTAAGATCTACCTGATCCAACGGTTCAAATGGAGGGGTTTGTAGAGCGTCCAACACCAGGGACAAATCCCAAGACGGGGCCACACGGCGTCTAGCAGGGTAAAGCCGCCGTGCCCCCTTCAAGAAAAGTGAAATGTTCCTGTCACTTCCCACTGAGGCACCATCAACACGATCATGCCAGCAAGATATTGCAGACAAATATACCTTGAGGGTCGATGGAGACCGTCCCAGTTTCAGGAGTTCCTGCAAGAACTCCAGGATGGTGGAAACCTGGCAGTGTCCAGACCCCGCTTCTGGCTCCAACCATTAAAAAGCTTCCATCAATTTGCGTACAACCGGTGTATAGATGGAGCCCGTGCACTGGAGATTGTGTGTTCTATCTCCCTCATCTCCCTGAAGAGTGGGTCCAGCTCCAGTCTTCCTCGCGTCCGTCTGTCCGTCTGTGAGAGTCAGATCTCCCCTTCACTGGAACTCCTCCAGGTTTCTACTTTTTCCCAAGGAGTTTTTTTTTTTTTTTTTTTGTAGTTTTTCCTGGCCAAGAAGGAGGGTCTAAGGACAGAGGATGCTGGGACATCGTCCCTCGCCACCACAGACATTGCTTGAATCATTTTTCACTGTCGCCCTCAGAGGCAACTGTTGTTGTGATTTTGGGCGTTAAAAAAATAAATTGAATTGAATTGAACCATACTCTGAGAAGGCCATGCCGGACCCCAAAGCGGCCACACCCAGAGCTGAAGACGCCCCAGAATCCTCCCTCCCAGTTGGGAGAGGAGATCCCTCCTGTGGGAAAGGGGTCTCGGGGAGCCGTAGCAGAGGCTGTGCAGCAGCGGAAACCAAACCCTGGCCGGGCAAAACGGAGCCATCAGGAGAAGGCTGTGTTACCCTTGATGGGCCGGGAAAATCAGAGGGAGTGGTGGAAATGCATAGAGTAGAGTTTTGGCATCCTCCTCATGCATGGGCCCCACATCCCGTGCAGGAAAACCCAGATCACCGCAACACTCGGCCAGAGACGGGCAAGCCTGTTGCAGGAGCGCCTTCATCTGGGCCAACTCAGCTGTGAGGTGGTCCATATGGGCAGACAGCTTATTGTTGTTCCGCTTCTTCCGCTCTGGGGAGGGCGGAACAGAGGAGACAGGGCGCTTGAAGCCAGAGGTTTGAGCGGCAGGTAACCGATCTGACCTCAACTCAGTATCCCAGTCATTGGGCTCAAACGCCTCCAGACGGGCTCTCCGGGCCGAATGAGGCATAACAATACAATTGGGGCAAGCATCTGTAGTGAGGCCTTGCCTCAAATGCTCCACGCCCAAGCATGAGGGACATAAGTCGTGCCCATCGTCCTGTTGCATCGGCGCCATACAGGTCCTGCAGGCCAGTGTCTCGAGCATCTCGAATACGAATGCCCACTGTAGCACAGCATATATATATATATATATATATATATATATATATATATATATATATATATATATATATATAATATAAAATATATTGGGTACACAAATGAACAGGGTCAATGGAGGCTAAGTCAAGCCGAACCAGTTCGAGCCGGAGATGGTTCGAAACTGCGTGTTTAGTTGTACTAAAACGCAACAAGTCGTTCGGGCAGAGGACGCCACTAACAGATTATTAACCAAAAACGCTGAAGCAGGGCTAAAGCAACTGCTAAGGATAGTGGGGATAAACGAACCCAAAATAATTAGCTGTCAAACAGTACTACAAAAGCAGAACGAAAGCGGCCGCTCGAGCCAATACGGCAGTAGCACAAAATAAACGGAGCAGGGTTAGCAACGACAACAAAACAAGTCTAAAGACAGCTAACTTAGCTCTGAAACAATCAGTAATCAGCTGTACTTACCCGGCGGTGTAGTCGGCTACATCCACCTAGCTGCAGAATGCCGGTGCAAACACAGCCTCTGAGGGGCGAGAGTACTCGCTGCCTCAACGTAAGTCGCGGGGCTAAGCTAACCGGCAGGTAGCAAACAATTCAATGTTTTTCCGCTTACAACTCGCCAAACCTGCGCGCGAGAAGAAGAAAAGGACTGGGCTCTTGGTGTCACGTGACTATATAGCTTCACGTAGGTCACAGAGAGGTCCCAGGTGACTTTGTTGTCATTTCTCGACTAAAAGATGATCATTCAGTGCTTAAGGCACCGCCTCTGGCAGTCAGAAGGGATGAAATAGAACTCTTGTAACGCTTTCGGAAATAGCAACAAGAATTCATGAGCTAAAAGCACAGATATTTCCAAGATACAGTTCCAGTGTCATTCAGTGGTAAGAAGTCCACAGTTTTTACAAGAAAAACTGCTACTTTCAAGTTATAAATAATTTTAAAGATTATTTTCTCAACAAAACAAATATGTCATTGATTTACATGAATAATATGCTCCAAAAAGCAATTACCTATAGTTTGTGATAAAGTCTCAACTTTTCTTAACATGTTTCTTACCTGTTTTGCTGTTTATGACGGACTCAACGGCGTTCTATTTATCTGTAGCTGTACTCATTCTGTCCGTAAGAGTCCACAGAAAAACAATATTCACATGTATTTTTCCTGAAGTAATCCCATTTGAAGAAATAGTCCAAAAAAGTTATGAAAAAATTCACAACTAAAGCTCGTCCGGCGCATTTCTCTGTCCATAACAAAAGATCGGTTAAAATTCCCAGATGGTGGTATCTGTGTATTCCTCTCACTTTCAGCTAGAATGAGACTATTCCCATGCAATGTCTGACACAGTCGGAATATACATGCGGCATTCCTTTGTCAATGTTATTTATCCGTTCCTAGCGTCCAGTAAAGATGACGTAGAACATTTTGATTGGCATATTATTCTAGCCAATGAGGCTGGGTGGGTGGGTTTTAGGCATGACTTTTTCAGGTAACTTTCCATTCATATGTGTAAAAGTTGTAAGCAGCCTCAGTTGTTTGTTCAGCACGCGCCGACAAGACTGTGCGCACAGTGTTTTTGATCTTTTTAGCCTTTTGGACATTAGCTACGATGCCGAAAGCTTAAAGTGAGACATATTATATGTCCCGTGATGAGGCTTTTGCACTGATCCTGGAATCGTCAGAGGAGGACAGCGAGTATAATTCAGTAGACGAAGAACTGCATTTCGAAGGCAAGGATCCCCTGCTACCGACCTTCTCCTTTGTAAAGTGGAAAGACACGCGAGAGGTCGTAATGTATTCCACCATACATACGGTATTCAGCGGACAGACAGTCACACGGCGTCTGAAAGATCAAGGCAGATGGTCTGTGGTGAATATACCTGTACCAGCAGCCCTAATAGAGTACAATCAATGGGGGGTGTTGATCACTCAGATGACGTCATCAATTATTAGACTGTTCTCCACAAAACCCGAAAGTGGTATTGGACTTTTTTTAATCACTTCATTGACATTACTGTTGTGAATGCCTTTATCTTGTTCAATGCAAAACATCCAGGTGCAGTCACACGGTTGGAGTTCAGGGAGCAACTGACAGAGAGTGGAAGTTCTTCCATCTCCACAAACCGTCCACCAACTCCAGGCCCAGCCACAAAATATCAATGACCAGTCTTCCTTGCTGAAGGCAAGAATGTCCCTAAAAGACTGGCTGCCACTGCAAATCGAAGAGTCTGCAAGTTGTGTCACAAGAAGACCCGCTATTACCTGCAAAGCTTGTGACATTCCTCTGTGCTTTGTGCTCGCCCGAAACTGACTTGACTAAACCTTTTTGTGTATATTTTTAGTAATTTTTACATATTGCACAAATGTTACCGTTTTATTTGTTTTTCCTTTGTACATCAAATTATTGTATACTAATGTGTGTGTGTGTGCGTGTGCGTGTGTGTGTGTGTAATGTATAATTCGTTTTTCACCAATATCATAAAGCATTTCAGGGTGTTTTTGTAAACAGTTGAACGTTTTGAACTATTTCTTTGCGAACGTTTTCGCGGCGGTGCGGCACAGCAGCCAATCAGAGATGACGCTCCAGTGACATACGTACGCGTTATCCCCGAGAAGAACTACGGCACAGGCAATAATGGCAGATGCCAGGCTGATTGTGGCGGTGTGTCAGCACAAGGAGCTGTATGATGTGTCAAAAGTGGAAATACAGGGATAGGAACAAGAAGGACCTAGCCTGGAGGAAGATATGCGAGGAGACTGGACTGCCTGGTAAATTTTAAACAATAAAAATGTGTTGATAGTCAAAATAAGTCAAGTCAAAATAATTTGTGCCGGTTTGTGTTTGCCGAGTTCATGTGTTTATTCAGAGGACATCTGCAGAAAGCGGTGGAAGAGTATGAGGCACACCTACATGAAGGAGAATAAAAAGGAGAAGGCGAAGAGGAAGAGTGGGTCAGCAGCAGGGTCAGCAGCAGGGTCAGCAGCAAAGTGGCGGTTCTCTGGGGTCCTGTCATTCCTCGACCCTGTCATTACTCCCCGTGAAACCAGGGGGAAAATGGGGAGAAGGGTCGAGGAGGCAACAGAGGACCCCAGAGAGCCTGAAGAAGCAGCATCAGGGCTGTCTGAATCAGGTTTGTTGTTATGAAAATTGGAAAATGATATTGGCAACATTGAAAATGCTATATTACAATAGTGAAAAGTTTGAATAATATTGCAATAAATGTACTGGGATAAAATATAACTGCTGTACAATGTTCTTTTTGAAGATGTGGAGTTGCCCTCAGCCCTCCCTGCTGCTGCTGCTGCTGCTGCTGCTGCTTCTTCAGGGGATGCTGGCCCTTCTGCTGCACCCACAGGTGTGTGTAAAAGCATTTGGTTGGAGACAATTACAATTTGTTTTTTAGCGTGTGTCATCTAAATTGCAGTGTGTTTTTTGTAGGCCCACGAGGAAGAGGAAGCAGTCCCAGGAGCCAGAGTCCTCAAGCTTTGAGAGGGAATTGATAGCTTGTTTGTTACATGTTTTTCCCTCATCTCCTAACTACTACAAAAACTTGGGGTTAAGGGTTAGGGGTTAGGGTTAACCCAATACTACTAGAAAATGATTGCCTGAGCTGTATCAGCGGGACCAGTCTCGGTCACCGCCATGTTGGATTCAGATTCAGTCACTTTCGCCTCGATTCCGTATATTAACTAGTGGAAACTGTTTACTGTCTGGTATAAATGTTTTGTAATAAAGAATTTTGACCAAAAAACAACAACAACAAAACTAGTGGAATTCTGACTTCCGTGAGTTATGACTGTATGATCTAGTGCTGACCCTTTGCCAGGCTATGGTCCTTTTTGTTCCTGTTCTGTTTTGTATATAGCTAATTATTTGTGTATATAGTTATTTATTGTTCTGTCTTTGTACAAATAAATTACAATTCATATTTTAAAACGTGTGGCCTGTATACCATCTGCACCTTTTTTCATATAATACTGGGTAGTTTGTGGGAATATCAGTGGCTATTTAAAGATGTACTTATTTAATTTACCAAAATGTAATCATAAACAAAAACAAGCAAGGACAAGAGCTGAGAAGCTTATCACTGTTTTATTAATCCACCTTTATCTCATTCCAGGCGTTTGGGGTCAATCTTGAGTGAGCTTGTGGTCTTTGCAAACGTTGCCTATAAATACAATTTTATAGAAAATACACCATACAACAGACAGTAGATAAATTTACTTAAAGGGACAGTTTTTTGGCTAAAACTTAAATGTAAAAATAAACTCTTTATTGTTTAGTGGGTGGCTCTTTAAAGAGTCACTTGGCTGCCATGGCACTGCTCCCTCTTTATTGAAATCGGCCTTTAACACATCTCTCACCCTCGAGGCCTCTTGGGATGCATTGTTTGCCCCAATATGCCCCACACCTGGAAGTGGCTCTTCTTGTGCTCCATCTCCCCACGCTCCAGGCACATGCTCCGGCGCTGTAGCTCGCATGAAGTTGTGGAGGAGACAACTCGCCTTCACACACTTCTCTACGACTTCAGGGTGGATTTCCAGTCGCCGCAGAAACATTCTCCACTGTGAGGTCCAGATCCCAAAGGCATCTTCCACAACCAGCCATGCCGGAGAGAGGTAGTAGTAGTAGTCCCTGGCAGCAATTTTGAGGCCCAAGTACATAGTTCTGAAGTTCAGAAAGATGGAAATGTCAGAAACGGTCATGGACTTATGAAGAAACGTGACACATTTTTCTTGCAAATTCATTAGAAATGCGATGATTGCTGGGGGCCCTTTCGCATTTACCATATTATTCCCCTTGAAAGTTGTGATTTGACATTTAGGGGCCATAGAGCACATTTTGAGTAAGACAGATTAGTATTAGGAGCCAGAGAGCCAGTTTTAAGTTATTAGTTTGCTGGATAAAATTTAGAAGGGGAAGACTAAGGGAAAGATTTAGACAACATTTGCAGGTAAAGATGAACCCTGCAAAGTTTCAGCAGTTGGTGGAGTACCTGGGGCGTGGCAGGTTACCCACAATTGCCTCAGATAGCATGAAGTCCTCCATAAAACGCTTCACCAAGTTTTATGCAATGAAAGGTAAGCACTATTCAGATTATTAAGCATTTTTTCTGTATAAAATGAAAGTGTCACATGTCATTACAATAAGAAATATATATAGTAAGTGATATCATTTGTACAAGATGGGGCGCTGCATTACCTGTGCAAGAGACGCAAGCTAAAGGCACATTGCGCTAAAGTGGTGTGCTCTGCAAAAAAGGCAAATTACATATTTGTGGAGTTCCATGCCAGCGCTATAGGGGCTCACTGTGGCTGGGAGAAAACTCAACGGGCCATCATTGAGCGATATTACTGGCCCAAGATGCAGCGGGACATCAGAACCTGAGTAAAATATTCATAACATACCAGTGACCAAAAGCAGTGTAATGAAGCAATTGTTTTCATTGTTGCATGATAGGTAAAGCAGTGTCCCGAGTGCCAGAAGAGGAGGGCCAATCTGAAGGCTAAAGTTCAATTCCAGCCCATTGAAGTAATAATTTTATTCCAAAGCACTGTCTCATAATGTGAGTCAAGCAATAATTGTCTTTCTCTTAGGTCATAGAGCCCCTTGAGTTGGTGGGTATGGACCTTGTAGGCAAGCTCACCCCTACAAAGCAGGGGTATCAATATATCTGTGTCCTCGTTGTAGGGTTAGGGTGTCCAAGATGCAGCTGACAACGGGTCACAGCTCGTATTTTCTTGTACTGAAGTTCGCCATAACATTAAAAAAGCACAAGCACAAGGCCAAACGGCTAAAAACGGCCACGGTGACCATTTCCAGGAGGGGGATCTGGTGTTTGTAAAAAAATATCCGGCAAGAACAGCGCAAGGGCGGAAAATTGGAAGTGGACACGCTGGGGGCCCTTTCGCATTTACCATATTGATGGCAAGAGCGTGAACCTCAAGGCTCTGGATGGAACAGTGCAAAAATCGGTCAATCTGGACCATATCACCCACTATATTGTGCCAGTAAATTTGGGGGCCATCCCCACCCAAGGAGGTGCCTGAGACGTCCCCATCCTCCTCGGATAAGGTTTCTACACCAGACTCAAACTATGGAAAGCTGCCACAGTAAGTGGCAAAAGGTATTGCAGCATCATAATCACTCTTTCATGTTCTTTCCAGTTCTGTAAATGGTAAGGGCTGGTGACAACCCTGGCCACATTCTGTGGAGCAGGATTGGGCCCTTTAGGCTCTTTACTTCAGACCTTTTAAACCTTAGTCCACATCGGCAAGTGGAGAGTGAGGTATGATCTGTTGTTTAATATGTACATCCAACAACACTCAATCCCAAATGTAATTGGCAGGTGGTCGATGCCTTCTTTCATCTGCTGGCAAAGTGGGCTAATGCTACAATGATAGATTCACTTGCCATAACTCAGATTTGGGAGGGCACCAGCAGGGTGAATGTGAGAAAGGTTAGATACTTGTAGCTTGTATACAGTGGCATAGACATTCCCTTTGTATTAACTCTGTAAAATGATGGTACAGTTGGACATCTTCAAAAAGGCTATGGCTTTTGGAGGGATCTGCTCAATTGGCCACTGGACACTTTTGGTGTCCAAAATGTGTCATGTGTGCATTTTGTGGAACATTAACATCCCCACAATTCCACCCTAAATAAGAGAGAATGTATCTTTATCCATTGATTATTTCTGTTTTGTATGGACTGGTTTACCCATCATTTTGGCTGATTTTAAAGTATAGGAGCTAAATGTGTAAAATTACTTTGATGCATTCGTCACTTTTGTACACTGGTTGGACAACACCCCTGCACTGGATGAATGAGGGATTACATTGACTTTTGACTTCTTACTAATGTTGCAATGTTGGTGCCAAACTGAGCAGCAGATTACTCCTGACAAAGTATGGCATCCGATCAAGGATTTTGTTCATCAGGTGCCATACTTTGTGACTGAATGTGTTTTGGTAAAGTTTCCTTCATCATTAACAACATCAACAATGCATTTGAATGCATGGTACATTGACATTGCCTAGGGACAACAGGTGCTCAGCAGCTACTCCAGACAAACTTTATTAACTCTGTGAATAATTCAGTTACCATGCCTTTTACACATTGATAGAGACGTTCTGTGAAAAATATACACAGTTGTTGGATTAGGTTATAGGCGGGATACAACCTTCATAGGATCCTTAGAATTTTGGGGAGAAAACCTTGAAACTGGTAAGAAAACTTCCAGGAATCAGAACTGTATGGAGTCGAGGTTCTCAGACTGTCAGATGAAAGTCTAAATGTCTATATATTTTTGGATGATGTTATTTTGGTCTAACAATGGGAAGATATATCATATTATGAATATAACTGATTGATTTGATGAAATCAGATGAATTAAATTGTCACTAAAACGATCAAATCAAATATTTAAAATATTTTATATTGTCAATATTACATGTGGCTTAACCATAGTAGGCCTATATCATAACATAGAAGTAAAGGTCCCCCCGCTGTTTTGTTTGCGATATCACAATGAAGTAATGGAACTCGCCTGTAAAGGCGCATGACCAGGAATATGCCGACCAGAGTTAAACCAACCAGAAGAAATAGTGGCGCGCTGAACAAGCGTTATGGCGAAGGCAATGAGTGATGGTGTTAGACAGTTTATTTTGTGTTGATATAAGTTGTGTTATTGTCAGCATTGAATGTCCAGTAGCTCAACGGACGATGATATATATTATCAAGCCGAGTGGCTTTGGTCCTTCATGCAAAACGCCCAAGCGAGTGGACAAGAAATCCCATCGGGACTTTTTGAAATCCTGAGATTTAAAACCTTACCATCCAAGAGCTACGCTCAGATTTCACCTTCCAGGTGTTCTGCCTATGGGCAAGGGAGTCGCTTACTTGAACTTACATTCGACGACCTGGAGTGGTTTGTGAGCTCTGACTTTTCAACCGTAGATATTGGCAAATCATTAAATGTCCATCCCAGCTCCATTCGACAGCAATTAATTCAGTATGGTCAGTTCTCTGCCATTTCTGCCCTCATTAAGAGTGTGTTGGTCCAGTATCCAAATACGGGATATAAAATTATGTCTGATCACCTGCGATTCATAGGACATAAAGAGAAGGCATTATCCAACTTTCTTTCTGAATCTGGGCTCCGAGAAACTGATCCATAACTGCCCCAGGAAAGTATTGGTGATGGTACTGATTGTAGCAAAAACATGCTTTCTATGTAGAGGCTACGCTATGCTTACATCGGACGTCAACAAATAAGTTAGATTCTATTTTGTGAAATATAGGCACATATGACATGCTGCTCCCTACACGCTTCCCTATACGCGGACAGTGTAGCCATTCTCATTCACTTTTGATGCCACCAAAACAGGCCAATTTTGAGCATGGGGTACTGCACGTGTGCAGTGAGGAGCCTGGCCACGCGCTTCATTCAGGACACAATTCTGTTCAAGGAACTTGAACTCATGAAGTTCAGTTTTCTCTTGAAATTCTGCGAGCCCACAAAGTTGCGCTCCAAGGTCTGTAGCATCAAACAGGCACTACCATTACCATTTTGAGGTGCCCACTGATGGTGGCCAACGGACTGGTAAATGCACTGGTCATTGCAGATTACCACTATGTGCCACTGTTAAGAATGTTAAGAAGTACCACTTCTTTGCCAATAACAACTCTTCAGACACTCTTCTTCACCTATTCAAAATGTGGTAGTTTAATGGTTTGCCATCAAGAGTCAGAAGTGATAAAGGAGGGGAACATCGAGGAGTGGCTGAATACATGATTGAGAGAAGAGGGCCTGGAAGAGGAAGTCACATAACTGGTCAATCTGTTCATAATCAAAGGTGACAAACTGCACAAAAAAAGTATATGTATGTGTGTGTTTGTTCATCTAGGGTTGAGAGGCTGTGGTTGATTATGTGAGGGGGTGTGGCTAGCCTCTTCAACAGTCTCTTCTCTTACACGGAAGATCCTCAAACCCCGAGAACAAAAAGCATTTGTTTTTTTGCCGTGTTTTTGCCATGGATTCAAGGTATGGACATTGAATAAAATGTTTGCACAGCTGAGGGCACACTTTGGCCTTGCTAATTACTAAGGGGATATTATTCCAAACATGTCTGTTTGATCATTTCTGTGTTATCTTTGACCTGGTATTCCCGAAACCACCCCACTGATCCTGCAGTTTGGAGTGGCATTTAAGTAACGTTCACACCACAATGTCCAAAGTGTCAAAGTTTACATTCAAAGTCTGTGCAGACGCGCGTCTTGGGCGTCATGCGTTTTTGCGGCACATTTCGAGCACTTTCTGCGGTGTAAATCCTGGGTTTTGAGCGTCAGACAGTGTTGTTCTTCCATCGCACAGCTACAAAGGGAAACACAACAACCCCTCCACTGCGCATGTGCGCTCAACGCCTCGGACACGCATCTGCTGGTGAGTTTATTATTTGGACGCACATCCGAGGAGAGGGAAGAGAGAGAGAGAGTCTGCCTTCAAATGTACAGGCGTTGAACTCCCGCGTAGGGCGCAAATTGGACGCCGCAGTCTGAACACAGTTTAATGGAGTCATAGGTGCACTGTTCATGGAACCTGTCCCATAGACAAATTTGCAGTTGACCCCATTTACCTGACAAAAACAAATTGTAGAAAAGAAAGATGTAAAATGATGATTTGCATTTGCAACTCCAATGTCCTGTTTGCGACAGTAAACAACTTAACTATCCAGCTCATTTGCCTTTAGAAGTAATTAAAAGTCTAAATTTGGTGGGTCTGAAGGTTCACTAGTCCGATAATTCTGAAATTTTAAGGTTCACTAGTCCAAAGGTTCACGGGTCCGAAATTTCCCCAAAATGTTAAGGTTCATTAGTCCGAAAGTCCAAGATGTTCCCTTGTTATTTTTATATACACAGTACAACTTGGAGTGCCACCTGTGAGCAGCAGGTACACTAAACGTTGTGACGAGCCCCAGTGTGTGTCTGCTGCTGTGGCAGGCTTCGTGCGCACCTTACAGACTGACTACATCCCGATGCCGTCTATGCCCTTTTTAGCCCTATGAGGAACTTTCAGACTAGCAAACCTTCGGACTAGCGAACCTTCGGACTCGTGGGGGGTAACCCTAAATTCAATCTCACAACACAAATAACTTGCATTTTTTGTACAAATAAATAAATCAAATCAAATCAAATCAATTTATTTTTGTAAGGCCCAAAATCACAACAACAGTTGCCTCTGAGGGCCACAGGGAGAAATGAATCAACAATGTCTGTGGTGGCGATGGAGTCAGACAATGTCTGTGGTGGCGAGGGACGATGTCCCAGGGTCCTCTGTCCTTAGACTCTCCTTCTCGGCCAGGAAAAACTACCAAAAAAACCTCTTTGGGAAAAAAGCGTAGAAACCTGGAGGAGTTCCAGTGAAGGAGAGATCCGACTCTCACAGACGGACAGACGGACACGAGGAGACTGGAGCTGGACCCACTCTTCAGGCAGATGAGGGACCGACTGAGGCGAACTGGACCCACTCTTCAGGCAGATGAGGGACCGACTGAGGCGAACTGGACCCACTCTTCAGGCAGATGAGGGACCGACTGAGGCGAACTGGACCCACTCTTCAGATGAGGGACCGACTGAGGCGAACTGGACCCACTCTTCAGGCAGAAGAGGGACCGTCTGAGGCGAGCTGGACCCACTCTTCAGGCAGATGAGGGACCGTCGGAGGCGAGCTGGACCCACTCTTCCGGCAGATGAGGGACCGTCTGAGGCGAACTGGACCCACTCTTCAGGCAGATGAGGGACCGACTGAGGCGAGCTGGGCCCACTCTTCAGGCAGATGAGGGACCGTCGGAGTCGAGCTGGACCCACTCTTCAGGCAGATGAGGGACCGTCGGGGGCGAGCTGGACCCACTCCTCAGGCAGATGAGGGACCGTCCACACAGGGCAGGGACCACTTCACCAGGGGAGGGGCATCTGGGTCCACAGGTCCTCAGGAGTGAGAGAAAGAAAAGAAGGCGGTGAACAGTTTGCAAGTGGAATCAAAAAATAAATATTGTTTGATAGCATAAGTAGTCAGAAGAAGAAGAGGATAGTGCTCAAGCTGCCATACTTCCCCCAGCATAGTTACTCCTAGGGCAGCATAGCTAAAGCTGTGGGTTTATGTTTCTGTTCCTAACTAGTCTGACCATAAGCGATTTCGAAGAGGAACGTTTTAAGCCTGGACTTAACTGTGTCAGCATATTTAACATGGGTCGGGAGCTGATTCCATAACACAGGAGCTTGGTAGCTAAACAATCTACCTCCTACAGTACTTTTAGAGACTCTTGGGACCACCAGAAGGCTCTACCTCCTACAGTACTTTTAGAGACTCTTGGCACCACCAGAAGGCCGGCATTCTGAGAGCGAAGAGCTCTGTTTGGATGATATGGTTCTATAGCATCTTTGAGGTAGGATGGGGCCATGTCATTTATGGCTTTGTAGGTCAGGAGGAGGAGTTTAAATTTGATTCTAGATTCGACGGGGAGCCAGTGAAGAGACTTCAGCACCGGCGTAATGTGCTCTCTTCTTTTTGTTCCTGTTAGTAATCTTGCTGCTGCATTTTGAACCAGTTGAAAGCTTTTTATGGAGCTTTTAGGACACGCTGCAAGCAGGGAGTTACAGTAGTCTAATCTAGTCGTTACAAATGCATGGATAAGTTTTTCGGCATCACTTTTAGGCAGGATTCTTCTGATTTTGGCTATGTTGCGCAAATGGAAATAGGCTGTTTTACAAGCTTGATTTATATGAGCTTTAAATGAGAGCTCCTGGTCAAATAAGACTCCAAGGTTTCTTACAGTAGAACTGGAGGCTACACTGACTTTGTCCAGTGTGACTATCTCCTCAGATAGAGAGTCTCGTAGACGCTTAGGGCCAAGCACAATGACCTCGGTTTTTTCAGGGTTAAGAAGCAGGTAGTTTAGTGTCATCCAGGTTTTTATCTCCTTCACACAAGTACTAAGTCTGTCTACTTGATCGCTCTGATCAGGTTTCATTGATAAATACAGCTGAGTGTCGTCTGCATAGCAGTGGAAGTTAATGTCATGCTTTCTGATAATGTTGCCTAATGGCAGCATATAAAGAGTAAACAGAATTGGACCGAGTACCGAACCCTGTGGCACACCGTAAATTACTTTAGAGCTTGGTGAGGAGCTCTGGTTTACATTAACAAATTGGAACCTATCAGATAGTAGAAAAAGCTTCAGTTGTAGTCATCTGGACTCAGTTTGAAAAATTAGACGTTTCGACTCTCATCCAAGAGTCATTGTCAATAAAAGAATTTAGATCGGGAACTCCGATATTAATACTGTTCTGTGGTAAGACCCGCCCATTGGGAGGAGCCTTCCTGAAGTAGAAGGAGTTGTTTGTTTCAACAGAAACTCCCCCCTTGTATCTACCGAGCTAGCCTATTCAGAATCTTAATGGGCTATTAGAATCCTCTTTGTCTTTGTGAGACCCTGGCTCAACCACCCTGAGTACCTGATTAGCATCCGAATGTCCTTGTCCTGGTCCTCTTCCTTTCCAGGGGTTCAGTAACCCATTATAAATAACAGGAAGATTAAACCTTAGCCCTCCATTTCTGTTTAAAGAAGGTCTTTCTTTTTTAACAAAAATAGCTTCCTTGACTCCTCTTTCAAACCATCTTTTCTCCTGCTTAAAACCTTCACCTCACCGTCTTCAAACGAGTGATTAGAGGCTTCAAGATGGAGATGCACGGCGCTCTGTGGTCCTGAACTTGTATTTCTTCTGTGCTGATAAAGCCTCTTGTGTAGAGGCTGTTTAGTCTCACCTATGTACCGTTCTTTACAGCTTTCTTCACTGCATTGGATCGAATAAACTACATTGGTCTGTTTTTGAGTCGGCAACTTGTCCTTAGGGTGAACCAGTTTTTGTCTTAAAGTGTTTCCTGGTTTAAAATAAACAGGGACTTCGTGTTGTCTAAAAATTCTCTGCAGTTTTTCCGAGAGGCCAGACACATAAGGGATAGAAACACCCTTCCTTCTCTGTTCAGTTTCCCTTTTGTCCTGCTTTTTGGTTCTCTTCACTCTGTTGAGGGCCCAAGCGGGGTAACCACAGGCTGAGAGGGCATTTCGGACATGTTTTTCCTCTTTCTTCTTGCCCTCTGAGCTGGTGGGCACACCTTGAGCTCTGTGTTGTAAGGTTCTGATCACCCCCAGCTTGTGCTGTAGTGGGTGGTTGGAACCAAAGAGCAGATACTGGTCCGTGTGTGTAGGTTTCCTATATACTTCTATTTGGAGTTTCCCGTCCTCTCCTCTGATCGTGGAACAATCAAGAAAGGCCAAGCGATTCTCCTTAGCGTCTTCTCTTGTAAGGAGAATCGCTTGGCCTTTCTTGATTGTTCCACGAATGAGGGATTACACCGACAACCTATCAGATAGATAGGATTTAAACCAGCTGAGGGCTGTTCCTCCAACACCTACATCACATTCTAACCTCTGCAGTAGAATGTTGTGGTCAATGGTGTCAAACGCTGCGCTCAGGTCCAACAGAACCAGGATTGAGACCAGTCCATCGTCAGCGGCTAATAACAAATCATTTGTGACTTTAACTAGTGCAGTTTCAGTGCTGTGGTGGGCTCTGAACCCTGACTGGAAAACTTCAAATAAGTTATTGTCCTGCAGGTGGCGACAAAGCTGTTTTACTACAACTTTTTCAAGGATTTTAGAGACGAAGGGAAGATTTGAAATAGGTCTGTAGTTTACCAATAGGTCGGGATCTAGATTAGGCTTTTTCAGAAGAAGTTTAATGACTGCATGTTTGAAGGACTGTGGAGCATAGCCACTTTGGAGTGAAGTATTTATTATATTAAGAATAGGGTCTATAATTAGGGGGAGAATGTCTTTGAGGAGTCTGCTTGGAATGGGGTCTAGGACACAAGTTGAAGTTTTAGAGGACATAATGGCTGAAGTTATCTCTGCGTGATCAACAGCTGTGAACCTTTCTAGGTTTACAGGTGGATTTATATGGGACGTTAGATTTACAGCTTGGGCTAGTTCAGGGCTAATAGCGGGGGTAATTTCATCTAATTTATCTCTGATTGTTTTTATTTTATGTTTAAAAAATAGGAGGAAATCATCAGAGCTAAGTGTAGCTGGGATTGAGGGCTCTACTGCTGTGACAGTTTGTTAGCCTAGCTACAGTGCTGAAAAGGAATTTAGTGTTACTTTTGTTGACTTCTATTAGATTTGAATAATATCTGGTTTGGGCCTTACGCAGAGCCTGCTTATAGGACAGCAGGCAACTTTTCCATGCTTTTAGGGATTCTTCGGTGTGAGAGCGACGAAATAATCCCTCTAACTTTCTAACCCTTTGTTTATGTGAACGCAGTTCTTGGTTGTACCATGGGGAGGCGCGCTTTGGCCTAATGACCTTCTGTTTTAACAGCGCTACAACGTCAAGAGCAGACTTCAGAGAATTCATGGTCAAGTCAACACATTGATCACTTAAACTGGGACTAAAGCTGTTCTCAGCAGGATCACATGACAGGATCACATGACATGATCACATGACATGATCACATGACATGATCACATGACATGATCACATGACATGTCACTGAATATTGGCTCTATTATTTCTTTGAATTTTGAGATAGATTTTTCAGATATTGTCCTTTTTATTATAACTTTATTTTGTGGGACTGGATGATCTTTAAGAATAAACTGAAAGGTAATTAGGAAATGATCTGACAATATAGGGTTTTGAGGGAGGACAATGAGGTCACTAATCTCTGTTCCATACGTTAGGACAAGATCCAGAGTGTTCTTGTGAGTGTGAGTCGGTTTATTTACATTCTGAGTGAAACCAATGCTGTCTAACAAGGCTCTGAAGGCATTACTGAGAGCGTCATCACTCATGTTCACGTGGATATTAAAGTCTCCAACTATAACTATTTTATCCCAGGCTAACACTAAGTTTGATATAAAGTCAGAAAACTCTGTTAAAAACTCTGAATAGGGACCAGGAGGTCGGTAGATAACTATGAACAAAACTCCTTTTTGGTTTTTCATATTTGGACATGTGATCGACAGCATAAGGCTTTCAAATGAGTGAAATGCATTGTTAGTTTTAGGGCTCATGAGTCGCTTGAGTGTGAGATCACTGCCACACCACCACCTCGGCCTGTGCTCCTGGCAGTCTGAAAGTTAACATGGGTGGGTGGGGTGGACTCATTTAGTCTGACGTAGTCGTCTTGTTGAAGCCACGTTTCAGTTAGAGCTAGAAGATCTATGTTATAGTCACTAATTAATTCATTAACTAAGAGCGATTTGGAGGAAATTGCTCTAATGTTTAGCAGTCCACATTTTACGTGTTTATTCATTTGTGTATTTGTGTCATTTGTGATTGTTATTTTCCTTAAGTTATTTGGTCTGACGCCTGAAATAGTTTTTCTGAGATGTGACTTTTTGGCATTATTTGTACGAGGGACACGAGGGACACGAGGGACACACACAGTCTCTATCTGTCTTGGATCTGAACACTTCACATGTGACAGAACGGGCGAGAGTTCAGCGACAGAGGAGCGTCTTGAACTGCTGCTCTGCACCTGGGGCTCATCCCTAGATGGTCACTTAACACGACTAAGACTATCGGTCAAATTCCGAACTAATAGGGATGTACCCTCCGAAGTCGGATGGATGCCATCCCTGCGTATGAGCCCGGGCTTTCCCCAAAACGCACTCCAGTTATCAATAAAGACAACGTTGTTTTGAGGGCACCATCTGGATAACCAGTTGTTGAATGCTGAGAGACGGCTGTACAATTCAGCATTGATCCGATTGGGCAGGGGACCAGAAAATATTACAGTGTCCGACATCGACTTCGCTAGGTCACACACCGCGGCTACTTGAACTTTGAGCACCTCTGATTGTCTCCGCCGGGCGTCGTTACCGCCTGCGTGAACCACGACTCGCCGGAAACGGGTCCTGCTCCGCTTTAAGATCCTAAGGTTTCCTTCGATGTCACCCATTCTGGCCCCCGGGTAACACCTAACGCTAGCAGCTGGCAGCTTCACGTCTCTAACAATAGAACTCCCGATTACAAGAGTTTCTCTTGTGTGTTCAGCGGGCGTGTGATCGCTGAGGGGAGAAAACCTACTATAGACGTGAAGCTCACGGCGCTCTGAGGTTCGGCGTTTAGCGCCTTGTCCCCTCCGAACTGTCACAAATTGGTCCCTATTCTGTTCCTGGTCTAGTCCCGGCTGCACGGGAGACGCTGAGGGGCTGAGCTCGGCCTTACTGCTAATGCTAATGCTAATGCTAATGCTACGCCCTGCAGCGCGGTCCGGTAGCCCTCGCGCTAAAACCGAACTATAACTGGACTTAAGCTCCTCTAAACAGCGGATCCGCGCTTCTAACTCCGTAACCCTGGCCTCCAAAACTACCACTACACTGCACTTCACGCACCTATCATCAGAGAAGGAGCCAGGGTTCTGACTCGACATATGACAGCTCAAACAGGTAAAGGTAGATCCAGCCATGACGCTAGCGGCTAGGCTAGTTCAGGCTGGAGCTAGAGAGTGAGGAGGGCTTTTTAATCCACGAAATACTGAAAAGCGAGCGGCTTGAGGCTCCGGATTGTTTGCGGAGAAATCAAACGTTCACTTTCGTGTATATGATGCGTAAATAGTGTGTATAATTCGTGGATTAATCGGTAAAAGGCTCTAAGAACGAACAGCTCTGAAAACGCGACACACTCACCGGAAATGACGTCACCTCACTCCTCGGTGAATACCTACATACATGAGTACATACATACATGCATGTAAATTAGAGATAATAATATCTACTACATGAGATCATACAAGACTGTTATTAATTTGTCAACGGAAAAGCAAATCTACCCTTAAAATAATCCAGTCTCATGTTCATACATATATTTGTTATTGTCATCATCAAATTCATGAGCAGTAAATATTGCTTTTAGGTTTTCTGCTGCCTGGTACAACTGACTTTACTACTGTCATCTACCGCTGCAGTTGGGTAGTAGTGAGGTATTTGTGATTTGCATATGTATTATAGTGTTCTCAACATGTTAATGGCAATATATTTTACAATAGGATAATCTTGAATAGGAGGGTGAAATGCAGGAAGATCATGTGCCACATCAGATGTTTGTCCAGCCAACCATTAACCATGTTAATCAGGATCAGCAGGACCCTTTGAACCATATTGATCCATGTCGGTGATCTCACAACCATGGACTGGACATATACCTTTAAGTTATAGGATTACTTTATAATCTGTCCTTTCCTCCTGTATCTACTGCGTTGTAACAGCGAAATTTCCCCTTGTGTGGACATTAAAGGATTATCTTATCTTATTTAAAGCCTTTTGTGATCTAACCAACTAATCCGTTAATTGAAGGAATTATAATTTTATTACATTTTGGAATCTGGTTAATTAATTAATTGATTAATTAAATTTAAGTACCAAACAATGAATACAACTTTGAGTTCACTAAAACTATATTTGTCATGTGGTTATTTTTTTATGAGGTAAATTATACTTTATTAACATCAACTACTCAGACTGCAGGCCTAGTCTCCAAAAATTCTAAATATTGTAGATTATGTATAATACAATTATAGATATCTTTATTTCACTAGGTAAATCATCTTGCTCTTGCCGCATGGTTTTTAATTGTAGATTTCCCTTAGGTCGTACAGTGTTTTCTTGCATTAGATTTATTTCAAAGAATTTTCTTCTCAGAATGTAAGCAGATAATTAGATATTAAGAAAATTATGGCGGCACTTCAGCAGGGTTAGGGGTCATTGTGCCACAGCCCCCAGGTCACATGCTACGTCTGAGTCCACATGCCTTAAGGCCTATTAAACATGATATGTTACTATGTTATAATAGGCTATAAGTCATTATCATATACAAAGACAACTGGCCTATAAGGTTACTAACTTTTTTTGAAAGTGATAAAAGTCAGGCTCTTGTTGATTGCTTGGTTTGTCTATGTATACCAGCACGCCAAGTCCGGACCCGAAGCAATTTTTCCTGGTCCCAGTTTCCCATTATTAAAAATATGTTTTAGTTTTTTCGCACCGCTTCCGTGACGCACTTCACTCTGCGCTGCTTTGTGGCAGCTCCGCTGCAGCATCTGCCGCAGAAAAGTTGAGCTTTGTTCAACTTTTCTGCATCGGCTGCTCAAACACCCCTGACGCGTCTGATGCTCAGAACACAGGATTTGCTCCACTAAAACGCTGGACACCCAAGATGCGCGTCCACATAGACTTTGAATGCAAACTGGGTTGTGTGAACGCTCCTTTAGGGTCAAAAGGAGACCACACTGTGCTGGCTGCATCTAATTATAGCGCATTTATTTCGGGTGAAATTTTGTATGTTGAGAGAAAATTTACCAAAAATAGTGTTTTGCCTGTAATGTGTCCCCTGTAATGTGTCCCCTGTAATGTGTCCCCTGTAATGTGTCCCCTTAAGTGCGCGTGATAAAAGTAAGACATGACTCAAGACACAACATAACACCTTTTAATTTGTACATCAGCCTGTCCAGGGACAACAGATGGAGCCTGTGATGAAAATATGGCATATTTATATTCATTAATATTCACTGTCCTTTACTAAATAAATACGTGAATAAAATAAAGCACTGGAATTAGTCTTGATTTAAATCAGATGCCCTTCCAATTTCAAGCAGCCACATTACTGTAATTTACCTTTTTTTTTTACGTTTACCTTTGTAATCATCTGGAATACGTTGGAGAGTTTGCTTCTCATCTAAGAAACTTTCAACATTAAATAAACCATGGTCTAATTTTTTTTTTAGAAGATAAATTGCATTTTTCTTTTTTTTTTCCAATGTTGTCGAGGCCTGGCACCACTTACTGTCAAATTCCACCCAGTGTATGAGTTACTAAACAGTCAAAGGTGCCGTTTTATTGTGTCCCAGGGTTTCTAACAGTGATGAATGCTCAGAGGATTCATAAGATTGTTGATCAATAGCAATGACTGGAGAATTACAGCAAGAATAGAGGTAGATTTATGGTCGTGTGAAAAGGCTGTGGACTCCGAGACAAGCCCTGTCCGCACTCGTGAAGGATAACAAATGCAATGCTTTCACAGATTGAAAATCCAATCAAAGAGACTTTTAAAGCAATGGTAAAGTGTCTGCTTGTTAGGGAATAAAAGTTTAGCTGGAAAGAATGAGGAGAATCAGAGAAAGTCTTACTTGCAGATCAATTATTCATATTTCAAAATGTGTTTTGGCTGGTTTTGGTACCTTCAGGGGTTGTTATTAGCACAAGCAAATACTAGTAGATGTTTGATGGAAGGTGCACTTTTGAACTTTTCTAGGGGAAGTTCAGGAATGCACGTCTGCATGTCTCCATGAAGATGATATCGTTTTGCCAAGAGTTTTCCAATTAAACTTAAAATCTTAACGGTGCTGCACCTGATTTTTACCGTCCAAAAAAAAACATGTTCAACAGAACTAATTCAACTGCTCACTTATCTGATGTATACCGAACATCCCAAATATTCAAAAGCAACACGTTTTCACAACGTTAAGAGTCCAAAGCAGAGTTTACTGTCACACTAAAGCTAGCAAACATTAGGATGTAAACAGCCCAGGTTGTGTTTCAGACGAGATAACGCTCTATAATTCCGTAGATGCAGATAGTATACAGCAGCCTCAGCCTCACTTTGACTTAGTTCATTTTGACTTTATGACATTAAAGAACATCACGTACAGTCATTTTAATGGAGAGGGGTCTGATTAAAAAAAAAAGAATCCATGCAGATCTAACCAAACGTGTACAGTTTCTTTCTGGCTCATATCTGAAAGCCTGCACACTTCAGGACTGGGCCACAGAGATCACAAACTTATCTGAAATGGGAAGATGAACTTGCTCACAATGAGTGATTGTTTTGCAAGCTATTTTTGATTGCTAAAAAATATCTGAATAAGTGGATAATAGCTACGTCTATTGTCATAATGTGTAACATTTTAGACAAAGCATTTCCATGGAGACAAGCAGGTGATAGACCCCCACAAATGTTACATTCTGTACCCTTAACAATTTGAAATTGGTTTAAATAGAGGATTATATCTTGATTTGGTGTTGATTTGAGTACTGTTTAAAATGTTTTTTGAACCATTTTCCTTGATTAATCAAAAGTTCCCAAAATCAAGATACTTTGAATACATTTAAAAATCTCAACTCAAAGTTGTTTTTTGTGCATGTTTTGAAAATGACAGGAGTTATGTGTTTTACCTTTGACACCACAAAACTGGAGTGTTTTTTGAGGCTCAGAGGGGAGATGACTTACTAAAAGGATTAATGAAACAAGCGTGAATTACAGTTTTTCACAATTGTTAACACCCGTTTCTCAAAACAATAACGGCTTTTTTCAAACTGAACACACAGATCTGAAAACCTCACACACAAAATGCTAAACATGACACTCCCTTTGCAAGATGACTCTTTGCCATCAAATCTCTTACCTGTTCACAAAATGGAACTTGTGTTTTCATTTGGTTCACACAGCCATTTTTTCAAATGACACACACATACCATACATTGAGTCACACAACTAAGCATTTGTCTGCACACTACCAAGCATTTACAGCACACTCAGGTGCAAAGCTGAAAACACAATTATAGAAACAGAACACACCATATGAATGACAATGTGGAAAATGAGCCATTTCTCCTTTTGTAAAATGTCTGTAGGCCGACTTTTGTAAACTTTTGTAGTCAAACATAAAACAGCACACAAATATGCAACCAAAAAAAGTTTACAGTAATTTTAGCACACACAGAACAGAACAGTACAGTACAGTACAATAAACCGTCCCCCCCTCATAAAAAAAATTAGCCATCATGCCTCCGGTTCCTGTCAGGTCAGAGGGCCTCATCGACATCACAGGCAGGGTGCTCCCTGTCTAGGCAGCGTGGGAAGAATCGCCTTGAGTGGCACATGAAGCCCTGACAGGCCTCCACACTGACGTTGCCACAAGCCTCCTCCAGGGGCCTCCTCCAGGGGCTTCCTCCATGGCCTGGAGCAGTGGGACCAGGCCCTGTGCGTTCCGTTCGTAGACCTTCCACCTCCATGCTGAAAATAATTCCTCTATTGGATTAAGGAAGGGAGAGTAAGGTGGAAGAAATAGAGTGGGTGGTTCCACTAGAGCAGCCCTATGGAAACTGACGTTGTCCCAGATGACAAGATAATGGATCCGATGTGGGACATTCATCCAACCAGGTGGTATCAGCAGGTCATGCAGGCCATCCAGGAAGGTAAGGAGACGGGCAGTATTATAGGCACCTAGGTGGGCATGATGGTGGAGGATGCCATGATGTTTCATGGCCGCACACATCGTGATGTTGCCACCACGCTGGCCGGGGACCTCAACAATGGCCCGCTGGCCAATGACATTTCTGCTCCAGCGCCTCTTCTTCACGAGGTTGAATCCAACCTCATCAATGAAAATGTACTCATTCACCTCCATTGCAGTGTCATGCTCCTGGATCCGCTGACACAGACAACATGAGAAAGTTTGAGTTAAAGTATGGACACAGAGACATCAATACAGTGGGCTATAGTGAGACACTGTAGAAAATACATGTAAATACACTTATATTGGATTACAGGTACAATACATGCATGTTTCAGTGCTGAAAGTATGGGACAAACTCTCGCCGGAGCTCTTTGATGTGGTCTGTGTTACGGTCAAATGGGACCCTGTAGACCTGCTTCATCCTAACATGATTCCTCCGGAGGAGTCTATCTAATGTTGATAGGCGGTGTGGACGTCCCTGAAAGTGCCATGGTCAGCCAGGATCCAGGACTGTAGTTGCCGGAGGGTGATTGTGTTGTTCTCACAAACAATATTTACGACATCTGTCTCCTACTCCTCTGTGAAAATCCGTGCTCTACCTCCACGGTGTGGTTCTCTTTCAGTCCTGCAAAATGCAAATACTGTGAGCACACTATATTCTATTGATATACAGTCAGTATTACAGTAAACAAGGCAAATAGATTTCGTACCTGTTCTCCACCCTGAAGGTTCTTATGATGGCAGCAACTGTGTAGCGGCTGAGGTTGGGTTGGACCCTCTGGCCAGCCTCCCTCATGCTCAAACCATGGTTGAGAACGTGGTCTACCACGGTTGCCCGTATCTCATTAGAGATGGTAACTCTCCTTCTTCTTTCTCCTCCTCCTCCTTCTCCTTGTCCCCCTCCTCTTCTCCCTCTTTGTCCCCCTCCTGTTCCTCTACCTCCTACTCCTCCTCCCCTTGACCCCCTCCTCGTCTTCCTCTTCCTCCTCCTCTCTGTCCTCCTCCTCCTGCCCCTTCCCCTTGTCCTCCTCCTCCTTCCCCTTGTCCTCCTCCTTCCCCTTGTCCTCCTCCTCCTCTCACTCTTACCTCTCTCCTTCTCTGGTTCTCTCCAATGTTCTCCATTGTTCACAAAACAAAACAAGGCACTTTTAAACTGCAGTTGTGATTGCAAATAGCTCAACAGACCTGAAAGTTTAGAGATTTGAATATTTGTGTGTTGTAGTTTGATGCTTTGAGATTTTACTTGAGAACTGTGTGCAACAACCGAAAATTGTGTGTAGTGTTTTGACAGCAAGGTGATTTGTAATTGACATCAGAGTATAAAGAAGGAAAGTCAGAGTCTAATGCAGATAAGGGAGTGTGAAGTGCCAACTTGGGGCGAGCGATTGGTACATGAAGTGAAGGTTGTGCAAATTGTGCCAAATTTTTGCTCTTTGGGTGTTAACTGTGAAAAACTGTAATCTAAGTAGAACTCCAGGTATGTTTTTTATGAGGGGACAATGTTAGACCATGATTAAAAGCTCAATTTGGGATATGTGTCTTTTAAGACATTGCAAAACCAGAATTGAGCAAATCCATATTGCCATATATATATATACATTTTAACCAAACAAAATTACTTGACGTAATGAAGATCAGAAACTGCTGATCCCTCGCGCTCATTTTCAGACCAGAGGAGACCATTCCAGAGTCTAGGCACAACGGCCTAGAAGGATCGATCTTCCGCTCTCCCTGCGGTCACTGGACTCTGTTGTCGCTTGTAAGGGTCGGCTCAAAACCTTTTTATTCAGTCAGGCCTTTTAATTACAGTTGCTTTGGACTGATTTGACTGTATATTGTTGTATGTGTATTGCTCACTGTAAGTTTTTGTGCTTTATAATTTTATTCTGTGTTTTGTGAAGATGTGATGTTTTGTGACTTGGGTCTGTGAAAGGTGAAATTCAATTTACCTTATCATAAGTTTGGGAGTAGGACCACGCCCCTTTCATGCCCTTTCCTGCGGCTACACTATTTAAGTGTCACACACAGGTCACACATATCAGCGTTCGTGACTTTGTGCACCTCCCTCTTCTAATTATTGTAATTGCTCTAAGGGACGGGAGCCTACAGCCCCAAAACTGCATCCATTTCTGTAGACTGTTTCTCGTATGTCAATTAACACTTTGCATCGTAGCTGGGGTTGTGGTCCTTGCTAGTGAAAAGTAAACTTGCACCTTATTCAGTGTATTTGGCCTTTTCCTTCTCAGTGTATAGATTTTTTGGGCTTGTTGAAGGCTGGGAAAGTGTACGCAGAAATCCCTAGGCGTGGGAGGAGACTGGAGTATTGACAAAGTCAATGAGCAGAGCATCGACTGGTTCTGTATCACGCCGTAACTGAAGTGATCTTCAAGCAGCAAGTCAATACTGAGGAGGACGCATGTTTCATCAGCACGTTTTCGAGCACAAAAGTGAAGATTGGTGAACGCTTGTATCTTGTAAACAAGTCAATGGATAAGTATTAGGGGGCATGTTCCTTGAAGGGCCAGTTCCAGGATTTAGCAGGCGTTTAGACACATTAGCCTTGGCATTTTGTATTGTATATTACTGTATACATTATAGGGCAGATAACATGGCTATTTTTTTGTTTAATTTGAGAGACTACTGAAAGAATATACCGCAGAATAAATGCAACCTTTGCGATTTCATAACCCTCATTTTTGTGGTAAGTCTAAGTATTATTAAGTAGTAAGTAGTTTGACAATGAAAACCAAATTGTTTCCTGTAAAACATATTAAAATGATTATCTATCAGGGCCATTTCTAGCTTTGTGAAGGCCCAGTGCAAGATTTCTTCCCCATTGATTGCAAGCTTTATTATCCACATCCATGCAACAATCTACATCACAAGCCTCGACAACACAATAACCCATTGTTTAAAATTATACAATAAAAATGAATAAATTGTGCTGGGAAAGAGCCATTCGAACCCGACCTTTCCGGAGCCAAAGTGTGTACTGTATGAACACAACCCAGATCGGAATCATTCTTTGGATGTCTATGTGCACTCAAAGAAACTGAGTTGTATTAAGTCATCTGTGTTGTAACGGTCCGTGCTGTGTTTTATTGGCAGAATAAGTGCAGTCTGGTTCATGTTGTTAAACGCTTTAATGTCCTACCTGTGTGTCTCTGGTTTTGTCTTCTCCTCTGCTCTTCTTTGGTCCTCCTGTAACTGTTGTATAGATTTGCAAAAAGTGTGGTATAGGCCATTAAAGCCCCTTCTATGCAAATGAATATTATATCATAACATGCAAGGACTTTATTGAGTCATATACCATAAAGCCCTCCTTTGAATTAACCACGCCCACATGTTGCTCGCCCAAGCGTATTGCTGTAATCTGATGAGGTTACACTGAACAGATAATAGAGACGCGGACGCCGATATTTGAAGTACACAATTCGACTGGTCAAGTACTTACTACCACGCTGTGTCCAAAGCCAGCACAGCCTACATGTTGGTATGAATTATACAATCTATGTCTGTGCACTTAGAACGCACCATTTACACTCACCGGCCACTTTATTAGGTCCAACTGTCCAACTGCTTGTTAACGCAAATTTCTAATCAGCCATCACATGGCAGCAACTCAATGCATTTAGGCTGTAGACTTGGTCAATAGGATCTGCTGCAGGTCAAAGCGAGCATCAGAACGGTGAAGAAAGGTGATTTAAGTGACTTTGAACGTGGCGTGGTTGTTGGTGCTAGTTGTGTGCCAGTAGTGCTGGTTTGAGGATTTCAGAAACTGCTGATCTACTGGGATTTTCACGCACATCCATCTCCAGGGTTTACAGAGAATAATCCGAAAAATAAAAAATATCCAGTGAGCGGCAGTTCTGTGGGCGCAAATGCCGTGTTGATGCCAGAGGTCAGAGGAGAATGGCCAGACTGGTTCGAGCTGATAGAAAGACAACAGTAACTCAAATAACCACTCGTTACAACCGAGGTTTGCAGAGGAGCATCTCTGAACGCACAACACGTCCAACTTTGAGGCGGATGAGCTACAGCAGCAGAAGACCACACCGGGTGTCACTCCTGTCAGCTAAGAACAGGAAACTGAGGCTACAATTCGCACAGGATCATCAAAATTGGACAATAGAAGATTGGAGAGACTCGATTTCTGCTGCGACATTCGGATGGCAGGGTCAGAATTTGGCGTAGACAACATGAAAGCAGGATGCATCCTGCCTTGTATCAACGGTTCAGGCTGGTGGTGGTGGTGGTGGTGCAATGGTGTGGGGGATATTTTCTTGGCACACTTTGGGCCCCTTAGAACCAGTTGTGCATCGTGTCAAAACTTGAGTATTGTTTCTGACCATGTCCACCCCTTTATGACCACAGTGTACCCATCTTCTGATGGCTACTTCCCCAAAAGTGGGTCCAACCCGGTACTAGCAAGGTGTATCTAATAAAGTGGCCGGTCAGTGTATGTTGTCACGTTTCGAGTTGTTGAGGAAATGCAATTTGTGTGTTTAGCCATGTTAGCGCCGTATGTTAGCATTAGCATGTTAGCGCTGTATTACATTCCACTTTAAACATGTTCGTAATGAGTTTTGATTGTTTATGATTAGTCCACAAAACAAAGACAGCTTATACACTATATTATATCATAAGTAGCCAGTATTAGTAAGTTCACTTATAAACTAGCACAAATTGCTGTACAGATGGATGTATAATACGTCATATCGGATGTGTGATAATGGTGCGATTCTGCATAGTTTAGATACTTGGTACATTACATACATTTCCTACTTGGTAAGACATTAAACGAATCCCGGCACATTTATTGTATTCTCAGATAATGAATAAAGTTTGCAGGTTTGAAGAACTCCGACTGTACTTGGATCGAGGTAAACAAAAACACAAAGACCAACAGTTGCATGCATTACATAGACCGTTATGAAAAATAAAAGTGACATATTTTTATTTAATTTGTCAATTCGATCTGCTCAGTTGCGGTTAGGGCAATGGTGTCGTCACCTTTCTGGAGCCCAGACTGTGAATGAATTGGAACAGACAGAATGCAATGGAAAAAAAGCTTCCGTATACGGCGACAAGGTGTCGCAAAATGGTGATGACAGCCTTGCCCCAACTGCACGTGATCTGCTCTTTATTAGAAACAGTCTTCTGTTTCTGTTCCTTCATTGATCACTGACAACTTGTCAAATGTTTTTTTGTGTTTGACACATGCAGCATTTTATACCTGGAAATGCTCAGTACATTACAAAAAAATCTATATCAGTTAAACTGTTTTGTAGGGGAGATTACTCCTCAAGACTTTGACTTGTGTGTTAAAGAACTGGTAAGCATTTTATATTTTGCCATAGAAAGGGTATTTTATTCATTATAATTATTTTCTGCCTAAGGAATAGAGGCAGGAGCTGGTAAAGAGGCAGGAGCTGGTGGAGATGAAAGCCTGTTTTTACACCTAAACATATTTTTGGCTTTGTAATGCTTACACTGTTGCTCTTTATAATATATTGAATACATATCCGATAACTGCCAGACAATGTAGCCCAGAACACAAAATCCTCTTTGCTTATATAAATAGTTAAATAGAAAGAACTTACAAAAATAATCTAAAATAAATCAGACCATTTCTATTTTGTTATTGAAAAAGCGGTGTTCAGGTCTGCACACCGGAGGTCGGCTCTCATAAACATATACTTAACACTGTGTCATGGCCCTTTAAAAGACTTGAAAATGAAAAAAAATGATTGCATATTACTGAGAATATACACAATACAAAGTTGTGGTAGGAGATTGAGGCTGAATTATAGAAAATGTAATAATAATAATAATAATAATAATAATAATAATAATAATAGTAATCCCAATTATTCCAAAACAAATTATTTTTAAAAAATATTTATTTCCAAACAAATCAATATATTTTTTCTGTCCCCATTAGGCTATAAAGAATTGCATATGTTTGAAAAAGTTGTTGTGGTCAAGTTGTTCCACTGCTTTCGGCTAATCTACATATCCACATCTGTATTTGACACATTATTGGTTCAGCGTGTGTTTGTCATCGTGTAGCTCCTCCTCCAAAGTGTCTGATCAGACATTTTGGCTCTTCTTCTTTTAACCTCTCAAACTAAACTTTTATTGAGTAAACACGTTTGCCTGACCAGCCTTTCCCAGCACGTTTTGACAGACTACTTTACAAAAGTAGTGAGGGTCTGGGATACAACCCAGTCGCTCCGATTTCCAAAGGGAGTGATTGACAGGCGGATTAAACAATCAGACAAACGTTTTTTTCCGTTCGTGTCAAAAAAAAAAAAATGTGTATAATAATGTTTGAAAAGAACATCGCATTTTGAACGGGTAGAGAGTAAATTAATATATTTAATGATAACTTTCATATAAAATGTTTCTAGCGCTTTAAATATACCTTTCCAGCCTGCTCTGTTAGAATATAGCTGCTTCTGTCCATGCAGCTGTTTTCTTCCTTTTTATTTCTGAAGGGGCAGCAGGTTTAACTCTTACATTACCAAGACGTAACATTGTGGCCTGATATCTGTGGTTTTGGACTGAAACAGATATCACACAATGACATGAATATTGGCTGATACCAATACTGGGCAATTATATTTATGAGCCCATAAAAATATTATGCACAAGGCATTGACAGAACTATCATAACCTAAAATGTATGTTTACTTTATCACCCTACATTGTCCAAAGTGTCCTAACTTTATCTGTCAAACTTTTGTAGATGACATTATCTTGCAACTATTTAACTTGGGATTTAAGCAGAGAGAGATCTGCTGTATGTTGACAATGTTGGTAATAAAACTAATACAACAAGTACTCCTGCTAAAACAAAACATAAAATGCACTATTGTTGTTTGTATTTATTGAAAGACATCTACGAAGACGTTTAAGAAACCTTGGACTCAAAAGGCGAAGTGGTCACAGACAAGAAATGCAGTGCAAGTAAGTAGTGTCCTACATTATATAACATTGTACAATGTTTTATTTTCCAGCATGAACTGAAAATGTGGTCCCCTCAACAAGGGATAAGAGCCATGCTTAAGTAATAAGGGATGTGAGAGGAGTGCGACCTTGCTACAGGTCATTTTATTGTGTGTTCTGTATTTTTGTGCTTGATAAATGCATATATTGTGGAAGTTTTCTAACTGGTTATTTCAATGTTGCATTTACTTTTGAGGAATGACATAGCACAAGTGATGCGGGACTTAGATCCTGTCCGAAATCGATATCCTGGACAGAAAAATATTTTAAGACGGAACTACATAAGCAAAGGCCCAAATGACACCTGGCACTTTGACGGTATCTAGAATATAATTGTGAATAACTACTACTTAATATCTGCTGATGTACTTGTATTTGTGACTTTCAGATTGATCTCTCAAATGATATTTTCATTTTTGTAAAATTAACATAAATATTAATGATTATAAAATTAATAATCATCATTTTATAACATTATTTTTAGTACGATACAGATTTAAGACTAATTTGGAATGACAGCAAGCCACAAAAACATTGTGCCCTAGACAACATATTACCAAATGTATTTCATTTCAGATTAAATCTGATGACGTTTAACTTTATGGTTTAATTTCATACAGGAAATTACAAACTGAAGTTTTTTGGGCTATGGATTTTAATAAATATTTTCAAGAAAAGTTATTTGGTTGAAAGTTGGAACAACAAATTGCAAACCAGCAGTGATTGCGAAATATTTTTACAATGCTGTAAAGGAACTTGGAGGTAGGAGTAAAGGTTCTAGAATATAAAATAATGTATAGGTAAATCATTTTTATGTTTAAATGTGTTTGTTGTTGAGCAGTCTTCAAATCGTATGAATGCCAATGCCAGGACAATGCCTGCAAAATCTGACAACTTCAACAATTTCATATTTTATCGTGCTAATCGTTCTTTCAGAATGGTAACATCTGTTCACAACCAGGCAATATTTCATATTTAACTATCAGACTTCTTTCATCTGTTTGTTGTATCAATTTTGTTTTGTGTTGTGTATTTTTAGAGAACAGAAAGCTTTAACAGCATTTTGAAAAAAACCTGGAAAAGAAAGTGTGTCTACATTTGAGGTGTGTCTGTGCGTGCGTACGTACGTGCGTGTGTACGTGCGTGCGTACGTGTGTGTGTACGTGCATGCGCGCGTGCGTGCGTGCGATATTTGTATGTATAGATTTACTGTTTATGAAAGGCATGTAAATTCCAATCATAACTACATATTTCTGTTACTATAGCTTATGATGGAGTCTGGTATCCTGGAGCTTGACAATCCTATTCACATGTAAGTAAAGGTTATGTACTAAATCATAATTTTTGCCGGTGTGCGATTTATATTCAGCAGCATAACCAGCGTAAACAACAAAAAATATGTTATATCCAAAGTATGTATTTTTCTTCTCTATTATACATTGTTTGGCTGGTGCAATTAATATCCTGGAAAATACGGTTCTTTGAAAACATGGAATTATCACATTTTTCATATTATTGGAACTGTAAGATCAAAGCTAATTTTAAAATGGTCTGAAAACATTTTTCATATTTGTCACAAGGATGCTCTTGTTTTGACAGAACTCGATCCCACAATTTTGTATAATCCCTGCCATGGATTTGACTGCACAGTAATTATATAATGTTTGTACTTCATAGTTGTTGCATAATATCTCACTTGTATGCAATGCTATTATAGAATAGTGTAAAAACATGGTGTAGGAATCTGTGTTAATTTTGGCCATTTGATTTTATAAACCCAAAAGTGGGGAATAAAGGAAAACATATCATGCAACACAATAAAAATGTCAGCAATTTTTGTGATTATTCCACACATTAAAAAATATTGCACAAAGTACAAATGTTTCTGTTTATAGTAGCCATGTGTTAAAATTGAACACACATCATTTGTATATCGATCATACTTGAGTATGTGCTTTTGGGCATGTCAAAGTAACATGGTAATGTAATTTCTTGTCTTTTAGACACTGCCTGCAGTATGCTCTATTCCCAGTTCTGCAGGAGGACCTGTCAAATGAGCAACGAATGTGGAACTCTCATGATATCCGCAAGCAGAAGAATGGATTTGGTCCATTTTGGAAGCCAGACTTGCTCTATATGTCACCCCCTGCAGGTATATTCCAACATGATAACTGTCCATAATATTTCTGGATGTCCATTGTGATTAAAGCTCACCACCACCTCTTGTCAGTGGTGCGTAGTCATGGCAATCAAGACAGTGATTGGCAAATACAATCTAAAATTACCGTGTGTCACAACCATATATGACATTTTTTTAAAAGATGTCCAAATTCGCCCTTTTATCCTCCCCTTTGCCCCTAAAGCTTCGGTATCACCGCTGGGAATGGTTCTGCTTTTACCATAGTGGCAAAATCTGTGGCCGTGTTGAGAGGCCCGTTCAGGTTCAGGAAAAACTTCCACCAAACAGTTGTGAAGATGTAGATACACTTTTATGCAGTAAATAGTATATGTTTAGCGCAAGGTAAATATATTGAGAAGTTCACCTCAAATGAAGATTAATAAAATCAGAAAAGGGTTTATGACCAATGTATAACAAAACAATAATAATAGCAACGTCTATAGAATCAAAAAAGGCATGCATAAATTAGAAATTCATGAAAAAAAAGTAAACTCGAATATAAGAGCGATTCCATGTTAGGGATCATCTCAAAATGGGTTGAAGTTGAAAAGACATAATATTTTTCATCTGGGAGGGTTGAACCTACATTTCGTTTTTTTGTTGCTTTGAAGCTTCAATACATCGTTGTGGCAGTAATTGTTTTGAAATGCTAAAAAACTCTCAGCAACGAGCATTAGGCCAACGTTAGGCGGCGAGTGCGTGCGCGGAGCACGCGGGTGCGTGCGGGGGAGCACGGCGCGCCGTGGCCCGCACGGGCGTGCACGCGGTGGGCGTCGCCAACGCGGCTGGTGCAGAAAAGTTGGAAAAGCTTTTTTGAGGCAAGACGCGGCGCAGCAAATGATCAAGAGATTTTGCTACGCACTGACCGAAAGAACGACCAACTCAAACCCGCATGAGGTTTCGGCCAATCACAGAAGACGTGAGATTCTGACTGAGACAAAAGGGCGTGTCCTGCTCCTGTCACTCTGACATGTCTAAGGTCTAAACTCAGGCAATTGACAATTACAGGTTTTGACAAGAAACATGAGTTTCTCACTCTCTCATTCTCTTGAGACGATCTCAATGTGGTCATCTCACAGTTTGGGTTGAATGGGATGTGCCGTAGGGCCCCTAGGGCCCGTGGACCATGTGGATTAAGTAAACAAACATGCGCGACAGGTGACATTATTTGGAGAGTTCATAACTTCTAAATATAAACTTACCAAAGGATGTCGGAACTTACCGAAGGAGACGAAAAAATTAAGTATTTTCAGCTTCAACCCATTTTGAGATGATCCCTTAGTCCTTGATTGTCAGTGCATTTTGTGACATCCATTTTTTTGTGAGGGCTCCTTCTTCTTTTTCAGGACTTTTTGTCCCATTGGCTTTATTAGACAGGACAGTACGGTGTGAAATGGGGATGAGACTGGAGAAGGACATTGCAGCAAAATGTCTAGAGCCAGACTTCGAACACAGAACTCTGTTAAGAGTCCACAGTGTTGATGGGGGAGTCTGTCATGGTGAGGGGGGGGGGCTCCAGGATCCTCTCACTGTCTTCTGGGTGTTGAGCTCCAGGTCATTTAATATGTGGGACAAATTCACTTGCAACCTGTGACAGACATGATTTGACAATCATGTCAGGACATGTTTACTCCAAATAACGTTAGTGTGAGTTTTTTAAAGACGGAGAAGAGAGAATGCTGTGTGTGATTGGACACAGGGTCTGAGGAGGAGAGACTGTCATTGCTGCTGTTAAAGATAAATTCTTCTAAAGAAGAATATAATCAAATATAGCTCTATCGATACATAGTGCTAACTAAATGATAGCCCTATATTTTCCTCAAAAATAGTTAGAACCTCTCTCCAACACATTCTATTGCACACTGTGTGGGTGTGTAATAGTATGTGTTCTGCATACCACACTTCTAAAGCTTCTAAACGCCTCTGTTAAAATCACTTTACAATTTTAGGATCACAAAGTCCGACTTTTTCTCTTGGCATAGCCTCAGAAGAGAGCGCTTTGGTCCCATGTGTTGAAAATGTGCCTGGGAGACCACTCTGTTTCTGCTGCTACGTTCAAGGGCAATGGGTTTAAAGAGCATCTGTTCGGCAATTAATCAAAACCATGGGCCATGTTATAGATAGAAACTGAGTCAGGTGAAGGCAACAGGAACTTGGGAACTCTTTTAATCATGTGTTATGTTTTATAAGTCTTTGCGCTTATGGGTCGGAGCTACTACCCTAAAAACAAAACCTGGATCAAATCAGTGTACTGTTACTTTAAAATGTCAGTACATTTTTCCATTTACACATTTCACATTGGAAGTCAGTTATTCCGTTATTGGCATAATGGACCAATCTAAAAGCACAGTGTTTGTTTTATTCTAGTATGAACCAACCAATAGTTCCAATCAGACGCCACTCGCCCTTTTCTTTTTTGGCCTTAGACAGGAAAGTACAGTGTGAAATGGGGGGGTGAAATGATTAGAATCAGGATTAAAACTCACAACACTGCGGCCGGCTGCACTAGGAGCCTGGCATACGCGTGCTGTGCCTTATACACCCGACCACGGGCAGCACGGATGATGTTCATTTGAAAGATGGACTGCAAAGTTATTTGAAATTGTGCTTTCAAGTAATCATCGGCCGTTAGTATCCAAGTCTTAATATATTCAGATACTATTGATAAAAAACTACTATTTAAAAGAATTACGCTCTTTTGCTGCTGCCGTCTTTTTGCCTTCACCTACACTGAACACTGAGGATATTAACACTGAAGTGGACAGCGATAGCGACCAAAATATGAGTGAATCCTTGTCAAGTGAGCGAATTTCAACGGTTGACGAACAGCATCATCGCCTCGTCGGACGATTAAAATGGAGCGGATGAGAATGATGATGAGGAGACGAGAATGAGATGGTGACTGGACATCGACAGATTTTCTGAATGGTGCGTGTTAAACTGGAATATTTCTCATGAAATTATGTGTTGACGAGGTTCCTTACTGTATTATTTTGAAATAGCAAATTACTAGTCAAACACTTCCACCCCACAAGTCCGAAAGTTCACAAGTCCAATAGTAGCATTATCTAAAGTGCCCGTGCGTGCTGCTGCTCACCAATGTGGCTGATGGAGTCCGCGCTTGCACCGGAATATCCACAGCGCGGCGAACACGTGCTGTGGATCAACACCGGGCTCTTTCGTCCTCTCCCCAGAGGACGCACACTGACACGCACTTCCCAGACAAGTTATTCAGATAACTATAGCAGATAACTATACCTGTGCTGGAGGAGTCCTGACTCACACCGGTACATTTAACTTCCTGGTATAATTATTATAACCAGTAATATGCATAAAGTTAGCAGTTTTGCCGTGAACAGCAGCAGCCATCATGCACAGGGCGTCAGTCAGGCAGCCGCATACGCCGACTACAAAAGCACAGACAACTACCTTACTTTTTCGCATATCCAAGTGGATAGTTCGCAAGGTTTTGGAAACTGTCTTTTGTGAAATGTCGGTAGCTTATAGCACTGGACCAGACTTGCCACACATGCCGCTGAAAGTCCAGGACAAATGTGTCCAAAAACGTCCTCTATTCTTCCGTTTTGGCCACTCAAAGAGCCCGTTTCCCTCTTGAGCAGTGCAGTGCTTCACATCTCCGTGTTGCAAGATTTGTCGTGTAAAACATATAATTCCGCTCTGTTTAGCACATTCCAGACGAGAACAATGAGGGTGCGGCTACAGCATGTTACTGCTGTGACGTCACTGATTTTGCGACAGCGGTTAAAGCATTCGGTTACCAAGGCAATTGCTATGGCGTGTTCTCGGGTTTTGCCGAATTAACTTTAAAACTAACCGTCCAGACTTTGTTGTGAAAAAATGAAAGCTATATTCCACTTATTAACAGACGTTGCAGCCAATCTTTAAAGTTACACCTAGTAACTTTTCACCTAAAGATGTGGGTTATACCAAGTTGTTTTTGTGGGTTTTGGGTTAGGGTTAGAAGTAACAGTCTCTTACTTTATGATTGATGAGTGCAAGAAGAACATGTGTGCTTCTTGCACTGCTCCTCCAGATATGAGTTTAGTTTAGTTTGTATCATTTTAGTTGAAAGTAAAAGTCAGTTTTTAGCAGACTCTTCCTGTTTATCCTTTAGCCTTTTAGATGAATAAAACCTCTCCTCCCACTGCTTCACTGTCAGAAGAGCACGCCATGCGATCTGACCATGGATCTCAGTGCTCCGTCTGCTGTAATCATCGTGCACTTGCTATGTCCCCCCCACTTTCTACATGCAGCCAATTATACACCAGTTACACAAAAATAACCAATGAGACAACAGGAAAAGAGAACCAGCATCCAATCAGAAATTGAGCGAACACGACGAACAGCCAGAGCAGCCAATCAGTGCTCAGAGCAGGGAACGGCCTGACACGTTTCACATGAAACTGCTGCTGTTTAATAGAAAGCTCTGTAACAAACACTGAAGACTGTGTGATTTATGACTTTAAAAAGTTTATACATGAAAAGAACAAGATGATTAAATTACGGTCAGTGTGGGTGTTAATCGCCCGCACCCCAACCGATCGCTTTAGAAGAACCCGCGGGAGTCAAAATCCGCGAAAATCCTTTTTACAGGCCCAAGCATTTGTTTAACAAATAAAAGTACTGTATTAACGTTTGTACTGTACTCTCACCGCTCTCTCCCTCAGCTCACACACGCGCTCTCACCGGCCTCACAAACTTCAATTTGGCAAGCGGTTTTACGTACGTGTCCATATTAATCCTTAACGTTATTGACACAGGTAGAGAAGACGCGGAGAGACTGTTTAGCCAATCAGAATCCAGAACACAATGCATGATGCAAATCCGCGAAGCAGCGAGAGCGTGAAAAGTGAACGTCGTTATAGCGAGGGATCACTGTATCCGGATTTTATTATATTCTGCAAATGGCCAAATTCCCCTGTTTTTAAGACTCAAAAAGATCCGGGGCTTTTGGAAAAACATCTGAGGCTTGAGCCCCCTAAGCCACACCCTCCTGCCACCAAAATATCAAACTGGGGAAAATGGGCAACATTTTTCAGTAATATATCACAGCATAATGTCCATAATAATGTTCCATCTATAATGTCACTTTAAATTCGCTCTTATTTGTTGACTAACACAGGTATACAGGTCAATAATTTGCTGTACACTTCTATTTATTGCAATATATAAAATTATCAAACATATAATTTGTGCAACTGATACTTAGGCATTGTTTGAAAGTCTGAAAGTTTTTACGTTGTGAATAAACACATTCACGTTCGTTGACCTCTCCAGCTGCGGTTTTGGTACATTCATTGTACAACGTTAATGACTGTAATTACCACATGTGACTGCAGTGACTGAGTCTTTAGTGCCATTCTCTCCACAGCCCACACAAACTACACAGCCCTTCCACAAAAACACACATTAGTGCTTGTATCACAGGTTGAAATAGCATTGACAGTGGTGCCTGATGGTCGAGTGGTTAAAGCACAGCACATATGTCGTGAGTTCGAATCCTGATTCCGATGATTTATTGCATGTCCTCCCCCCATTTCACACCAACTTTCCTGTCAATAAAAGCCTTCAGGCACAACATTTAAAAAATAAAACAATAAATAGCATAGACAAGATGGCTGTCTTGAGGATTTGGTCAATTGGAACGATTTACATCTGGTGGTACTCAGAAAGCCTTTTGTTGTTGTTGTTCTTAATGTAAAAGGATTGAAAACTACAGGACTAATGCATGAAAACACAGCCCTATCAGGAGCGCTTAAGCTTGGATTATACTTCCCACATTTTTGCACAGAACCGTCCTTGGAGTTCAAATGTGTAATTTTGACGCGGACCTCACGGACGCGTCAAGCATAAACCTACAGGAGGACAGGCAGAGTCCTGTTAGGAGCAGATCAGACCAGCCTTTCTGCTTTACACTTTTATCAGCATTTAGCAATTGATTGGTGTGACTAGTTCTAAACAGGTAGATTTAAACAAATAAGACAGTTTCCTCAATTAAATACTTTATATGTGATTTACAAATTACACAAGATTGAAATGTATTTATCATGAACTGGGTTTGTTGAATTCTCATGCAGGAGGCCATAAATAAATTTAAAACCAGAACTCAAAATGACCTTCATGTCTGCTTATAATATGTATTTTATCACACAAGTAAACCCCAACAGGAGGCATTAAAACTTGAGGGTGCTTTGGCTTAGGAAAGGTGCTTTATTGGGTCATTTTGTGAGATGAAGTAAGTTGATTGAGTTGAATGCAATTCCCTTGGTGGGTTCCAGTTGTTTCTTTTTCATGTCAATAAAAGGCAATCCCGTTTTCCCCAAAAACTTACAGTAACAATGCATTGTACAGAAATCCTCAACACCCTCCTCCTCATCTGTGGCACAACAGAAACATAATTATCACTTAGCATCTTTTTCTAGGAATAGCTAGTGCAATTTCTTTTTGAAATTATGATAATGGTTAAACATTATTGTAGTAGTAGCAGCAACAAACAATGTTAGTTATTACCAGTTTCAGGGGCAGAGTTTGCATCTGCTTATTCATTTGTGTTGGTCATATCATTAGCCTATGAATTTTACTTTGAATTTTACACACACACATACACACACAACTGTAGTATATGTATTATCATAAATTAGAAGGCTATTAACAAAAATGATGGTCATGATCGAACAAATCAAATCAAATCAAATCAATTTATTTTTGTAAGGCCCAAAATCACAACAACAGTTGCCTCTGAGGGCCACAGGGAGAAATGAATCAACAATGTCTGTGGTGGCGATGGAGTCAGACAATGTCTGTGGTGGCGATGAAGTCAGACAATGTCTGTGGTGGCGAGGGACAATGTCCCAGGGTCCTCTGTCCTTAGACTCTCCTTCTCGGCCAGGAAAAACTACAAAAAAACCTCTTTGGGAAAAAAGCGTAGAAACCTGGAGGAGTTCCAGTGAAGGAGAGATCCGACTCTCACAGACGGAGAGACGGACACGAGGGAGACTGGAGCTGGACCCACTCTTCAGGCAGAAGAGGGACCGTCTGAGTCGAGCTGGACCCACTCTTCAGGCAGATGAGGGACCGTCTGAGTCGAGCTGGACCCACTCTTCAGGCAGATGAGGGACCGTCTGAGTCGAGCTGGACCCACTCTTCAGGCAGAAGAGGGACCGTCTGAGTCGAGCTGGACCCACTCTTCAGGCAGATGAGGGACCGTCTGAGTCGAGCTGGACCCACTCTTCAGGCAGAAGAGGGACCGTCTGAGTCGAGCTGGACCCACTCTTCAGGCAGATGAGGGACCGTCTGAGTTGAGCTGGACCCACTCTTCAGGCAGAAGAGGGACCGTCTGAGTCGAGCTGGACCCACTCTTCAGGCAGAAGAGGGACCGTCGGAGGCGAGCTGGACCCACTCTTCAGGCAGATGAGGGACCGTCGGAGGCGAGCTGGACCCACTCTTCAGGCAGATGAGGGACCGTCTGAGGCGAACTGGACCCACTCTTCAGGCAGATGAGGGACCGTCCACACAGGGCAGGGACCACTTCACCAGGGGAGGGGCATCTGGGTCCACAGGTCCTCAGGAGTGAGAGAAAGAAAAGAAGGCGGTGAACAGTTTGCAAGTGGAATCAAAAAATAAATATTGTTTGATAGCATAAGTAGTCAGAAGAAGAAGAGGATAGTGCTCAAGCTGTCATACTTCCCCCAGCATAGTTACTCCTAGGGCAGCGGAGCTGAAGCTGTGGGTTTATCTTTCTGTTCCTAACTACTCTGACCATAAGCGATTTCGAAGAGGAACGTTTTAAGCCTGGACTTAAATGAAGAGACTGTGTCAGCATATTTAACATGGGTCGGGAGCTGATTCCATAACACAGGAGCTTGGTAGCTAAACGCTCTACCTCCTACAGTACTTTTAGAGACTCTTGGCACCACCAGAAGGCCAGCATTCTGAGAGCGAAGAGCTCTGTTTGGATGATATGGTTCTATAGCATCTTTGAGGTAGGATGGGGCCATGTCATTTATGGCTTTGTAGGTCAAGAGTAGAATTTTGAATTTGATTCTAGACTCGACGGGGAGCCAGTGAAGAGACTTCAGCACTGGCGTAATGTGCTCTCTTCTTTTTGTTCCTGTTAGTAATCTTGCTGCTGCATTTTGAACCAGTTGAAAGCTTTTTATGGAGCTTTTAGGACACGCTGCAAGCAGGGAGTTACAGTAGTCTAATCTAGTCGTTACAAATGCATGGATAAGTTTTTCGGCATCACTTTTAGGCAGGATTCTTCTGATTTTGGCGATGTTGCGCAAATGGAAATAGGCTGTTTTACAAGCTTGATTTATATGAGCTTTAAATGAGAGCTCCTGGTCAAATAAGACTCCAAGGTTTCTTACAGTAGAACTGGAGGCTACACTGACATTGTCCAGTGTGACTATCTGCTCAGATAGAGCGTCTCGTAGATGCTTAGGGCCAAGCACAATGACCTCGGTTTTTTCAGGGTTAAGAAGCAGGTAGTTTAGTGTCATCCAGGTTTTTATCTCCTTCACACAAGTACTAAGTCTGTCTACTTGATCGCTCTGATCAGGTTTCATTGATAAATACAGCTGAGTGTCATCTGCATAGCAGTGGAAGTTAATGCCATGCTTTCTGATAATGTTGCCTAATGGTAGCATATAAAGAGTAAACAGAATTGGACCAAGTACCGAACCCTGTGGCACACCGTAAATTACTTTAGAGCTTGGTGAGGAGCTCTGGTTTACGTTAACAAATTGGAACCTATCAGATAGATAGGATTTAAACCAGCAAATCCTTTTGAAATAAATTCCCTCCATCTCTCACTGTCCTGCGGCCTTTGTTCGTTCCATTGGACACAATAATTATCATGTGAATCATCATTTGGAGTTTTCATTCACAATTCTCTCTGAGTCCCATCGTCTGTGTCATGCCACTGCCAGAGTGACTTCAGCGTGACTGGGTTGGTAGCTGCAAATGTATCAGCAACTGACAGAGTTTATGGATTCCGATTTTTGTGCGTCGTCTAGGATTTATCAGCAGGTGAGGACGCTCATTCCAGAGACACTTCAAAAGGTAACTCCTGTGTAGCCTGCATGTTACTTCTTCTGAGTTTAATATGCTGGGGTTAAGTTCCAGAATTATTTGCATTATTGTATTCAAAAAGTAATAAAGCACCTGTACATAAGTACTCATGGCCTTTGCCCAATTCTTTGTACCTCTGGCACTAATTACAGCTGTAAGTCTTTTTAAGTATAACGCTACAAGCTCAAACACCTATTCATGGACACCCTAACCCCAAGTTGCCTGCCACAGAAATATCAACAGATTAAGAGTTATGATAATTGAATCTTTTTCAAAACCAGTGCGAGGAGATCGGCTCTCTCACTTACTCCAACCCAAAACAGTTTGAATTGTGAACTTAAAAGCCACTGAATTTCCAGGCTTAAATTGACTTCTCTCCTCATTATGATCCCGGAGGCAAAAACCCAAAAGCAGTCCAGATAAGGCAAATAAGAATTTATTTAACAAAGAGTTCAAAATCCAAAAGGTAGGCACAAAGGCTCCAAAAGTAAAAAAAGACAAAATATCCAAAAAGCCAGAACTGAAAAGTACAAATTTGCTCAGATAAACAGGGCAGGGCAGGGCAGGGCAGGGCAGGGCAGGGCAGGGCAGGGCAGGGCAGGGCAGGGCAGGGCAGGGCAGGGCAGGGCAGGGCAGGGCAGGGCAGGGCAGGGCAGGGCAGACGTCAAGAGACAAACGGACAAAGAACAAAGGGGAGACAGAAGTTAAATACACACAGAGAAGCAGGTGATTGGTGGGAAACAAACAAGTGGCAGGAGAAACTAATTACGGTAACGAGAAGACTGACAGCAGGTGTAGTGGGAGGTGACTGAGAAATCCAGGAAGTAACAGACAGCAGGTGAGGGGCGGAGACACAGACACAACCATGGGAGCACATGACAAACACAAGGGGCACATGGGAAATAGAGTCTCTGCAGCGCGGATACTAACACTCCTTTTCTATAGCCCTGATGAACACAAATTTGAGCATTGTAAGAGAATGCCCACCTGGAGGGGAGGCCCATCTGAGTGACTGCATTACACTGTACACTGTATCTTTGTATGATTCTCAAGTAAGCGCACTTACATAAGTTACTATCCTGAACGCTTTGTAATATTCTGTCTAAAATGTTTTCTGATATTGTTAAATCTAAGAGGTGGAGCCACAAGTCCCTCCCTATAAAAGGAGGCCTACACACCTGTTGGCCTGTTTGCACCCTGAGGAAGGCCACGGTAGGGCTGAAAGGCGTTGATGCATATTTTAAACTTGAAGCCATGTTATAATAAAGGCTTTTAAATTATTTTTGTCTGTGGGAATACTCCACTAATATGTTTATATATTTTTCGCCCAAATGTATACCCGCATTGGCAACTGTTTTTCTTTGTGCGGTTAGCGGGAGGAACAGTGGATCATGTGATTCATGTAATTCCCCAAGTGGTGTTGTAGATCCGCAAATATTGCCATCTACCATCCTTGATAGGGAGCAATAATGCCTTCAAGATAATTACATATTATGGCAAGTGGCCAGTCTTTCTGGATACTGTTTTTTCCAGTATTATTCTAATTTGTTGGGTCTGCTGAAATAGCCAGTACATGCACCTAAATTCCCTGGTCCTATCTTTACTATGGGTACCAGTACACCCATTTTCACTGAACTCCTCTTATTGAGGAGAGTGAGACCTAAGAAAAAAGATCAGTTATTATAATATCAAACTTTATTTGAATTAATATGGTTCCTCACTGATACACACATGATTGAGATGTGATTGTTATGTTGATCTCTATTTCATCTCTTACGCATATATCACAATACAAGGCCGGTGGCTCTCACATCAATGTCATAAGGCGCTGGTACAGCTGGCAGCCCGGTGTAAACGCTCTCTCTTCTTTCTCACACTTATTGTGCTTTATCTCCTATATTTTGTAAATATAGTTAGTATATTTTTTCTATTTTACTGTACGATAGGGACACGCGCTGGAATAGTTTTTTATTCAACTGTTTTTGACTTTTTTCGGCTGGATTTGAGCGTTTTTCGTTGCGTTCGTTGTGTTGTTGTGACGTGAGCTAGCTCCGAGCGAGCCCACCAGCCCCCCCCCCGCGCCCTCCGGCCGCGCTAAAGTACGGCGTGTCGTTGGTACACGTTTATATACACGTTTATATGAAAGAGGAACTTCACGAACGATCGGGACACGCACTGGAATCGCTTTAAATTAACTTGTTTTGACTTTATCCGGCTGGATTGAGTGTTTTCGTCGTGTCGTTGCGATGTGTCTTGGCTCTGAGTCCCCCGGCTCCGGCCCCGCCCCCCGGCCGTACCGCGTTTACACAAAGGAGGAACTCATGAAACTGCGGAGAACAGTCGTCTTGCCCGGAGATCGTCACGTTATCCCGGCGGGCATCCTAAGGAAAACGCAACGAGGCAGACGGGCTGGACGTAAACTCCGAGAGAAGAGAGGAGAAAACAGGAAGTCGGTTCCCGCCGTAGTCATGGGTAACGTGAGGTCCCTTCAAAATAAAATGACGGAAATAGCGAGCCTCATGCGGTCCCAGAGGATTTATAGGGACAGCAGCGTCTTGATTTTCACAGAGACCTGGTTAACAGCAGAAATGCCAGACTCTATTGTAGGTTTGGACAATTTTCATCTGCTGCGGGCGGACAGAACTAGAGAATCCGGGAAGAAAAGAGGTGGAGGTCTGGCTGTGTATGTGAACGCGAGCTGGTGCAAACCCGAAGACTGCACAGTGAAGGAGCAGCTATGTAACAAGGATATTGAACTATTGGCTATTGGCATGAGGCCATATTATCTGCCCCGGGAGTTCTCACATGTGATTTTGATCGCAGTCTATGTGGCCCCGTCTGCCAATGCTGAAAATGCTTGTGAAGCACTGCTCTCCTGCACTTGTAGGCTGCAAACACAGCATCCACAGGCTCTCTTCCTCATCTCTGGTGACTTTAACCACGCTTCTCCCTCTTCTGTTCTACCAACATACACCCAGTATGTTACCTGCTCCACCAGAGAGAATAGAACATTGGACTTGTTTTTTGCCAACACCAAGGAGGCTTATTCTTCTTCCCCCCTCCCTCCCCTGGGCAGCTCGGACCACAACCTTGTACATCTGAGGCCTGTGTATGAACCCATCGTGCGCAGGCAGCCTGTGGTGTCCCGTGAGGTGAGGATGTGGTCTGCTGAGAGCGAGGAGGCTCTGAGGGACTGCTTCAGCACCACTGTCTGGACTGAGCTTTATGACCCACATGGGGAGGACATCAACACCATCACAGAGTGCATCACGGACTACATCAACTTCTGTTTTGAGAACATTGTTCCCTCCCGGACGGTGCGGTGTTTTCCAAACAATAAGCCATGGGTTAACCGTGAACTGAAGGGAACAAGGAGGAGCTGAGGACTGTGCAGAAGGAGCTGAGGAGGAAGATCAGGCAGGCTGAGGCCGGCTACAAGAGGAGGATGGAGGAGCAGCTGCAGCAAAAGAACCTTCAGGGAGTGTGGAGGAGCCTGAAAACCATCTCGGGCTTCAAAATCCCCCCTGCCCAGACAGAGGGGGATCTTCAGTGGGTGAATGATTTAAATGCTCACTTCTTGAGGTTTGATCGATCACCCGTCCCTCCCCCTGCACAGCTGCATGCTCCCTCTTCCACAGCTGGACAATGCCCTGCATCTGTTCCTCTTCGCTTATCTGCCCCGGACCATCAGCTCCCCACTTCGCCTGGACTCACCCATCCCCCCAGCACACGGTCCCCCTGCCAACCACTGACTGTCACAGCAGCACAGGTGAGGAGTGAGCTGAAGAGCTGAAGTGAGGAAGGCAGCAGGACCTGATGGCATCAGCCCCAGGCTCCTTAAGTCCTGCGCAGATGAACTGTGTGGAGTTGTGGAGCATGTCTTCAACATGAGCCTGAAGCTGAGGGTGGTACCACAGGTCTGGAAGACCTCCTGTCTGGTACCTGTGCCCAAGACACCGCGCGCCAAAGACCTCAACAGCTTCAGGCCAGTGGCTCTCACGTCCCACCTGATGAAGACACTGGAGCGGCTAGTCCTGGACCACCTCCGCTCCACCGTGAGCTCAGCCATGGACCCGCTGCAGTTTGCATATCGGTCTGGCATCGGAGTGGAGGATGCCGTCATCTCCCTGCTGCACCGCTCTCTCTCTCACCTGGAAAAGCCTGGCAGCTCTGTGAGGATTCTGTTCTTCGATCTTTCCAGCGCCTTCAACACCATCCAGCCGCTGCTCCTGAGGGACAAGCTGGAGACGGCTGGTGTGGAGTATGACCTGGCAGAGTGGATCCTGGACTACCTCACAGACCGACCCCAGTTTGTGAGAGCCCGGAACTGTGTGTCTGACACTCGGACCTGCAGTGTGGGGGCGCCCCAGGGTACTGTCCTCGCGCCCTTTCTCTTCACCCTTTACACTGCAGACTTCAGACATGACACGGACAGCTGTGTCCTGCAGAAGTTCTCTGACGACTCTGCCATCATCGGACTCATCAGGGACGACGATGACTGGGAGTACAGGGGACTGGCGCAGGACTTTGTGGACTGGTGTCAGCGGAACCAGCTCCTCATCAACGCGGGGAAGACCAAGGAGATGGTGGTGGATTTCCGCAGACGCCACCCCACTGCCCCCTCACCAGTGAACATCCAGGGACGGGACATTGAGAGAGTGGACTCATACAAGTACCTGGGTGTTCATCTGAACCACAAACTGGACTGGACTCATAACACAGACGCACTGTACAGGAAGAGCCAGAGTCGGCTCTACCTCCTGAGGAGACTCAGGTCTTTTGGAGTGACAGTGCCACTCCTGAAGACCTTCTACGACTCTGTGGTGGCATCAGCCCTCCTGTACGGTGTGGCCTGCTGGAGCAGCAGCATCACAGAGAGGGAGAGGAAGAGGCTGGACAGAGTCATCAAGAAGTCCAGCTCCGTCCTGGGCTGTGCTCTGAACTCGGTGCAGGAGGTGGGGGACAGGAGGGTCCTGGCTAGATTCACATCTATGCTGGACCATGAGTGTCACCCCCTGCAGGACACTCTCTCCGCTCTGGAGAGCAGCTTCAGTGAGAGACTGATCCACCCTCGATGTGTGAAGGAAAGGTTCCGTAGGTCTTTCCTTCCTGCTGCTGTCAGACTTTATAACAAAAACTGTTAGTACTGAACACTCGCAATACTGACCTAACCTAATACTGATGTGCAATTCTGTCATATGTGCAATTGCTGTTGGAATTCATGTGCAATTCATGTGCAATTACTGTGAAATTCATGTGCAGTCTATGTGCTGTCGTGACACATATGTGACTCGCCACGGCAATTGTCGGACATGTCGGCCTCGGTGAAACTGAGAAAAACAGCATTTTACTTTTTTTTCCCCAAATTTGTGATTTTCGTTTTTTTGCATTATGTGAAAGTTGAAGATATGGACCAGCCATTCGATGTATCAGATAACAGTATTTGCAGTATTAAAAGCATAAATAAAGCCGTTTAAAATGTGGTGTTTTCGGGCGCTCTCTGGACGTGCAGAGGGGTGTGACCGCATTTCCATACGAACAGCTGCGCTATTGTAGTCAGCCAATGGGCTGAGCCGCCAGCCGCATGGCTACTTGATAAGCAGCAACACAGGGAGCAACACGCGCTGTGTAACATCAGTTGAAAAATGGATCCTTCTGCTATCGCTTCGGAGCTTAACAGAGGTTGTTACAGCTCCACGCTTTTGGATTATTTCTGCGAAAAGTCCGCTTATCCAGATGACTATCTAAGTTCTGAATCTGAAGATGAGGTCACAGATGAAGAGTGCGATTTCATCCAGCAGGAAAATATCCCTAGTCTACGGCTGACCTTAGATGAGGAGGAAGATGGGTTTTGGACAGAGGAAGGAGCGCCCGGTCACGCCGAAGAGCTGGAGCGTGAAATAACAGACGCTATAGCCACGGTTACTTTTGCAGGAGAGAACGAAGAGTTGGAAAAGATCCGTAACTTTGACTGCAAATGTTACTCAAGAAGAAAAGAAAATTCTCTGCTCTCAAGAGAATCGTGTAGCGGGAAACTCACTCCAGAACTCATGTACAAGCTACGGAGCGACTCATTAGCAACAGAAAGAGAGTGGCAGGATATGAGGATTATCGGACATATGGAAGCAAACAGACGTTCTGTCGTCACTTCTGAGCTGACGACGTCCACGAAAAAGCCCCAGAAGAAGCGCAAGTTTGCCCGGACAAGCTTTTTCATAGGAGGCACGGAAGTCTGCAGAAGTACTTTCCTGTTCCTCATGGCGTAAGTAATGATTAATATTAAATACGCCTGTTTTAGTGTGCTTTTGTGGTCGTGTTTGTGTTGTGAGTGCCTGTTTTGTTGAGCCATCACAAGCTAGCTAGCCACGTAGCGCCGCTAGCCCCGGCCGTGTCCCGCTCCTCCGCGTTTTAAGTCTTAAATACGACGTAAACGTCAGAATGTGAATAATGCAGAATAAATGGCATCACAAACACGCTTGAAAGTTATGTTTTGGTGTGCTGTTGTGGTCGTGTTTGTGTTGTGAGTGCCTGTTTTGTTGAGCCATCACAAGCTAGCTAGCCACGTAGCGCCGCTAGCCCCGGCCGTGTCCCGCTCCTCCGCATTTTAAGTCTTAAATACGACGTAAACGTCAGAATGTGAATAATGCAGAATAAATGGCATCACAAACACGCTTGAAAGTTATGTTTTGGTGTGCTGTTGTGGTCGTGTTTGTGTTGTGAGTGCCTGTTTTGGTCTAAACCTGGTGAGCCATGATATCACAAGCTAGCTAGCCACGTGAAGCGTGTTATTCCCATATTACTGTCAACCCTAATCCTTTTTTTCCCCCTTTTCAGAATTGGCAAAGACACCCTGACTGACATAATTAAACACTATGATGAAAATGGAGCAACACCACGATTGAGGAAGAAGCGCGCACAGCCACAGCCACGTTCACGCAGGTTCATCAGCCATGAAGTCATCCACACCGTTGTAGAGTTTATCAAAAACTATGCAGAAGTCCATTCCATAATGCTACCTGGTCGACATCCTGGCCATAAGGACTGGCATGTGAAGTTGCTCCCAACCCATGTGACTAAGGCCTCAGTTTGGCGTCTCTACGTGAAGTCTGCTAAGGAGTTTGGTAAGTGTAAAACATTATTTTGGTGATTTTCATGTTTTAATGATTAGAGTATAATTAACCATAAGCAACATCTGTTTTTTAGGTGAGCCTGCAGTTTGTAAATCAAGCTTCAGATCACTGTGGAAACAGCTTCTCCCACACATCAGAAGCTGCAGGCCACGCACAGATCTCTGTTGGCAGTGTCAGAGCAACAACGAGCAGCTGATATAAAGTGCAAATGTCCCAGATGAAAGAAAATCTGAAGTTGTCCAGAAGCAAGTGCATCATCTTGCCCTAATGTGCTGTCTTTCGGACCCTCACCGCCAGCAAGCAAAGACATCAGGATGCATTACAGCTTCGACTTTGCACAGCAGGTACTAATAATAGTGCAAATGCAGAATAGCAATTATAGAGACATATACGTCTTAATCAAATGTCATATGTATTAATCTAATCTCCTTTCTCTCTCTCTCTGTCTACTACAGATACACTTTCCGTCCAACCCTCTGCAGCCGGGGCCAATGTATTTCCTGACTTCACGAAAATGTGGTCTTTTTTAGTGTCTCCTGTGAAGGGATGCAGAAGCAGGTCAATTTCCTGATTGACAAGGCATGTCGTCAAGTAAGGGAAGCAATGAAGTCATAAGCTACATGCATCATTTCTTCAACAACTTCGGGGTTGGAGAAAAATACGTGGATCTTCATTGTGACAACTGCAGTGGCCAAAACAAAAACAATTTCATGTTCTTTTGTTTGTGATTTTATTAGTTTAGAAAATCAGTTGGATTGATATTTTTTAATTTAGTTAATTTTATTGTATTTCTGTTTCTGTAATTTCTTTGTGATTTGAATGCATTTTTCCTGCTGTGAAGCACTTTGAATTGCCTTGTGTATGAAATGTGCTCTACAAATAAACTTGCCTTGCCTTGCCTTGCCTTGCCTTGTGGTATGCTGCCTGGCGTGTTGGACACAAGCTTCACCACACAATGGACATCCACTTCCTCATTGCTGGCCACACGAAATTCTCCCCTGATTGCGGCTTTGGACTTATCAAGCGAGCATACATGAAGACCAGGGTTGACACTTTGGAAGACATCGCTGAGGTTAGTTTATGTTATTTGACTACTGTAATGTGTAAACATTAGCCTGGCAAAACTTCAGTGCAGATATTTTTCTTCTGTTCTAATTTTTTTTTTACATTGTCGCCCTTGTCATCAGGTAGTGGAAAACAGCTCTCCTGAGTCTCACCTCAATATCCCACAGCTTGTTGGAACGGCGGATGGCAGAGTGTTCGTCAAGAACTTTGACTGGCAGAAGCATCTGAGTCCCTTCTTCAGACGGCTTCCAAAGATCAAGAGCTATCAGCACTTCAGGTATTTATATTCAAAAAAAAAATAGTTAATGAGTGTTTCATGTGAAATAGTTAGCCATTTATTTAATGTCCTGTTATTTGCTTACAGATTTGATGCCAAGAGACCAGGTGTGGTGCTTGCGAAAAGTCACTGTGAAGCAGAACCAGTGGAATTTCAGCTACTACGCACTACAGCTGTTCTGCCTCCGGTTGACAATCTCCATGTCCTGGTCCCACCTGGATTGAACATTGACAGGCAGACCTACCTGCATGAAAAAATCAGGCCTTTCTGTGCTGACGAGGCAAAAGACATCACATGCCCAGCGCCGAGAGTCACAGCACAGAAGACGAATGTGCAAAAGAGGCTGCGGACGTAATTGGACTCTGATGGTGTACCTATGATGTCTATTATCTCATATGTTGCAGTTCGTATACCTGGCCCTGGCATCTGTTTATAAGAGTTCTTCTATTGAGGGTGTTTTTTAAACTTCCTATAAATTATCTGTCCTTTCCCCCTGTATCTACTGCGTTGTAACATTAAAGGCTCTTATCTTATCTTTTGTTGTTTGTGTTGAATCATTCAGTGCACCATTGTTGGTGCACTGAATCACCTGTGAATTATGTTTACCGACAAATGCAATGAACCCTATTCTCATTCTGATTCTTTGATTCTATTCAGGGCCTTTTGTAATCAAAGTATTTCCATTTTAATATAGTAACTTCTAATTCTGATTCAAGTCCAGTTACCATCAATAACAACACTCCTCTTGAGTGACAGCTGTAGGGGGAGGTGGTGTCAGTGTGACAGGGGGAGGGCTTATCTCAATGAGATGCAAATGAGCCCCGCCCCCTGTGACTCTGGGCTCACTCCGGTGAGAAACTTTGGAAGCCGTTTTCTCAGTGAATGGGTTTGAGAGTTGTATACATTCAAATGACCACAACTTACTCAAATATTATCAGATCTACATGAGTGAGACATCATTGGAAAGCTTTGAATTCACACTTTCAGAATATGTGAATAACTCAAAATGTCTCCGGGTAGACATGTAACTGGATTGGCCATGGTCAGTCACATATTCATGAGCAATTACTGTCGTGATCACATGCAGTGGTATTTATGTATTTATTTATTTATTTGTCTATGGGAGTTTTTATTTATTTATAGGAGATCTTCTACTGAAAGTGTTTTTCAGACTTCCTATAAGTGATCTGTTCTTCTGTATCTACCTCTGTATCTACCTGCGTTGCACCAATGAAATTTCCCCATGTGGGACAATAAAGGAATATCTTATCTTATCCCATCTGATGAAGACACTGGAGCAGGTCATACCAATTATCCATTCCAGACGTGTAGTGATATTTGTGGAGTTGTTTCCATAATTACTGCAGCAATTGCCACTTTTGACCAGCCATTCTTCAATTTCCTGTGTGGACAAAAAAATATGGGTCAGTTTTGTCTCAGGAATCCTACAAGATATTAAAATATTTGAGGCTGGTTCTAATTTCATGGTTCATGTCTGGAAGAATCAGTATCAAGAATGTCGGTTTGAAGGAGCTAAGGTGAGATATTTTCAAACCATTTTTTCACTAAAACATAAAATACACGGTTTTCTGTTGAAATATTCTCAATGACTGACAAAAAATGCTCATCTAAAGATGTCTAATGAACTGAGATCATTGACAGTAAGGAAACTGTCAGATGGTGTGGACTCTAAAGTCCTGCTCAATCTTATTAGAGAAGATGTATCAAGATTTGATCGTCGGGATTGGCTACTGGTGCACAAAGACATACTCACCATCAAGACTCAGTACAATAATATATGTGACTGACCGTGGATAAGCCAGTTATTCACAGATTCTGAAAGTGTGAATTCAAAGCTTTACAATGATGTCTCACTCATGTAGATCTGATCATATTTGAGTAAGTTGTGGTCATTTGAATGTAAACAACGCTCAAAACATTTCACTGAGAAAACCGCCTCTAAAGATTCTCACCGGAGTGAGCCCAGAGTCACAGGGGGGCGGGGCTCATTTGCATCTCATTGAGATAAGCCCTCCCCCCTGTCACACTGACACCACCTCCCCCTACGCTGTCACTGAAGACTCAAGAGGAGTGTTGTTATTGATGTGAACTGGATTTGAATAAGAATTAGAAGTTACTTTATTAAAATGGAAATACTTTGATGCTATTCAGGGCCTTTTATAATCCAAGAATCAGAATCAGAATTGGAATAGGGTTTATTGCCATTTGTCGATAAAGAGAATTCACAGGTGATTCAGTGCAACACAAACAGCAAAACATTGAACACTGAGCACTAAACGGCATGATATGTACATAATGAAATATAAAGGTATAAAGTTATGTAGTGCAATAGGAAGTGGTGATATGTACATCATAAAAATGTATTAATTAATGAGATAATAGATATGATATGTACACCATCAGAGTCCAATTACATCAGAGATCACAGCCACATCCTCTTCTGTGCTGTGACTCGGTGCTGGGCATGTGATGTCTTTTGCCTCGTCAGCACAGAAAGGTCTGATTTTTTCATGCAGATAGGTCTGCCTGTCAATGTTCAGTCCAGGTGGGATCAGGACATGGAGATTGTCAACCGGAGGCAGAACAGCTGAATTGCGTAGTAGCTGAAATTCCACAGGTTCTGCTTCACAGTGACTTTTTGCAAGCACCACACCTGGTCTCTTGGCATCAAATCTGTAAACAAATAACAGGACATTTAAGAAATGGCAAACTGTTATAAAATAGATAATTAAAACACTCATTAAGTCATTTCATTTTTAACACAATGTGAGAGTTTCAATATAAATACCTGAAGTGCTGATAACTCTTGATCCTTCGAAGCTGCGCGCGCGCCGCTCCGTGCTGACCCCGTAGTGGTTACATTAAATTCAAGCCCGTATTTAATATGCAGAAGCCTAGGAAAAAAGAAAAACAGGCCGGTGCTAGCATGGAATGTAAGCAAGCTAAACCAGCTAATGAAGGCTACAGTAAAAAAAACTGTAAAAAACACAAAGATACAGACATTACACCATCCCAAAACAGCTAGTTTCAAGAGACTACGTGATGTTAATTATTCAGTAAGTAGTCACATTAAATTCAAGCCCGTATTTATTATGCAGAGTGCACTGAGGCAGCGTGTTAGCTTAGCATTGCTCCATCACTGCTCTGGTGCCGAGGCAAAAGTGAAGAGGCTAAAGTGACATCACGAGACCACCTTAAAACACAGCGTTAAAGCAATACTTTAGAGTAAAAGTACCTCAGTTCAATTGCAATGCAGTCCAGGGAATCATAAGCTCTGGAGAAAGTCTGGAAAAATGAATAATGTCTCTGAGGAGAACGTGTAGCTGCTGCTGAATAAGTAGCCATGTGGTTCACAGCTGATTGGTGGAAAGGCGTCACCTTTTTCTAGTTGGCTAGAAAAAGGTGACGCCCCCAGGAGCGCTGGAAAAAGACCCGAAAACTACCCATTTTTAACAGCTTAATGTATACGTTTAAGACAACCAATAGTGTTATCTGAAGCACAGAGGGGCTCATTCATAACTTCAACTTTCACATTCTGCAAAAAAAAACGAAAATCACACATTTTGGGAAAAAAAGGTAAAAGACTGTTTTTCTCAGTTTGGTCGGGGCCGACTTGTCACGGCTTTAACGCTGCTCCGTCACATATCCTCAGCAAACAGAGACAGCAATGACAATATTAGTACCAAAATTTGGATTGATGATTTACAATCTCAGGCATATGATCCTATTGTCATATTTAAAGAACAGGAGGAGACCAAATTTGACCTGGGAAAGGATAATTTTCTGCTTGGAATGCAAACAGAATATCAAAGGGATGTAATGTTAAAGTTTGGCCCTCATGCTATATGCATAGATTCTACACACAAAACAACACAATATGACTTTTTAGTGACAACTATTGCTGTCGTTGATGACTATGGAGAAGCCATTCCAGTGGCATGGCTACTCTCTGACAGAGGATGAAAGAGTTTTAGTTCCATTCATGGAGGTTGGTGACTTCAAATGTCACATTTTCATGAGTGATCTTGGCAATAACTTTTATCATGCCTGGTGCTGTATTTTGCAAAAGCCTGTGAACCGATTATATTGTACCTGGCACGTGAAGAAGAACTGGCAAAAAAAATCTGCTTGTCAAGGTTAAAGGTGACAAATCTCCAAAAGATGTTAGTACAATGTTAGACTTCATTCTTTATGAGCCTGATGAAAATAACTTCAGGAAACTTCTTTCAGAGTTTTTAACAAAGCTAGAGGACATTTCACCTGATATTGGAAAATACTTCACCACCTGTTATGTTGTTGATGACAAGATAAAACTCTGGCTGCATGCTTGTCAACACAAATATTCATGTTGAAGCACTGAATCGGGTACTTAAGGATGTATATTTTCGGAAAAAACAGAACAGAAGAGTTTTACACTTTTACAAATAGCTAATGACAAAGCCCATGAACGAGTCATCAAACTTGAGAAGGGCAAGGTTACTAATAAAATCAAACAAACCAGGAAAAGACATCAACCTGGCATTAAACTTGTGAGTAAAATCAGTTTAATCACTGATGGAAGTCTGGAGTGTACCATCCTCCACCACTCAAGACACAAGAAAAAGATTCTTGTAATTGTAAACTAAAATGTCATCAATGTGATTCTTGCCTACATGTGCTTTCTTGTTCTTGTTTGACTACCTTATTCATTCAGTAGCTTGTAAACATGTACATTCTGCAAAATTTTACTGCAATGAAAAGGGAGAAGAAAATGTGAATCAGAGTATGGATTCTGAAAGTCCTGACCATAACAGTCAACATAATACATGTATCAGAATCAGAATAAGGTTTGTTAACATTGTCAATGAATGAAATTCACAAACATAGGAACTATGTCACTAACCACTAGGCTAAGAGTTCTGTAATGAATTTGTAGCGTTTTTAGATATATAATCCTCTCTCACCCGTTCAGCTCCGGTGTAATTGCAAAGAAAAGAAAGAAAACAAGATAAAAAAGAAAAGAAAAGCAATCTTCTTTCAAGTTGTATTATGAGGTATTGTTTGTAGAATTTTCAGGCAAATAATTAATTTGATCCATTTTGGGATAAGGCTGTAAAAAGTAAAGTGCTGTGAATACTTTCTGAACACATATCTTACAGCTCTAATCTGGTGATGCAAAATTGCGCACTTGACCTGAAAAATCCCAAAATATTGAATTTTTTTTTTGCTCTTTCAATTTTCACTTGCCATCTCTCACACAGATTTTCTCTCCCTACGTCCTCATGGGCAAGGGCACGGCACACCAGTTCTGGTCACGTGGACGAATAGCACCATCACATCTGTGTCACCTAAGATATAGGGCGAGCGTATATTGCTGAATGGTTTATGGTATATGGTCAAATGGTCACATTTATACTGCACTTTTCTACCTCCAGGCCACCCAAAACACTTTACATCGAAGATAGACACCTGTGATCACAACGCCAACCTGTAGGCCGGTGGATCTAATCGCTCGACCAAGGATATTTATGTCGTAAACCTTCTGATTACAAGACGAGCACTCTCACTGAGCTACCGCGAAGCAGACTTAAATTTGAATCACTATAGATTGGAAAACTAATTTCATTTGGGGCTGGATTTAAAACATTCAGCGCTTCGGTAACTTGGCCTGGCGACGCCATACATGGAATGACTCTGGCCCAGGTCGTGTTCAAACATTATGTGCACTGGCTCGAGCTGAGATGGGCTGGATTATTCTAGCACAATACAAAAGGTGTGTGAGAGCTGACAAGTGGGAATGTGTAAATAGCGATTTTATCTTTTTGAGATCAGGTTCTCCTGCATTTCAGACCTCCATAAGTCTACAAACATAAGATATTGATTTCTGATTCTTACCCAAATGTAGTTATCATTCTTGCTTACACGTGCACTATACACCCGACCATGCTAAATGATTACGCTGCCGTTACTTTACTGTGGTTGCAGTCTGAAGCTGATGGAGCATGTTGTTAGGATAAATGAAATATTTATTCACAAATTACACCATTATCTTTTAGATCGTTAAACAACAACAAAGGCTATTATAGTGGTTCACTACAGAGGATGCAGCGGGAGAGACGGAACTTATCCTGCTAAAGAACATATTAAATGCACCAAGTCTCATAGTATGCGTCATAATATAATACTATAACCTAACATAATAAAAAATACTAAAACATAAAATACAAATGCTAAAGTTACCAAAAGCAAAATAGTGAATGATCCGTCCACTTTTAATAATTCAAAGCCATGTGCACGACCCGTCACACCACACATACAACCACATTACATATCAAAGTCTGCTGTTTTTCTCTGGTGCAGCTTGTGTATTCTGGGTCAGTTTGTGCTCTGTGCAAACATGTACGCTGGTGTTGGTGCAGGTCAGACTGGTCCCAGGGTAATCTCAGCTCTGCTTTGCAAACAAAGGACCAATAACCTCTGTGCTGTGCAGGTGAAATCAAACCCAACATCAAGGAGAAAGAACAGCAAACAGCCCCGCATGTTTACAGTGACATTATCTAACCCACTGACTCAAAAGTACTATGTAATGGGAGTAGGCCACCCTTGACGGATTATTCATGTGACTGTATGTTTTTTCTAATAATTATGAAATCCGACTGAAATGTGTCTGTAAATATCTTTGAGGTTCAGGTAACACTCAAAAACTAGATAATTTGCAATGGCTGAAGCCATTGCTAGAGTGTCTGCGTCTCTCCCTCTCCCTCCCTCCCTCTCTCTCTCTCTCTCTCTCTCTCCCTCTCTCTCCCCCTCCTTCTCTCAAACTCTCACACAAAGTAACATGAGTACCACTAGATATGAACCATCTCTATAACAGGTCTAAAGTAGGGCTAATATAGGACTACACAATTACTTTACTGCTTCTAAACAGGAACCAACCCAAAGGAGGACATTTTGAATACATTCAGCTAATATTTAAGCTGCGGAGGAATCTGCGACCATCCGAAGAACCACAGATTTCTTCCAGACTATATTGCCCATAATTTATCTATTTACATTATGTGTTTGCACATTCACAATAGGCTAAGCCTCTGCCTCACAGTAAGAGGGTTTGAGGCTCAAATCCTGTGCAGAGGTGGGTTAGTGTTCTGTGCGGTGTTGATTCTATGTGGCACATCTCTTTTGTAGATACACGCATCAGTATTCCATGAGTTTTGTGTGCACATTCAGTAAGCTGAAGGGGCCTCTCACTCCCTCCCTCCTCTCTACTCAGTCATTAATGTAATGCAGCCTGTTGCAAACGTGAGCAGGTTGTGCAGCGCCGAAATTTTTTTTGAATTCCCCAACTACAAAGTGAGAAATCCTAAACATAAGGTTAGATAATAATGTAAACTTATTCAGCAAACTGTAAGACTAAACAACAGCTGTGGACTGACATCTGAAGGGATATCATGGATAGGACAGGTCTTTTGAACGGCTCTTTTAGGAACGAATCCCGAAGTCCCATCACTACTTAGTATGAATATGGTGTGTCTGTAGAAGATTAGTGGTTTTCAGGGAGGCCATTTGCACAGATTGGCAGCCCTCCTTCTGTCAGTCTGCCCCAGGGCAGCTGTGACAACAATAGTAGCTCACCACTTCTGAGTGTGGAGTGAATAAAGAATGCACTGTAAAGCGTGATGGGTGAACTGCGCTTTCATGAATTTGATGATTATTTTGTTTAATTTCAAGATATAATGAAAATTATGACCCTATTTTATGTATCATTTTATCAAATAATAATAATATATATACATAATATGTTGGAGTTAAAATTAGACAAAAAAAAAAACTGAGCGAATAAACTAAATTTAACATGCTGATTTAATATGTTTGAAATGATTACTACTGACTACTTTATTTTGCAGTGGGGGTTCCGAGTGAGTTGGATGGCTATTTTGGGTGTCGACCCTGAAGAGTTTGGGATCTCTGCTTCAAGGACTGGGCAATATTAGAATATTATCATGAATATGATATATCGGTTGGCCGATATAAGCATTTGGAGAAATATATGGCCGATGTTATACATTGCCCCAATATTTAGCACGGCTCCAGGTTTGTGTGCAGTGGTTTGGTGTGTGTCTGAGATGCAGTAGCGCCACTGAATGTAGCTCAGAGTGCTCCTCCCGTTTGTGTGCGCTCTGACCATTCATGGCTCTGACTGAGGCAGCGCTGGGTTTAAATACTCTGAACTCAGCTACAAACTCAAGAATAAAAGTGAACTTCAGCACAGATTACACGAGGAACAACATAGGGCTTTTACTAAAGTGTCAGTGTGGAGAAGAGCATACATGAGTACACATGCTGCTCCTGCTGTTGTCAACCACATGCTGGATAATATTCACTACGGACAATGGATTGCCCCTCCTTGAACCGACACCTTAACGTGGTGGAAGGGTTTGAGCGCCCGAATGATCCCGGGAGCTATGCTGTCGGGGGCTTCAAGACCCTGGTAGGGTCTCCCAAGGCAAACAGGTCCTAGGTGACGGGTCAGACAAAGATCGGTTCAGAAGCCCTTTATGATGAGTTCAACAGCAAGGCCAGTTATGTTGCCCGGATTGGCGTCACCGGGGCCCCATCCTGGAGCCAAGCCTGGCGTGGGTGCTCGACCGCGAGTGCCGGGTCTTTCCCCACGGGGCCCGGCCAGGCACAGCCCGAAAGAGCGACGTGGGGCCGTCCTCCGGTGGGCCCACCACCTGCAGGAGGATCCATAACGGGCCGGTGCAGAGTGATCTGGGCGGCTGTCGACGGCAGGAGCCTCGACGACCAGATCTCCGGACACATAAGCTAACTCTGGGGAAATGTAATGTCACCTCGCTGGGGGGGAAAGAGCCTGAGTTTGTGCGGGAGGTTGAGCGGTATCGACTAGATATAGTCGGCCTCACCTCCACGCACAGTTTGGGCTCTGGAACCCATCTCCTCGAGAGGGGCTGGACGCTCCACTTCTCTGGTGTTGCCCGCGGGGAGAGGCGGCGGGCTGGTGTGGGCTTGCATATAGCCCCTCAACTCAGCCGCCACGTGTTGGAGTTCACCCCGGTGGATGAGAGGGTCGTGTCCTTACGCCTTCGGGTGGGGGACAGGTCTCTCACTGTTGTGGCGGCCTACGGGCCGAACAGCAGTGCAGAGTACCCGGACTTCTTGGAGTCCTTGGGAGGGGTACTGGACAGTGCACCGACCGGGGACTCCTTTGTTCTACTGGGGGACTTCAACGCCCACGTGGGCAATGACAGTGACACCTGGAGAGGGATGATCGGGAAGAACGGCTTCCCCAATGTGAACCCGAACGGTGTTCAGTTATTGGACTTCTGTGCTAGCCACGGATTGTCCATAACGAACACCATGTTCAAGCACAAGGGTGTCCATCAGTGCACGTGGCACCAGGACACCCTAGGCCGGAGGTCAATGATCGACTTTGTTGTGGTGTCATCTAATCTCCGGCCACGTGTCTTGGACACTTGGCCGGAGATCTTGGCCGGGCCGGGCTGATCACCACCTGGTGGTGAGTTGGATCCGCTGGCGGAGGAGGAAGCCGGACAGACTTGGCAGACCCAAGCGCATTGTGAGGGTCTGTTGGGAACGTCTTGTGAATACCCTACTGACGTAGGGTATTCAACTCGCACCTCCGGGAGAGCTTCTCCCATGTCCCGGGGGAGGCTGGGGACATTGAGTCCGAGTGGACCATGTTCTCCAGCTCCATTGTTGTGGCTGCTCGGAGCTGTGGTCGCAAGGTCTCCGGTGCCTGTCGTGGCGGCAACCTCCGAACCCGATGGTGGACACCGGAAGTAATGGATGTCGTCAGGCTGAAGAAGGAGGCCTATCAGGCCACTCTGGCTTGTAGGTCTCCGGAGGTCATCAACAGGTATCGGCAGGCCAAGCGGGCCGCAGCTTGTGCTGTCGCAGAGGCAAAAACCCGGGGCTGGCAGAAGATCGGGGAGGCCATGGAGGAGGACTATCGGTCGGCCCCAAAGAAATTCTGTCAACCCGTCCGGCGCCTCAGGAGGGGGAAGCAGTGCTTCACCAACACCGTTTATGCTGCTGGTGGAGACCTGCTGACCTCGACTGGGGATGTCGTTGGACAGTGGAAGGAATACTTTGAGGATCTCCTTAATTCCTCAGTCACGTCTTCCGAAGAGGAAGTAGAGACCAGGGACTCAGAGGCTGGCTTGTCCATCACCCAAGCTGAAGTTACTGAGGTTGTTTGCAAACTCCTCAGTGGCAGGGCTCCGGGGGAGGATGAGATCCGCCCTGAGTACGTAAAGTCTCTGGATGTTGTAGGACTGTCTTGGCTGACACGTCTCTGCAACATTGCGTGGCGGTCGGGGACAGTGCCTCTGGACTGGCAGACCGGGGTGGTGGTCCCTCTGTTCAAGAAGGGGGACCAGAGGGTACGTTCCAACTACAGATGGATCACATTCCTCAGCCTCCCCGGTAAGGTCTATTCCAGGGTACTGGAGAGGAGAATTCGAACGATAGTCGAACCTCGGATTCAGGAGGAGGAGGAGTGTTTTTTGTCTGGGTCGTGGAACACTGGACCAGCGCTATACTCGAGGGGTTCATGGGAGTTTGCCCAAGCAGTCCACATGTGCTTTGTGGATCTTGAGAAGGCTTTCGACTGTCCTTTCGGGGTGTCCTTTCGGTCCGGGGGCCCTTAGCTCAGGGCTGTCCGGTGCCTGTATGACCGGAGCAGGAGCTGTGTTCGCATTGCCGACAAAAAGCCAGACCTGTTCCCAGTGCATGTTGGACTCCGCCAGGGCTGCCCTTTGTCACCGGTTCTGTTCATAATTTTTATGGACAGAATATCTAGGCGCAGTCAAGGCTTGGAGGGTGTCCGGTTTGGGGACCACAGGATCTCATCTCTGCTGTTTGCAGACGATGTTTGTCCTGATGGCTCCATCAAACCCGGACCTGCAACATGCACTGGGACGGTTTGCAGCCGAGTGTTAAGCGGCTGGGATGAGAATCAGCACCTCCAAATCTGAGGCCATTGTTCTCAACGGGAAAAAGGTGGCCTGCCCTCTCCAGGTGGGTGGGGAATCCTTGCCCCAAGTGAAGGAGTTAAAGTACCTCGGGGTCTTGCTCACAAGTGAGGGAAGGATGGAGCGTGAGATCGACAGGTGGATCGGTGCAGCGGCTGCATCACTGCAACGGACTGTTGTGGTAAAGAAGGAGCTGAGTCGAAAGGCCCCTGCTTAGACTGCTACCCCCGCGACCCAGCCCCGGATAAGCAGAAGAAAATGGATGGATGGATGGACAATAGTTTGAAGTCAGGATTTAATCAAATTATGCCTTGTTTCTTTGGTTCACTTTAGTTAGCACTTAGCACATGAAGTGCTACCAAAACACTGTAAACATTGCCTTTGTTCTCTCATTGGCTCCTGTCAAGTGATTGTGGCTGTATCTGTGTTTACTGGACTGACATTGACATATAAACGAGTCATGAAAGCAGGCGTTAATGGTCATTTACGCATATTGATTACAGCAATGCACAAGCATTAATTAAGTCGCTTCAATAACTTTCAGCCTTTAAAATTGTTAAGAGGCAGAATAACAGTAAATGTCGCCTTAATAAACTAAATTAAAATTAAATAGAGCCTGACACACATTTTATAATCAGCTGCCTATAAACTATTTATAAATAATATCAGCAGTTATATTGGGTATCTGCACCTACAAGCTGCTGATTTATCAGCCTCATATCGAAAATCAATATTGTCAGGCCCTAGTACTTCTTCTAGTTCAGGAAAGTTCAGGTTGTATCTTGCAACATTTCATAAAAGCACCTTTTGAAATAAATACCATAACCTAAAGTGTTCCTGTCATTTGTGAGTACAGTGTGTTCTCTGTCCTCTGTATGAGTACTTATTCTACCTCTGAACCTTTTTCTTGATCTCCAGTAGTGAAGAAGTGAAAAGGGCCAACAGCCAAATGCATTTACTCACCATAGAGATTTCTTCAAAACAGTTGGAAAAAAACAATAAAAGAAGCTCTGATCTGTGGAAGCAAGCTGGAGGAGAGTGTCTTAAACCTGTGTCCACTGTGAGTGAAAAGTGTTAAATGAGAAGAGCGCTGGGCCACGTCCAAAGCTTCTTCTGCATGGAGGTATTTTAGAAGAAGTGGTTTTAAATGTCTGCAGGTTTGATGGAGGTTTCACACAGAGCAGAACAGAACACTGTCTGGCCGAGTGTAGGGGTTGACGGATTGTAAAAATGGAAAGAGATTTTCATTTTGAATACTGACCAAAATAAGTAGTAAAATAACTACTCATAGCTATTCACACAGCTATAACAAAAATATGCCTCAATTATTTATGGGCTTGCCTCTCCACAGATCTGACGTGTAACTTGATCTGTTTTATACTGAGTACAGCCCTACTACACTTTGTTTACAGGACAGATATGCTTTTTTGAGCTTTCAACCATTGTTCCCTCATTAAAAACATACCTGGAGTTGTACTTAGCTAACTCACACTTACTAAACAGGATTAATCTTGTTAATAGATTAATCCTGTTTAGTAAATCCTCTCCCTTTGAGCCTCAGAAAACCTCACAAAAACTGTGTAGTTTGTGCATTTTTTGAGCATTTCTGCGGTCAAATGAGGTTCATTAAAACGTCGCGCCTGCATTAGCGTGTCGGAGGAAAGGGCTAGGGCTGTTTATTAACCCTGTGCAATTACCTCTGCAGCCAGTAGATGGAGCTCTAACACAATTCCTGACATGGGAAACGCCTGACACAGAATGCCATGTATGCTTTTAGAAATCACATTATTTTAAGTTCCATGCAACATGCTAACGCAGAGGTACTCAAGAGCGCATAAACAACATGAATAATGCAGAATATTTGTTTGTTAAAGTGGAGCAAATTCAGGTGTTTTATGTTTTTTTTTTGCTTGAAATGTCTTTTGTGTATAACAGATAAACTATGGTATTTACATTTTTACATGATTTTGGTGGTCCTAAATTTATACATGTTCTCAATGTACAATTTATATACACAGATTGTATGTAAAGTGAACTATGAATTATTATTAGATTTTATATCTTGTTATTGGGACTTGGTTAAGCATAATTGTTTTGTTTATTTAATTTGAAAAGTGTTATTGAATATGTAAGGTTGGATCTAGTAGTATTCTGGTGGCAGTTCCAGTGTCTAAATATGAAATAATATTTTAATTTTCATAGACAATCCAGATCTAGGGTAAAATCTATTTCCATTTTTGGCCAAGTGAGGTTTTGTACTACATTTGAGCAAGAATAGAATAGCATCATCTCACTATTATTATTCCCACCTACTGAGCCTTCTATGAATTACAATTTTTAACTGCCAATCGTCACATATTAAAGGAGCTAAAGATCAGATGTTTTTTTCCCTTTAATACCCGACACAAGCTTTGCAGTACAAGGAAAGGGAACAGCTTTCAACATACAACATTTTTTGTGGCTCTGCTGATGTGATGGTCCGGATGTAGCACCGACCTATGGATCCAATCTAAGGCTGCTCTTGCTCCACGTCCTCTTCTCATGGAACACGTATGACAGTGGCATCTCATAAATATCCCCAGTCGCTCTGTAGGACGCTCCACAAGCCGGCCAGTGGATGGTCACTCCACCTCGCAGCTCCATCCATGGCTCGTGCTTGGTTTGAGAGCCAGCATGTTGAAAGCTGGTCATTTGCAAAGCCTGTTGGGGGATTGATACATTTATTATGTTCGCATTTGATTTACGCCGCAGTGATTCGGCAGATCTGAAGTTGAGCTCCTGAGCCGATGCCACTCTGACACATTCATCCAATTGACCTCAAGACTTTTCCGATTGCACATCTCAAGTTTCATGCCAACAAACTTCCTGTCTGTAATTAAGGACAGTAGAAAATGGATGTTGGTACGACAGCGGACTTCCTCCCTGAACTGCTCCGAGGACTGAGTTGACCGGAGGGACCCCACAGAACGCATGATTGGTGACTGTGTGTCATAAAACTCTGTCACCTGCAATGAAGGAAGATCTGCATGGGCCCTGGTTGGTGCTTTGTAGAGGTGCTCCTGGAAAGAACAAATGTTTTCTGTGTTGTAGCTGCTGTTTTTGATTCCTTTAAGCTTGGCTGAGACTTCAGCTGTCTTTCCTGTACGTACCTTCCCTGCTTCATATGTTAGGCAACTAGTGAAATGATTGAGTGTTGCTATGAAGGGCCTTCTCTCCATTTGTTTGATCTGACTTTGTGCGGAGGGATCATTTCAGGATATTGTTCAAAGTCAAGAGAACGTCCTGCTGACACAGAGGACTTTTTGGACATTTACTATTTCAAAAGTCAGTTATTGATCAATAAAGGATGTGAATATGGGAACAGGAAGGATTTTTAAAAACATTGGCCACTCAATACCAGGGTAAGACATGTCATGAATATAAACTAAGTAACATAAAGTCCGTTCAGAACATACTGTTGGTGTTTTGTATATACTCTCATTTCCCTGAGAGAGATTGTTTCAAAATTATGTTGACTAATGACTAGTTTCTTTCAACTGCATCGTCTTAGCAAGGTCAAAGCTTATCTTCCTCTGAAAGAGTTTGAGCGTCTCGCCTTGATCATTGTAATTCTGTTCTCTCTTCCCTTCAATGGCTTCCTGTCAGCTATAGAATAGATGTTAAATTGGGTCTCTTTGTTTTCAGATGTCTAAATGGCTTAGTCCCGCCATGTCATAGTGAATTGCGTTTGTTCCAACTAGAGAAAGTTGTCCACAAATATGCTGCTTTTGAACTTTTGAACAGATTTTTCTGTGGCTGCTCTCAATTTATGGAACAATTTGCCACTAAACAAACTGGACAGTCATTTTTAACATTTTTTGTGTTACTGAAGACCCACTTTTTTGCACTGGCTTTCAATAGCTAGAGCTGAGTCACTAATAAATGTTCTTGTTTATTTTTATAGTTTGTACAAGCTAATTATTATTATTCATATACACTGCGTGCCAAATGATTATGCAAATTATATTTTTCTCATATTTTTTCAAATAGTCAATATGAATGACATATTAATCATTAATCAGTCATAATAATTTTCAAATCATACACCCTTACTGTACAATAAGAATGTTATTGAACAAACCTCTGTAACAAACTGTATTTTTAATACAATTTTAAACTTGTTCCAAAGTAATATGCACAAAATCATTTCAAACCATGTTATTGTTGTAAAAAACGAAAAAATTTAATTTGTTAAATTAGAAGCATTAGAAGGTCATATTTACTTAAATCAAAAGCTATTTCAATCAACACATCTGAACAGGTCAAGTCACATTTATTTGACAGGCGTTTCACAATTCTTGCATCCACTGAACTTGTGAGTTTGAGGAGAGTTTCTGCTTGAATTTCTTTGCAGGACGTCACATATCCTCCCAGAGCTGCTGTTTGGATGCGGACTGCCTCTCACCCTCACAGATGTTCCCTTGAGAATGCTCCAAAGGTTCTCAAAAGGGAGTTCTCAATCAGGTCAGGTGAGGATCGGGACCACACCATGAGTTTCTCTTCTTTAATGGCCATAGCAGCCAATGATGCAGAGGGATTCCTTGCAGCATGATATGGTGCATTGTCATGCATGAAGAGGGACCCTAAAGGGATCGACCAGCTCTCTCCCCATGATTCTGGCCCAAAACATGACTCCGCCTCCTTCTTGCTGACGTTGCAGCCTTGTTGGGACATGGTGGCTGTTCACCAACCATTCACCACTCCATCCATCTGGACCATCCAGGGTTGCGCGGCACCAGTAGACAAGACAAGTTGAAAATGATTATTCATGTAATTCTGGGTCCACTGGCGCCGTTTCTGTGAGCATTGGTCAAGGGCCGAAGAGAAGGTTTATGCCTAACTGCAAGACTCTGGAGCATCCGACACGCTGATGTTCACAGGACTCCAGAGGCACCAGCAGCTTCAAATACCTGTTTTCTGCTTTGTGGCATTGTAGGTTTTCATACCCTGTCTTTCAACTGTTTCATGCTTGTCAGTACAAGAGATATCCTTTTTCTTTCACATATTGCTTAAAAATGGTGGTCTGCTTAATAATGTGTAAAGTAGGTTTTCCTTTAATCGGACTGACCTGGCAGACTGATTGGCACAGGAGTCTGAGATTGAGTTCACTGACCCAAAGGGCTAGCCCTGAGACACAATGCCATCCATGCGTTTCACTGGAAAATAAGCAATAGTTACCTTTATGACACTTTTACATAAACATTTGGAATGCGGTGTAGTTCTTGCTAATTATCCTACGTCGCTACTGGGTGACGCAATTTAAGCACCGCTGGTTGTAAATGTGCAATACAAATAAAGTCTAACTACTAACTTTGGTACGATAAGTAAACCTATACCTTGCAACATTGGTATTTAATTTAGTTTTTTGTTCATTTTGTTAAGTTTAATTTATCTTGTCTTTTTGAAGTTTAGACCTCTACCTGCCTGTTTTGAAATTCATGGGATTGTTGTATTTTTTGAATCAACCCATAGTCCTTTCTCAAAAATATGTCAAGTTAAGCTTTATGGTCTAAATTAGTGCAGAGATGTCGCAAATCTACTCACAATCACAATACTCCAAACTATGCAGCCCCAACTGATATTATATTGTACTTTTCATCATGAGCTGAGTGGAAAAGCTGTCAGAGAAATCCTGTAAAGACCTTTATTATGATTGTCGGAGGAAAAATGTATAAGCACTCAAGCCATGGTACGCTCTTGAGTGCTTTTGTTCTTAATGTCAAAGTGATGTGTGCATTAGGTTCAAAAGAAGAGCTGTGGAGTTCAGACGATTCATTAAACACAAGAGTACTTTATGTCCTGGTTATTCGTTTATTTTATGATGTGTTAAAAAGGTTAAATGTGCACAATGGGAGGGTCCACCACCTGATAGTTTACATGGAGATATCTTTGCTTTTCTCGGAATGTCCCACAGTATGTGTCTTTAGAGAAAGGTTACACAGTGCATCTTTAAACAGCATGAATTAAAAAGTTCTTTAATTGTTTAGGTATACAATGGGTTCTAGGTTTAGGGAATGGTGGAACTGTGTATGACATGATTTTCAATTTTTTTTATTTTATTTGGTGGTATATAATAGCTATTTGTTGGATTTACATATTTTATCTTACTAATTTATCATGTATTTTATCTTACTAATGTATCTAATGTATCATGTATATTATGCTTAACATTCAGTTTGCTTAAAAGTCTAAGAAGTTGATTCGGAGTAGTTTCTCATGAAAGACGAAAACAGATGGAAATACATTACTCGCTTCGCAACGACAGGACTAACTAACTTGTTAGCTTCACTACCAACCGTCTATGTCAACAGTGTAAAGTGCTGAGATGTATTAAAAGTGTGGGCCAGCTGTCCTAAATGTGACCTGTACCAGTGACCTTTTCCACTTAGGGGAAGCTGGTTAATGTGTAACTAGCGTGTGGTCCTTAATAAAAGGAAGGTGGATGCGGGAGACGGGCAGAGCGCTCCGAGTGGTGGACTGTCCAGTGTGTGAACTGGAAGCCTGTTCCTCTTTGTCCTTTCTCCCCCGTATTCCACCGGGGTTAAAGATATGGATGGTTTAAACTTCTTATTTCATTTAACGTTGTCTTCCTTCTCAAAGATTTAGTTCCATCACTATTGTAACTATATATTATAGTTTTATACCAGTCAAGCAGACGTGTTGAGAAAAGTTGAAAAATCTGTTAAAAATGACAGGAAGTAGTAATAGGAAGTAGGAAGTAGAGTAGACTTCTGAACATATCAATGACATCATACGATGGGGGGCCCGGGTCAAACATTTTGGCACAATTTACACAAAGTAACACATTTATCTGACAATATAAACATTACTTTAACAAAATAAATTAAGCTGTCAAGTAAAATTGCAGACCTAAAAAATGTGTTGCATTTTATCAAAATTGTGTATAATATAATAGAATTATATTATCTGAGTTTAGGAAAATGCTTTTAAAGTCAGAAAAACTATGCTGTTTTATGAAACAATAATTTGGTTGAAGACTTTGTCCACATGCTTAATTTACTGTGCATATGGTTAATGTTGTTCTGCATGTTCATTTAAAGGGCCCATATCATGCAAAATCGACTCTTCAGAGCTTTTAACCTTTTTACAGTGCTATTGATACCTCGTATAAGTGCCCAAAGTGGTTTTTGATTGTTTTCTGCAGTCTTTAGCTAGAGAACAGTCTCTATCCTTCCCCTCAGATGAACAGACGAAAGGGAGCTTCTCACCAGGATGACGTTCCCTGTTTCAGCCCATCTTCCAGGAAGCACTCTGTACCTACAACATGTAGAATTGGACTTAAAAACACTCAACCCAAGGACCTTTTTTGCAACTTTTCAAGTACACAACAAATGTGGATCCAGGATGATCGTCAAATTGGCCTCATCTGTGGATCAGTGCAACTGCATTTTGTCATCCAAGGAAAGTCTCAGAGCAGCCTAACTTCTCCAGAGGCCTTCTGCACACTTCACCAATGCTGGATACTCGGGAACCCATGACTGAACCCACCGGCTTCTGGTTAAAGCTCACACACATTTCACAGTTTGGCTGATAAGATCATCTTAGTATCAACTTGAACGCTCAACTGGATAGATAGAACAATCATATCTAGTGTCTCCACCTGTCAATGACATTTTCCATATTCATATTTATCTGTTTAATAATTTGGTCAATAAATCTTCCTTAACCACATAAATTAACCAAAGTGTTCATTTCCAGAAAGGCAAGGCAAAGCAAGACCTAACGACAGCATGTAGAGGTTGAACAGAAGGGATTGACCCTTGGTGCACCCCGCAGGTCAGGGGCATTCAGTCTGAGACACAGTTACCAATTTCAACAAAGTACTTGCAGATAGGACTAAGATTAATTTTCTCAAGCTGTTATTTTTTTATTTATTTTATTACTGACACATTTTATTCATGTATTCCGTCAGGCCTTCCCTTTTGGGACCTGAATTTGTAAAACCAAAATGCTCCTTGTAATTCTGTCTGGTTGTGTTTAAACCTCTGTGTTGTATGAATGAATGTAATAAATCCTGCGGCAAAACAGCTCCACAAAATGTGCTCCTAATCCCCCGAGTCACTCACACAAAGGAGGCTTGTTTTTAGGACGATTCAAATAGAAAATCCTCAAGACAAGTGCTATCTGCAGAGAACAGGGACATCACTTATGTTCAATCATTTGCTGTTTGTTATGCAGTTGGTTGAAATGGTTGTAATGTTTTCACACAAAAAAATTAAATTCACTCTTATTTCGGAACTAAGGTATAGAGTCTATAGAGTCTATACCTTAGTTTCGAAATAAGAGTGAATTTCGAAACTAATATATAGATATCAATATCAGTCAATATCAAAGTCTATAGTGTAGACTTTGATATTGACTGATATTGATACCACAATTATAATTAAAAAAAAAAAATTTCACCCCAGACATTTCTGATTCATTTTCAACACAAAATAATACTGCTTTCTTTATGTTACATTGTGATCTTAAGCTAGTTTTGATAAAGCTGAAGATCAATCCAAAACTGTTCAGGAAAGCACTTTTTTTTTAGTACTTATAATTATTAACGAGTATCTAATTTTGATACTCGTTTTAGGATCAAAACTTATAAAACACAGACAAGCTTAAGCCTGTATGCATGGGTTTCATCATCCTGTTTATGCAGCATTTTAAATACTTTTTTCTCATTCATACAATTTGATATTTTGTTAATTAATTAATTGTTTATTACTATGGCAACCATCCTAATGAAAAGCCCAATTCACCCTGGAGAGACGCAGAGACGACAAAGAAAGGACTGTTTAGCAAGCTTTATTACATGGGTTATTTGGCGCTCAGACCCCGGCGGAAGACATTGCGATCATGGGCACTCCATGATCTATTTGTATTAGATGTCTCCCCCAGGGCCTGGAGATTGGTGGTGGTAGATATGGTGAGAGGGTAGATGATTAGGATGAGAGGGGTGCAGAGGAGGAGGAGGGGAGGTGGTGGGTCGCAGTACGGTCTGATGTGGCCGAGCCAACTGAGGGGTTAATATGGGACCGGCTGTGTGCTGGGAGCAGAGGTGCAACATGCCACGGGGAGGAGTAACTTAGGTGCGTTGATTGAGGATGGGGAGCAGGTGCGAGGGGCGATGTACTGGGAATCCCCTGTCCTTAGGACTCTCCTTCTGTCCTTAGGACTCTCCTTCTCGGCCAGGAAAAACTACAAAGACCTCCATGGGAAAAAGTAGAAACCTGGAGGAGTTCCGTGGTGAAGGAGGGATCTGAACTCTCACAGACGGACAGGCCGGACTGGGTGCGTTGGTTGAGCTGGAGCAGGTGGCCTTGATGTAGATGGGTGGAGTTAGGTCTTCCAGGCAGAATTTACGCAGGCTTCATTACTCACGCTACACACTTGACTGAAGCGTGCATTTTCTGAAAGTGTGTGAGTGCACAAGGGCACAGGAGGTGAACATGAGTGTTGGGACAGCCACACTTCAGAGCGTTGTGAGTGCGGTAAAGAAAAACAGCAGCATTAAACAGCCATTTCATTTGAATTAATGACAAAGTCACTGCTCAGTTTAGTTTGGATCATTTGCTGAATGGGCCACAAACAAATGAGAACAGACTCAACGTTTTTACTGTGTTGTTACAGGGGATAGTTTACTTACATTCAAAATATGACCAGTTTAACTGATAAATTGTTTAGGCATTTCATCGTTTGAAAACAATGAACTGCATTGTGGGAAATGTAGTTGACTTAAGCTGGGAAAGAAAAATATGTGCTGAAGTGCGTATCAAATTAGTATTAATACAAAGTATTGGGACATCCTGCATATTTTGGCGACTCGTCAGGGACGCACATTTGAAGTGCGAGTGTTGGGATGAATATGTATTTAAAAGTGGGGTCACATTGTTTATTGTAGGTAATCCAGGAGTGCTGTTCCATGGTTTTAACATCTACCAGCTCCACACAAGTGGTTGCCTGAAATGATCCACAGCCATTAAACCTCTTCTTGCATTTATTCAATTACATGTGTTTTATTGTAAACAAAATACATTCAGATCATTCTTACTGTGAGCATGGTCGCCTCTCCACAGATTTGGCATCTCATGTTTTAGAATGTAGATTGTAGAACCCAAAACATGCACAATGCCGAAGGTAAAATCTTCCAGCCACGGTAGTCCTGACAAAGCCTGGCACAAGGATCTAGAGATCGGTCCCCGAGTTATGGGGCCAACTGCAGCGACCACTGCTCCTGAGGACATGCCCCCGCGGGGTGAAAGACGGGTCACGCGTAGGGATGCGTACCGCTACGAAGGACCGGATCTGGACTTGTAAAAACGTTTCGGTTCAGGTCCAAAAAAACTGAAACCCGGTGATTCGGTTCTGGACTCATATAAAATATAGCTCTCACAGACTATATCCTTTTTGTTCTAGAATCTAGACCATCTTAAACCTTCCATTGATCGCAAAATTGGCGCTGGAAAAGACATAAACACTGACATGCGCCGCTGTCAATGGCGCACACGAACCCTAATTAGAGACGCACACGTCTTCAGGGCAGAAGTTGAAGCCGGCGAATTAAGTTTAAAGATGCGAGAGACGGGAGCGCCTCGTACGTGTGATACAGGAGCGCCTCGTACGTGTGAGACGGGAGCGCCTCGTACGTGTGAGACAGGAGCGCCTCGTACGTGTGAGACGGGAGCGCCTCGTACGTGTGAGACGGGAGCGCCTCGTACGTGTGAAACGGGAGCGCCTCGTACGTGTGAAACGGGAGCGCCTTGTACGTGTGAGACGGGAGCGCCTCGTACGTGTGAAACGGGAGCGCCTTGTACGTGTGAGACAGGAGCGCCTCGTACCTCCTCGTACGTGTGAGACGGGAGCGCCTCGTACGTGTGAGACGGGAGCACCTCGTACGTGTGAGACGGGAGCGCCTCGTACGTGTGAGACGGGAGCGCCTCGTACGTGTGAGACGGGAGCGCCTCGTACGTGTGAGACAGGAGCACCTCGTACGTGTGAGACGGGAGCGCCTCGTACGTGTGAGACGGGAGCGCCTCGTACGTGTGAGACAGGAGCGCCTCGTACGTGTGAGACAGGAGCGCCTCGTACGTGTGAGACGGGAGCGCCTCGTACGTGTGAGACAGGAGCGCCTTGTACGTGTGAGAGACAGGAGCGCCTCGTACGTGTGAGACAGGAGCGCCTCGTACGTGTGAGAGAGGAGCGCCTCGTACGTGTGAGACAGGAGCGTCTCGTACGTGTGAGACGGGAGCGCCTCGTACGTGTGAGACAGGAGCGCCTCTTACGTGTGAGACAGGAGCGCCTCGTACGTGTGAGACAGGAGCGCCTCGTACGTGTGAGACAGGAGCGCCTCGTACGTGTGAGACAGGAGCGCCTCGTACGTGTTAGACAGGAGCGCCTCGTACGTGTGAGACGGGAGCGCCTCGTACGTGTGAGACAGGAGCTCCTCGTACGTGTGAGACAGGAGCGCCTCGTACGTGTGAGACAGGAGCGCCTCGTACGTGTGAGACAGGAGCGCCTCGTACGTGTGAGACAGGAGCGCCTCGTACGTGTGAGACAGGAGCGCCTCGTACGTGTGAGACGGGAGCGCCTCGTACGTGTGAGACAGGAGCTCCTCGTACGTGTGAGACAGGAGCTCCTCGTACGTGTGAGACAGGAGCGCCTCGTACGTGTCGAGCTGCAGAACTGTGTCTCCACATGTGAACATTGAAGCCGGTGAGATCACTGGCTTCATTTGAACTGTTTGAATCTGTGGCCGCCGCGTGCCATGTTGTGATGGTTAATGTGCTGCGTGTTAAAGGGGCGGGGTCAGCGTGTTAAAGGGGCGGGGTCAGCGTGTTAAATGGGCGGGGTCAGCGTGTTAAAGGGGCGGGGTCAGCGTGGTCCTGGTGTAAATAAAAACCTCTGGATTCGAATCCGGACTTGAACCTGAATGCGGGTTTAGGTCTGCATCCCTAGTCACATGCAGAGGGCAAATTTCCCTATGGGGATAATAAAGTGTACCTTAACCTTAACTTTAAGAATGTATTGAAAACCATTGATTTCTTTTTATTTATTTATTTTATCATTTCGACGTTCCTTCATTAGAATTTGGTGTTAGCACTCCATCTATTGGCCGCAAAGGAACTTGATTTGACAAGTCAGGCAACGATTTATGGACTCAAAAACATCAGACCTCCAGATAGCTACCTTTGACGGCCCAAATTAGGGAAATCTGAAACAAAGTGTGAATGGAGCTAAACACAAACAACTCCAAGTATGTTTTTTTTTTATTTTTTATGACGGAACATCAATAATAGTATAGACACGAACTTTGCATAACATGTGTCCTTTAAAATACATGGTTACAAGGTCATCAGATACCCTTTGGCACACCCTTTCACATACATTCCTACATTTTTTGAGCAGGTTGTTGCAAATTGTAAAATTATTTGCATTTTTTTCCTTTTTAAAAAAATTAAAAACACAAAACAAACAAAAACAAACAGGGCAGGACCAGAGGGTAACATTTAAAATTATAATTTAAGAAAATAAGGCATCCAAAGAAGGTTGAGACACACAGGTTCCAAAATACAATTCCCAGTCCATTTTCAAGTTGAGTCCATGTGTGATTGTTTCCATTGTCCGTATATCAGTTGTATCAGTAATGGTGTTGGTCCAGTCCTTAATCGACAGTGCGGTTTGTGTCACCCATTTTTTTGTGATGGCCTTTTTTGTGCTGCCAGAAATATGTTCAAACAGTATCCATTTATATATCCATTTACATTGTCTATGGCAAGAGTTTTGAGGCCTAAATTATATTGTAATATTTGCATGTGTCCCTTGTCCTCATTCTCTGTCCAGCTGCACAGAATCAGCACTGGCTTATACTTGCTGAACAAGCCGATCTGCAGCTGTCCTCCTCTCTTTTGGGCTCATTCTCAGGTAATGCATTGGAGCTGGAGATTTCCTGTTTGTCGAAGTGTTGATTAAAGTGGAGCTGGAGAGGGCCCGCTGCCGCTTCCATCACAGTCCAGCGCACACTTCACACTTGTTTAAGGCAGCGCCGACAGCCAGATAACCACCTTCAGTAAAGCAGTGGAGTATGGCTGTTAGGACCTGTGCAATCTCCAAGTGGGAACCAGAAAATATTTTGTGCGGGGTAAGTACCACCCTGGCTTACCCTGTGAATCAGCTATGTTTATTTGCAATGACATATTAAAGCACGTTTTTAAACATGTTCTAAAATTGTTCCTTCATCAAAAACATACCTGGAGTCGCATTTAGCTTCATTCACACCAGTTTGATGAATCCTGGTTAGAAAGTGTTCGTCTGAATCTCCTCGATATCTAATGATCGTTCACTTCTTCTCTGATGCCTGTTTTAAAATGGTTGGTTCAACTTAAAGGTTGTTTACTTTGATTGTAACAGAGACAAAGGATTAATAACTCTGCGTTTACATTTGGCATCGCTAAAGATGCCTTGTGTAACTTTTATTGTGAAGGGTTTACCCCAAGTGGCCATGCAAAAGTTTTTGTTTGACAGTATTGCATTCAATGAGTCTTCTGGGGCATAGTAGGGTACTGAAGTTTGATCATCAAACCATTGACATTTTAAATGTAATATTTAAAGTATTTATCCCTAGTAAAAAGTTTAAATTAAATGTCATCATCTGCGTTAGAAATGTTTAATTTTCAAACCTTTTCACACTAAAGGTCTTTCTGCAACTCGTCGATGATGGTTTTATTTTGTAAGGTTTGTCTTACAAAATTGCATTATGTGCTGGAGGAACGTTTCGGAGGTTTTGGGCTCCTTGTGAATTAGGACACAACTTGCTATGCTCCTCAAAAGGCTGCACATCATCCACCCTTTGCATCAAACAATCCCAGACACTCTGCCAGGCATCAGCTTATCTCCATGGAGATAGATACGTTTGTTATGCCAGTAATGCCAGATTGTGGAACATTCTAGGCAGCATGGCATTACACTTAACTATATTGCCTTTATAGTTCTACTGTCCAAAATACCCATAGGCTTTAATGGACAGAACAGTGTGGTGAGATTTGAGAGACAAAAGGACATTCAACAAATCATATGGGCTCCGTGGAGATGAGCAGACAAAATGCTGCTTCAATTTCGACTAGATCTGTAATGGGAAAACTTATTTTTTTTATGATGACATATTTCCATCGAAAATGAATAATATTAACTACTGCCCTCCTGTGGCTGCAGTTTAATTGATCTTAGTTCATCAGCTTTATCAGTAAATGACCATGAGTGAAGAGACAGCGTAGGAGCTTCTCGCTAATGCGTCGCCCACGGCGTATCACGACTAATTACTCCATAATAACGGCTGTGGACACTCCCCGCTAACTTCAAAAGCGCTCTGTGTGTGTCGAGAAGAAAAGGTCAGATGCGCTCCACTTTAATTCTCTGTAGATTGATTTAGTAACTGACTGCATGCCCTTTAGAGGTAGTGTTAAATTATGGAGCTTCAGAAGAGCAAAAAGCAACAATGTCCAACCTCACATTTACAAGGCAATGTTGTTCTCTAATAATGTGTTGTGTTGCAATGTTTTGACCTTGCTAATAATCCGGCACCAAAGAAGGGAAGGATACTTTGGTGTGTAAAACAAAAATGTGAATGTGATTACGACTGAAGAAATCCTAAGAACTCAAAGAAAAATATCTATAGATCTACTGAAATAGCAAAACAAGACAAAAACTTGATAGTTTGATAGTAACACTTAATCTAACTGCATATATCCACTGGAGGGTTAGTATTACTATACATCAGAAACTAAATCATAAAGGTGTTTATTGCCATTGTCAGTGAACAAAATTGATTCCATGATCATCTCCACTGTCTGGGTTCTGTGCCGTATGCAGAGCGGAAGTCCACAAATACGATACATAGGTTCCTGGGGATGAAGTAGAGTGCCAGGTTGCCAGGTCAGGACCAGGCGCTCAAATGACTTCATGACTACAGACGTCAGCGCCACAGGTCTTTTAGTCATTAAGTCCAGTGATTCGGGGCTTCTTGGGGACAGGGACAATGATGGACGACTTGAAGCAGGCTGGGACATGGCAGGACAAAAAGTATGTCAAGATGGGAGTCCGCTCCTCTGCAGACAAAACTGAGGAAATAGTTTTGTAAAACACAGATCCAACATTTGATTCTACAATGTTTTTTAGAACTTTACAGACAAATAAAATCTATTCCTCAAATGCAATGGTAAAGTTTTTTTTATTCGGCGCATTATACAAATAGATGTTTCTCCTCCTCCTGTTTTAGACTTAGATGAACTTTATTGATCCATAAGGTAAATTGTCTTGAATGAAGTAGAACACATTACAATATTATAACCAGAATACAATTAAGTAGGTTTAATGTGTCAAGAAACTGCACACATGTACATTGATGTAAGTAGAAGTAGATTAAGATAAAAAAAAAGTAAATATAAATAAAATGTTACGTTTACTGTAATCAAATAACCATTTGACTTGCCGTTTAGATGCTGCTGGCCAAACCTGCAGAAGGACTCCTCATCTAAGAACCATGTGGACACTTCAGACAGCAGCACACTGCATTTACAGTTTTTACTATTGAATAAATACTAAAATCTAAAGTTTTGCCCAATTATCAAAACCTTACACTCAAGGAGCAAAACTCGGCCTCAGATTTGCACCATCATTTTATGATTATTTTTTTCCTCTCTCTCTGGACCCCCTCCCCCCCTCAAAAGACTGGCTTCACATAAAATGTTAACGTGTTGATAAAACGATAGTAGCTTGATAGACCCTGCTCACCTTTAGTCCCTGAACATCCTTTGGTAAGTTTATCAGTAGAAGTTATGAACTTCACCTGTCGCGCATGTTTGTTTACTCAATCCACATGGTCCACGGCCAGCGCGGGGAGCGGGTGCTCCCTCGCACGGGCCGTGATCACAACGCACCGTGCGCACGGGCCGCGGTGCGCGCACGGGCCGTGGCGGTGCGCCGTGCTCCCCCGTACGCACTCCCCGTGCTCCGCTGAGAGAGTTTTTTAGCTTTTCAAAACAATTACTGCCACAACGATGTATTGAAGCTTCAAAGCAACAAAAAGACAAAATGTAGGTTCAACCCCCCAAGACAAAAAATATTACGTCTTTTCAGCTTCAACCCATTTTGAGATGATCCCTAAGTCAGTTCACACTTTGTGCAAAACAATACACAGTGATTTACAACACTGAACACACTTGTGCATTTAGACACAAAAGTATATCAAGATGTCACTTCCTTGCAATTTCAAAGCAGAGTGCCAAATGACCACACCCATGTGCCAAATGACCACACCCATGTGCCAATCCATAGAACACTGTCATCAGGTGACCAAACACAAGATCGCTTAATTGTAGACGCACCAATCAGGTTTAAGCACTATAAAAATGCAGCAGGTGAGTTCACCAAACTGAACCAAAATGGAAGGAAGAGTGAGGATGAGAAGGAGGAAGAGGAGGAGGAGGAGAAGCGGGCAGAGGCCGTGCCAGAGGTGGAGGTAGGTAGAGGAAGAGGAAAATGAAGACTTCAAGCAGGAGGAAGAGGGGGAGGAGTTTTTGGGGGTTATTTTTTGTACTGGATAAAATATAATGTTCATGAAAACTGGGAAATGTTTTTTTATTCCGCCATGTTGGCTTGAGTTTATGGAAAAAAATAAATAACGTTGTCAACAGCATTAGTCTTGTGTCCTGTGTGGTGTCTAGTGATACAAGTGTGTGCAGTGTTCACTGTGTGTGTTGTTGTGCACAAAGTGTGAGCAGACATTGTGTTTATAGTTGTGCAAATCCGAGCCATGTTTTGCAAATTCACGGTGAACTTCACCCACACGACTCTGTGAACTTAGAAGCAGAATTAGCCAAAAGTGTTTAAGGTTTTCAACAGCAGTGTGTAACTGGTGTGTAACTGGTGTGTAACTGGTGTAAACATAGTTAAGTTATGTGCAACGTGTGTGTTTCACATGTTTTTTTTTACCGTATGAAACACACACGTTGCACATAACTTAACTATGGTTTTGATAAGTTAGTGTATAGTTTTTACAAGAGTGTTTCATTTTGCAAAGGAGATATGGTGTGTTGCTTATTGGGTTTGTAGTTGTGCTAATTGTGTGTAGGGTTTTGCTAATTAAAACTAAACAATCAAAATGTGTTTATTCAATCTGAAGGCACACTTACACTAACACACACACACTTAAACACACACACACACACACTCATATACATACACACACACACCAACACACACACTAACACACTCATATACATACACACTGAAGGCACACACACACAGCCTTGATCCACAGCTCGGTACCACACCGTCCCACGCGGAGGGAGGCACGGGGGATTCTCTCCTTATCTCTGCAGGTTTTGCTCACCGTGGGAGCGGAGGAACAAGTCCAAATCCGGGGCTAGGATTGTAACCAGTTCATGACTCATCCATCCCTTCCATCCCGCCTGTTCGGAGAGAAACCACGCCTCCTTCACCATGAAATAACACTGTGTAGTCTTTTAATTCTTTGTCTTGTTCTCGGCTTCAGCTCGTAAGACACATGTCTGGTGTGCTCCGCTGAACTAGACCAAGACCCAGATCTGTTGCAAATTTTCTAGAAACCTCTGTATCAGGACAATAAACCTTTTTACTTGCAACCATTGTTTTCTCCTGGTCATCTCTCTCCGATGCATGAACACGCAGAAGGGCACAAGACGCTTAACCCCTTCAAATTGTAAAAAACTGTAATGGACATTTCATTAACTTTGCAGATAAACTATTGCTTTGTGTAATGTTTCATAGCTATTAAGTACTCACATTCCAGTTAGTTCAGTTCAGTGTTTTGAAAATATGTTTTGCCAATGCAATATAAAATATATGCCATACCTCTTTGATCAAATACTTTTCTTCTATTTATCATGCTACATGTGGAAGATCATAAATCAATTCATTCATCGTATGTACTGTGGTGTTTAGTTATTAATGGTGCAACATATCTGCACTTCTTTTCAAAACCAGATCTGAATAACATTAAGTAAAGTGACACTGCTGTAGTGGATGTTGATCTTTATTGTTGTAGAGCAGAAAAAAGAAGCAGCCAAAAGGAAAGCCTGGGAATAAAAATAAACAGATTTGAGTTTTGTATGAAGCTAGTTAAACTAAAATGATCGTGGGGCTCAGTCTCTACAGATGACGAGTCGGCTACAGGAGCAATTGGATTGGCTGGTAGAGCTGCCAGGACAGAGACTACAGTGGATTGTTCCTCTGCATAGAGATTACTGTTATGTACAACAACAAAAAATACATACCATATTTTTCGTTATGCTAACGTGTCTGTTAGCGATAGCAGAGTGTGTTTTGATGTTGAACAATGTTGATCTGAATGAGTTGAACGCATTTAATTAAGCTCAACTGACTCTGACTAATCTGTTTTGATTATCTTATGCGCTTTATCGTCCTCACCTTATCTCTACGCGAGCGCCCAGCCACCCGGCGAAGGAAACTCATTTCGACCGCTTGTATCCGCGATCTTGTCCGTTCGGTCATCACCCAAAGCTCATGACCATAGGTGAGGGTAGGAACGTAGACCGACCGGTAAATAGAGAGCTTTGCAAAAAAAACTACTAAACATAAATACATACTAAACATAAAAAAACATACTAAACATCAATTCACATCAACAAAAAAAGCTAATATTCAATGTTAAGAGTATAGATTTTTCTAAAGCCAGCCTTGGCAATGTGAACTATTGTGGTATGTGGTTCTACTGTCTTAATATGATAAAGATTTTGCGTCTGTTCTGACAAAGAATTTTCGCAAGAGAGCTGCAGGTGGAGCTCTATCGTCAGAGTTACTTACTTAGAGGAAGTGCACTCTTAGCATTTAGTCTGTTAGCTTTACTGTGATGGTTATCTCTGCTCTGGCCTCTGAAAGTGAAAAGTGCTTATAACCTCATTGCGGTTAATAATTACAAAGCTCGGCATCTTGCACTTACTGTGGGTAAGTGAGTAATGCATTTGGACCGCTGGAAACTGTTTAAAACAATGGTTCTTTTTGTCCATGATTTTAAGAGCGTAAAAATCTGTCACAACACCTTTTAATAACCACACACCCTGTCCCAGTGTGCAGAGGGACTGGATCCCTTGCCACATAATTCTGCAGCTTTTACAACGATATAGGAATTGTATAACTTACATTACAGTGTATGTGTACATGGAGATATGAACCATAACACCTTGGTAAACTTAAGTATTTCCATTCATGCAGATTATCTCCTTAGTACTTTAAAACTTTGCAAAATCCTGTGTCAGATTAAACCTCTGTCCTCAGCCGCCGAGAGGTTTTATCACTCCAGATGTGATGACAGACTGCTTACCTCCAGGATTATTCAATTCAAATGAATATTATAAAAAGTATTAAATCCACATCATTATCTGTCCCATAGCAGCGCTTAGACGCCAACAGGAGCTGGAGTTCGCAGGTACTTTGCATAGAATCCATGCTAATTGTGTAGCGGACAGTAGCGGAATATTAAAAAGGCAAGAGGAAAAACACGCATGCAATTATGAAGGAGCTTTATAGCAGATCAAATTGTGACACAAAATTAGCTAAGAATTCCCCTGACAAATGTGTACGGGAATCAGATCTGTTGATGATAAAAGTACTCTCGGGAGCTGGGCTGTACAGACATGTGGAACCTGCCTTTCTAGACAAACAATGAGCAGTTTCAAGAAATGTTTTCTCATTTCAAAAACAGGACAAAGGGATGGAAACAGTTTTTAATACTGGGGACAAACACAAGGAACCACTGAAAATAGCTTAGCAGAGGCGGAGGGGCAATCAGGAGATGGGCCGGTAGCTTAAGTGGGCCAGTGTCGGGGATTGTTTAATGCAAAGCAGGACAATAGAGATATGCCAGAGCAGTAGAGTGACTGGCCTCTGCTGCGGCTCGAGGAGCTCCAACGTGTCAAGGCCAACACCAAATAAAACTAACTACAAAACACCTTTACACAATACAAACATGTCATTGTGAAAAAGTTTAAAAATGACCAAAATATGACAAAAAAAAAAAAAAAAAGGCTCAGGTCCAGAGCAATTGGTTCAGCTCATTGTATAGATTTCATTTAATTTGAAATAAATAGTTTTTAAGGAACTGAATTTTAATATTTGTATTACACTCACTTAACACTCACATGTTGTACTCAAATACAACATGTTCAAATCTTTTGTTGATTTTTCTTGTATGTTTTTCTGTCCCAAGACTTTATTTGACCAGACATAGGAGTGAAATAGGAGAGGAAATTCAGCAGATGGTCGAGGGTTGCTTTAGACCAACCTAAAGCCCAGCACCGGCAGCCAATCATGCATCAGGGCCAGTGCGGACTGCGGTCATTTCCAAGACTGCTTCCTCTTCCCTTTTCCCACCACATTTAGTGAGTTCCCGTGAAGGAGCCGCCACATCGAGTCCAAAACGGAGCGATCATTGAAGCAAAGTGTCTTATCAGCTCCTTCACAGCGAGTCAGCATCAGGGCTGTTCCCGGTGTAACAGCGGAGAGCCCCCCCATGAGCAGGATGCACCACACACCTTTAGTTCCACGCTTATTTAAGTGTATAAACGTGACTTTTATCACTTTGTCATCATGTTATTAGAGTGAGGGGTTTTGATGAATAAAAGAGAAAACCACGCTGAGACCCAACTTTGACTTTGTTTGCTTTGGGAAACTCCTTATTAGTGGGATTCCTTTGTGTAACCATCATTTCTGTGGCTTGTAATTGAAGTGACCCTTCTCTGTGACCTCAGAACAGTGAATTAAGCTTTTCTCATTATCACCACCATATGCAGGCAACACTAGAGGCCAAGTGAGCACGCTTTTGAGCCGTGAGATTATTCTGCCTGGATTATAGTATATTTTAACGTATCATATTGTGACAGATGAGGTTTCACCCATTATTATTTGTTTAAAAGTATAAGAAAAATGCAGTAGAAAACAGTCATTAAAGCCCCAGACCACCACACCTCCTTCAGTCTGTACTCTCTGGTTAGAACCAACTCTAAAACTGAATCCAGAGTCTTGTATGTCTCAGATGTTTTAATGATGTGTGTGTTTCTAGTGTATATTTTGTCGTTTTAGGAAACTAGCTGCTCCTGCCAAATCTGTTTTGTTCATTGAGAAATCAGGATACTGGATACTTTCGGAATATTCCAGTGAGTTTCCCGCTTTCAGTTTTCTCCTGGAGTAAAAATGTCACCCTATCTCCCCCTTCTCCTTGTTCTCTCTCTTTTTCGTACCTCATCTGTTATTGAGTGTCTGTGTGATGTCACGCCGGCACTATATGTTCTTGTATTTCACGTATTTTTTATTATTATATTTTCCATGATTTTCCATTTAGCCAGTTTCAACTCCTTAACGCTTCAACCGATTTCAACATGTTATACCTCATTACGATCGCTTTCACAGTAGTACGTGTCCTATTACTTTTGACATTTGAACAACTTGTACTTTTTGCAGAATTTTCAAAAGTATTAGTACTTAAAGGATATAAAGGAATATCTTATCTTATCTTACTTTTTCTCCATTTAAATGAATTTGGGCATTATGAGTGTCTGCGGAATTCTTCAGACTTTATTCTTTAGGCTTTATTCTTTAGAATTTTTTTGACGGAGCCAGTCGAGCGAGAGAGAGAGAGAGAGAGAGAGAGAGAGAGAGAGGGGGGGAGAGGGAGAAGGGGGAGAGGGGGAGGGAGGGAGGGAGAGGGGGAGGGGGGGGAGATGGGGGGAAAGGGAGAGACGCAGACACTCCATTGCAGATTTTCTAGTTATCTATTTTCCTTTCCTCCATTTCCCTTCTCTTCCCTCTTTCTCTTCCGTCTCCTCTTGTTAAAACCACCCCTTTCTCTCTCCTCTCTTCGCCATCTTTTCTCCTCCAGGTCTTATTCAGTCAGCACACATCAACTATTCATTTCTTTTACTCTTTACATTTTTTAATTGAAGTTCCGCATGAGCCCAACGTTGGTGAAAACACAAGATTTAACTGTTAATCAACACAAGCTAACATCAAGGCTAACGGACTTCAGAAGAAAAATCGATTGTGTTTGGTGAATACGGCCGGCACGATATTTTACTTGTCTGTCTAAAAATAAACGGCATAAACTTCCTGAACAAGCTCTACTTCACTGAAATGAGGCTACAGCTGACAGAGGGTGTTTGTTTCTGGCTATGAATAATGAAAATAAGCAACAGGCTAACGGCTTAGCATGGTTGATGCTAATGACTCAAATTGGGGAATGGCACTTCTCTCCCTTCTTTCCCTCTATTCTTCTCCCCTTTCTCTTCTTCTACTCTTTCTCTGTCCCCTCTTCCCCATCTTTTCTCCCCCAGGTCTGATCTCCCCTCTTTTTTCTGTATTCCCCTTCCCTCTGTGCAAATTTCCATTGCCTATTGACTTCTCGTCCGTCTCTCTTCTCCCTCTCCTTTCTCCATATTTTCTCCTCCTGGTCCTATCTCCCTCCTCTTTCTCTTTTGTCTCCCTCCCTCCTATCTCTCCTCTTCCTCACTTGCTCTCCTCTCATCCTCTTTTCTCCTCCTCTCTCTTTCTCACACCGTCGCTCCTCCTCTCTTTCTCCCTCTGTCTCTCCTCCTCTCTCTCTCTCACACCATCGTTCCTCCTCTCTCTCTCTCTCTCCCTCTGTCTCTCCTCTCTCTTTCTCACACCGGCTCTCCTTCTCTCTGTCTCTTTCTCCCTCTGTCTCTCCTCCTCTCTGTCTCTTTCTCCCTCTGTCTCTCCTCTCTCTTTCTCACACCGGCTCTTGTCTTTCCTCCCTCATGTCTTCTCTGGGCCATGTCGTGTCAGCTTCTGGAGTCAGATCTGAAACGCCCTCAAGAGTTTCTTTTCAAAGCTCCGCTCCCTCAAGACACTTCTTTCGCACTCCTTTCTTTTTCCTTTTCTCTTCCTGTCCATCACTCTCTCCTTTCTTTCCCTTCCTCCCCTCGAGTGTCTAGTGGTGAGAACCCTTCCACTGTATGCAAAACTAAAGACATGTGTTCCAATAAACGTTTAGACTCGTTGACCCTTGTTACGTTTGGAAAGCGTGATTTTCTCTTTCATTCTCTCGTCTCTCTCTCTTTCTCCTTTCTTTCTCTCCACATGCCTTGCTCTTCTCTCTTTGCCTCTTTTCTTTCATCAGTTTTCCTCTCTTCTTCATTAATCCCTTCTCTTTTCCCCTCTCTTCTCCATCCCCTCTCCATGGATTTCTTTCCGATCTTTGTCTTTCCTTCTTTCTATCTTTGTTCATTTGTCTATCCTCTTTCTCCTCCAACTGGCTCCCCATTCTCTCTCTCTACCTTTCTTTCTCTCTGGAACCCTCCCTCTCACCATCCATCTTTGTCTTGTTTTTTCTATAAACCTCTCTCTATCTTTCCGCCACTTCTCTCTCTTTCTACAGTATCTTTTTCTCTTCAACCACTCTCTCCTTCTTTAAATCTGCCTTTTTTTGTTTTTTCTTTAACCCATCTCTCTCTCTCCACACCCCTCTCTCCTCGTTCTCTCTCTAACCCCTCTCTCTGTCTCTCTCTACGTTCTATCCCTAAAACCTCTCTTTCTTTCTCCTTACTTTTTCTCTCTTCAACCTCCTCTCTCTCTTTCTCTCCAACCCCTCTGTCCCTCTCTCTTCCTCTTTACCCTCTCTAACCCCCTCCTTTCTCTCTCCACCCCTCTATCTCTTTGTCTCTCTCTCCCTTCTCTCCCCCTAAAGCCTCTCTTTCTTTCTCCTTCCTCTCTTTCCTCCCCTTCATTATACTCTCTCTCTATCCCTCCAACCCCTCTGTCTCTCTCTCTTTCACCCAACCCTCTCCAACCTCCACTCTCTTTCTTTCTCTCTCTCCAACCCCTCTCTGTCTATATCTAACCTCTTCTCTCGCTATCTCCCCAACGCCTCTCTCTCTCTCTCCCATCTTTCTACTCACCCCCACACCCTCTCTCCACACACCCACCGAGAGCAGTGACAGGCGCAGGATCAAAGACGCACTCAGCTTGACGTCTGAAGAGCCCGCTTTAATTATTCAACTGTCTTCTTTGTGTTCATTACCAAAAACACTCGTTCAACTAAAGACGAAACGCTACAAAGTCGATTTTTCCCAGGAAGCTGACGTAAACGAGGAGACACATTAGTACAACATTCTCAGCCATTAGTGAAAGTTTAGCAGAAAGCAAGACTTTCTGGGCCAGATGTATCAGTCCTCGTGATGTAAATTACTTTGGACAAAGACAAACTTTATTGATCCACAAGGAAAATTACTTGGACAAAGCAGCTCACACATTACAATATAATAATAAAAAATAAAGAGGGAAAAAATATAATACTTAATTAAAGTACCATAAAAAGGCAAACAATGGGTCGAATACGGTGCAAGCATACAGATAAAGATACAATAACAAAACAAATCAAACTTTATTTACACAGCAATTTTCATACGTAAAATATACACAAAATGCTGAGTAAAAAGGTAAATACAAGATATATCTGAATGTAAGAGGTGGGGAAAGGAAATACAGTGAAAAGTGTTGCTTTGACATGACAGATGAAGTTATCTCTGACATAAGGGTGACTGTTGTATCATACATCCCTTTAAGGGATGAAATGGAGGCGCAAGTTATATTCAAAGGACTGTGCCAGACAAACCCGAGAATGGAAAAACTTGTGGATGGTCTCATTCTGTAGCTGAAAGTGTGAGCGAAAACAAACATACCCAGCGCCATTTTGCATCCAGAACAGGCGTTTTGTTATGGACAGAGAAATGCCCCGGACAAGCTTTATTTGTGATTTTTTTCACAGAGGAAAACGCAGTTTACTGGACTATTTCTTCAAATGGGATTACTTCAGGAAAAATACAAGTAGATATAGTTTTTCTGTGGATTATTATGGACAGAATGAGTACAGCTACTGATGGATTGAACCCTGTTGGGTCTGTCAGAACTGGAATACAGGTAAGAAATGTGTTCAGAAAAGTTCAGTTTTATCATGAACTGTTGGTAATTGCTTATTGGGGCATATTTTTCAATGCAAATCAATTACATATTTGTTTTGTTGAGAAAATAATTTTTAAAATGATGTATAGCTTGCTGGTATTGACAATAAGAGACAATAAGAGTGATGATGCAATAGAAGTATGGTTTTCTCCCGCGCGTGGGCTGGTGCCTGTTATGGGGATAAAACAGAATTCATTGTTTTACAGTGCTTTTGTTGTGTAAAACCCAAATATGTTGTTTTACAGTGTTTTTGTCGTTTAAAACCCAAATCCGTAGTTTTACAGTGTTTTTGTTGTGCAAAACCCAAGTCCGTTGTTTTACAGTGCTTTTGTCATGTAAAACCCAAGTCCGTTGTTTTACGGTGTTTTTGTTGTGTAAAACCTAAATCCGTAGTTTTACAGTGCTTTCTTTGTGTAAAACCCTAATTAATTGTTTTATAGTGCTTTTGTTGTGTAAAACCCAAAGCCGTAGTTTTACAGTGATTTTGTTGTGTAAGACCCTAATTTGTGGTTTTACAGCACTTGTATTGTTACAATTCAAAATTATGGTTTTACAGTGCTTTTATGTTTAAAAAAACAAATTCATTGTTTTACAGCGCTTAACTGTGATGGACTTGGTCTGATCTTAGTCTTGACCATACATGGACTCTTGTCTGTTTCTTTCGCACACTCTGATTGGCTATGTAACCGTGATGTCATAAAGCCCAATATCCACCGCCCTAGCTCTGCCCCTATATAAGGCCTCTCATTCTCGTGTTGCGTTCAGTGGTGATTCACCTGTCTGAAGCCAAAGCCATGTTGGTTTGCAGTAATACTGTAGAGGCTGTGGCTGGCAGCATTCACGCCTTCTTGGACGGCACTAGTAGTATGGACACTGATAGTGAAATTCTACAAACAGCACCTGCACGTTCAAATGGACCTGCACCAAAGAAGAACTATCCCCCTCACATCCTTCCTAACTCCAGACTAACGCACTCTCAGCACGTGACGAAACAGGCCAACGATTTACCTGGAAAGGATTAGCAAACACCACGTTCCATTTCTAGGGTGAGAAGGAAAGATGCTCAGCCATTCATGAAGAAACCTCCAAACGCCTTCATGCTGTACAAGGCTGAGCAGAGGGAGAAAGTGATGTTGGAATTTAACATCAGAAATTCAGCGCATGTAAACAGAAATGTCGGGGAGCAATGGAGTAGGCTCTCGGCGGAGGAACAGGCCCCCTACTTCGTACAGTCGTGGGCTACCAAGAGGGAGCATAACGCCAAGTACCTTGTCTACTCTACGTGTGATAACTTTGGGAAATTGAAAGGAAACATACACACACCAACACAATGACACCCACATGGTACAGCACTCTTGCAGCCACTGAACATCCAGGACTCTTCTATCCCTTTACGATTGAATCAGAGCTGCTATCACACTGCCCTGCATTACCCGGAAACCCAACACATCTCACAAATGGTTCTGCCGTTCCATTTCAGCACACATTCTACCCACCAGTAAATATGGTACCACCAACTAACCAACTAACTCACTCTTATAACAATCAATCCACCAACCAACCAGGCAGCACCTTGTCCAGCCAACTGAGACATTTTGACCTTCATCCAGAAGAACAAAGTCGAAGCAGCTTCAGGTCGAAACTCCTTCCTTTACAAGACTAATCTAGCTCAGGGCAGTGTAAATACTAGAGATTCAGATCAGCATTTTCAGATTTAATATGAGTTCCAGATGCAGAATCTTTTACTATTGATTACCTAAATAAATCAAAAGTTCTTGATTCATCATTGTCAAAGAGTGTTGTTATTTAATTAATTGTTCATTGGGAGGAAATAAATAATTCCTACTACAGTTGATTAGGGCTGACCTAAATGGCAAAAGGATTTATGCTGGGAAATTGGCTAAAGAGCTATAGTTCTAGATGTATTTTCTAATTCCTTCGTTTGATGGGATACCACCGGGCTGGCTTATATATTTATCATAGTTTTACACCAGTGAAGTTGATGAAAATGGCAGTTAAAAAAGGAATCCTTCTATTACTTTACACAAAAATAAATCCAAAATCCAGGGTTACTACAGGGTTAAAAGCTTACTTCTTTTGTATGGTGTAGTGAGGAGGGCAGGAATGAGGGAGAGGGAGTGAAGTCCATTCCCTGGACCTCTTGGAGCTTTGAGCTACACTGTAGCTTCATCTCGATGACGAGCTTTAGCTTCTATTTCCAGCCTCTATGTATATATATATATATATATATATATATATATATATATATATATATATATCTATATATATATATATATATATATATATATATATATATACCGCTTGTTCCCTAAAACCTCCATGGGCGGTCTCTATTTCTCCCCCTTCAAGCTCGGGTCCTCCACCAGAGGCCTGCGCAGAATCTTTGCTGTTCCTAGTTCTGAACTTTTTCTGGACCGAGATGTCTGATGTTTTTCCTAGGATCTGCTCAAGCCATTCCTCCAGTTTGGGGGTCATTGCTATCAAAAAGTATATTCGGAACAAGGTATCCAAATACGTGTCAACTGTGCCAAACTGTTTTACTTCTTAGCTCCTCTATGATAATAAAAAATCAAATTTGTTTAACCATGAATTTCCCAATAGAGGTGCAAAAAAAATAAAAATAATATATATTTCCTCCTTCCGCCATTGTGGGTTGAAAAAACAGCTTAGTGGTACGCAAATTAATTTGTTTATCAAATTCAGTTTCCTCGTTCGGAGGTTCTGCACAGCCCCGCCCATAGGACCTGCCTCTCAATATTGGTAATCCAATCAAAAGACGTGCACATGCGACACCTGCTGGCTGGCTCCTGTGTAACAGCAGCAGACGTACAATAGCCAACTCTAAAGCTGATTGGTTGATGCATCATTTTCATTTCCATTCACTTAAAGCTACAAGTGCCCGCACTGTTGATTCTGAAGGCCTGAGGGCAGATTTAAGACCCCTGGCAACACATGATGGCTGAATATGATTGGATAAAAGATCTAAGAAGACCAGCCCTCCAAATCTCAACCTGGGGCAGAAGCAGTGCAACCAAGAGGAAAGTGATGAAATGAAGACTATAACTCTTACTGGGGAATGATTTAATAAATATTTGTGGGAAAATATATATTTTTAAATTATATTCCAATTATGTTTAGGCCAGCAGAGAAGGCCTTGCTGGTCCTGACGGCCCACCACTGGTTGTATGGATTGTAAGAATGCGCTTCATTGTGGTCCGAGCTGTAGCCTCTGCCTCTTTATTGTCCAATCAAGTGGGAGAGCGGGAGTGTCCATGATGAAGACCAGTTTCTGTCCATCCCCGTGACAAATGGTTCCAGATCACAGCCGAAAGTACAGTGTGGTGGTTGGATGGCTTTTACACTCCACAAACCCAATATCAAGGCTGAAAACGGGGCTGTAAATGCATCCATCCCTCGTTGTCCCGGTTACTGGTTACCATACTATCACCATGGTTTCATATATTTAAAAATAAAAGTTTAACACCTGTATTTTAGAATATTTTGCTCAGTATTCAATAAGAGGTTAATAACATAATTAATGCAACAAATGATTACAACAAGTGTCTTATTACATGCTGTTCTGAGTAGGGTTCACAAAAGTATCATAAATCAGATGCTAATGAATACCAAAACTAGTATTGAACCTTCTCATTTGAGCAAGTATTTATATTGATAAAAAATGTACGTAAACTGGACAAAATTTGAATTTCTTGAAAAGGTTTTAAAATGATCTTCAACTTTATCAGAACTAATGTAAGACCACATGGTTTTTAATCTATTTTGTATTGAAAATGTCCGTCAATTGTCGAAAAAAAAGAGCATTTTTGTATTGTCATTGTGGGATTGAAATCGGTATTGAGTTTATTCCTTTGTATAGAAACTTGAGATGGACAACACTAGTCCTGAGGGTTGTTACCCCCACAAGCCTCCCTGACATACATCGATCTGTAAGAAAGTCATTTCTACATTTGCCAGAAGGCGATCTAACTATTCATTTGTGACAGCCCCAAGTCAAATGAGTCCTCCACAGCCACTGTGTAAGCTGCAGTTCCTCTTTGTGTTGTTGGTAAAGAGGGCTCCTGATACTCACGCAATTCAAATACAACATTAATGCACTGAATTTCTGGTCAATATTTTGAGAATAATGTATATTATGAATGCTGCTGAGAGAGTTTTAAATGAGTTTAAATATCTATGCTGTCTCCACTGTGTCAAAGCATTTCAGACAAAAAGCAGTATGTATAGTTAGTGGTCTAGTTTTGATTAAGCTTAAAATCATTCTAAAACAGGACAAAATGTGACCTTTCGTGAGCAGTTAATATGATTTAATATTATGTTTCGTAACAATACTTCAAGCCAGTATGTAGTTTCGATATTACTTTTAGTATCGATTGTTATCTGATTTTTGTTACGCTTTTGACAACTCTTTGCATGTTCAAAATATTCTAATTTGTTAATAAATTATGCATTTTCCTCCTTTTGCATCAGTTACGGTACTTGTACTATTTGTACTTATTGTACTTGTACTTAAAGTGAGGCAGCTCTTCTCTGTGTTTTATGAGGCCAAAAAATGTGCCTCGACTACAATCAAGTCTTGTTTTCCCTGTCCATCCATCCAACCATAATCTAATGTGTAATTCTAACATCATGTGGCTGTACACGGCCCCTCAAGCGAGACCCTGAGCTACTTTGTCCCCTTCCCTTGAAACAGGACAGGAACGCACCCCCCTGGAAAAAGCAAGCCACTCATTACTGTAAACACTTTACTTCCGACTTCTGTACACTTTCTTCCTCTGCACTTTGGCCAATTTGCAGCCTTTTCTCCCACGTGTTGGCGCTGCCTTCCGGTCGATAACGTTAAAAAGCACTAAACACGGCATTAGACTATTACAATCAAACTCCATTTCTTCTAATCTTTTCCCCATTCAGCCGAGCCCTGTTTTAATGAGACTCCGACCGGCCCCTGAATCAAAGAAGTCAATGAGCTAAGAACTGGAAGCAGCAGGAAGCCGTGTGTTGGAGCCACGTCATTGGTCAAGGTAATTGCTGTGTTAGCCGCTACGTCCTGCTGTGTCGCTAATTATTCACCCCCGTTTGGAGCCTGTGAACTCGAGCGCTCGCGATCCATAAAGTGTCTTGTTCAACCTTCGGCAAAAGACAAATAAATAAAATCGAATCAAATTGCAGAGTAGGGTGGTGGAAGTGCCAGAACGTGATGGCAATTGGGACGCTGTTCTTTGCACAGAAGGAGGGATGAGAAGGTCTTAGCGTTTCACTGTGGTTATTTATTTAAAAAAATCCTCATAAAAAACATACAATATCCGCTTTATTCACGTATGATTGATGAATACTGTTTAGTAACTACTCCCAGATTTGGGATGTCAAATGTAGAGATCTGGAGGTCTCCTGTCTGTTTTAAGTCTATAAATCGTAACAAGGCTTCTTCTGAGCATTTCTGCCATCAAATCACGTTCATGACAACTTTGTATTTACTAGAGATGCGTGGATTGCGAGAGAGAGAGAGAGAGAGAGAGAATGGGTAGGAAGGAAAGATATAAACTCCCCAGTTCATTTAAAATTATTATCAGTTGCAGTATGTTGATTAACTTGTTAAAATGCCTCATTGCTCAGGTGCAGATCTTACATGTTGTCACCAGATAAAAGCTTCCAGTGACTCAAAACTGGGCTGGGTCGAGTTAGAGAAATTGAGCTCACCAAATTGAGTTCACCTGGAAGACCTAACTCCATCTGCGTCGACCACCATGCCAGGACCCCTCTCCCCAGCTCCATCAACGCACTCAAGCGGGCGTCCGCCTGTCCGTCTGTGAGAGTCAGATCCCTCCTTCACCATGGACTCCTCCAGGTTTCTACTTTTTCCCAAGGAGGTTTTGTAGTTTTTCCTGGCCAAGAAGGAGGGTATAAGGACAGGGGACGCCCGCGTCATCGCCTCTCGCACCTGCTCCCCATCCGCACTCAACGCTCGCAAGTCACTCCTCCCCGCTCCCAATCAGCGCACAGGCGGTCGCATTTAAGCCCTCAGGCAGATGGCTCGGCCGCTTCAAACCGTACTGCGACCCATCACCTCCCCTCCTCCTCCTCTGCATCCCTCTCATTCTAATCATCCTCTCTACCTTCTCTTCACATCTACCACCACCAGTCTCCAGGCCCTGGGGGGAGACATCTAATTCAATTAGATTATGGCGTGCCCATGATCGCTATGTCTTCCGCCGGGGTCTGAGCGCCAAATAACCATTGTAATAAAGCTTGCTAAACAATCTTTTCTGTGTCCGGTGTCTGAGTCTCTCCAGGGTGAACTGAAAAGAAACTCAGAAACTGCGAGACCAGCGGGTTGGAAAAAAACCCTGACCCGCACATCCCCAGTACTTACATTAGCATGTCAGGGCAAGCTAGCTTTGGTTTATTTCCCCAGGGTAATAAACCAAACTCCTACTCCACCTTATGCTGGAGTTCCTGATGAGGAAAAATGTCTGGTTTTCAATACAAACAATTTTTTTTTTTTCAGATCTAACACTAAAGCGGTATTATACTAAAAAGGTATTGAAGATCTGATAACAATACACATAATGCAGAATATTGTCCTTTAAGTAGTAAGTTTTACATATAGTGCAAGATTTACAATATAACTTTAACATTCTCAAATCTTTTTTATGACTTTCACTGATACATTGACGAGAGTAAAAACCTTTCTCCAGAACATGGATCTCACTAAGAAGCTTATTATATTATTATCTTATTCTAGCATAGGTATCATTTTAATTTATGCCTCGTCGACTGTACCCATGATTGCTGTCTCCCAGGTTTTTAATTATCCAGGCACGTAATCTGAAAGGGAAGTCTTCCTCTGCCTCTACCAAAATGAAGACACTCAGTTAAAGAATATTTAATAGGGTGAATAAAAATAGGCCGTGTGCTAGATCTTACACACACATTACTTAAACAGCAGAGACAATTTTGAAATAAAAAAGACATTCCAAACAAAATGATGTGAAGTTTCTGGGTCTAGAGTGTTTCCTCGAGTGCTCTGGTTTCCTCCATCAGCCAAAGACATATTGCTCATTTTTATGCATAAACTAATCGCCCAAAGGAAATATGTACGGGATGTAATGTAAGCAAACGTTGGTCCAAAATTAAAAGTTTTGTATGGTACAAGTTGTACAATTTTTGCTCCTGAGAGAACTTATACCCGAAAAATATAAGAACATATGGAGTGGAATGTAAAGATTAAGTTTACTGAAGACATATTGTGCTTTATTTGCAACCCGGTCTCCAGAAATATACATCCTGGAGTTATGCTTTTGCAATTCCACTTCAAGTAACCATCGGATGTTTCAATAGTCTGGTTATGTTGCATACGTCAAAGAAAAACGTACACATTTTACATTTTACCAATTGTGTTGCAAAGAACGTTAAATCTCTCGCAGCGCAGCGTTCAAGCCGAGGCCTGTGTAGGTGCACTCGTGGGAGAGGAGGTGCTGAATACCTACACACCCTCCAGGACACTGATGACCCAGGGGAGCGAGAGGGGGAGAAGGGTTATGCAAGGACCTGCTTAGGATTGGGCCTGGATGGAGTTAGATACAATCCCTGATGCTTGTTCTAAATTATGAGAAATTAAACAATGATCTTTTCATATGGATTTGAGCTTTCAGAGGATATTTTGTTCATAGACGTCTCACTCTGTTGTGTTTTTGTCAAATGTTAAGTACCATGGCTTTCACCTGGACCATGAGCTACTGTTCAAAGCTCACCTACAAATTCTCAAAAATCCAAAATGGAGCTTGGGCTTTATTATCTCAGTAAGGCATGTTTAACCCTGAAAACCAGTAATTGGTCAGGTATTGGTCACCTTTCTACCTTTATAGAGTTTTGATCATGTTCTGTTGCAAATGCATCTGTTAAATGTCTGCAATCGTTAAAAACGTATGTAATCATTCTGCTTTGGTTGTGCTAGGCTCACCCACCACTGTAATCTCCATGCCAAGGCTGGGTGGCCTTCCTTGGGTGCTTGAAATTGTATTTAGTCTACAATTGTGCAGAGAACAGACCTGTATTATGTACAGCCTGTCACTACCTCATATATGTTGCTGCTGCAGCTTGGAACTGGTCTTGCATGGGAATAGAATAAATGTATTGCCTACCAAGATAGAAATGAATCAAACTATGATTTATTTTCATACATAATATAATGTTGACTAGAAACAAGTCATGTCGGCCCATTGCCTCAAAAATCCAAGGAAAACTAAAAACTGGAAGTACACATCGTATAAACGAGTGGTTAAGAAGAGGCCATTCCCCCTGATGTGGTGACAACCGCAACCGAGCAGTTAACATGAATAACATTTGTGTTCTATATACAGCTTCTGGTGTTCCCATAAAGGCCTAGAAGAAGGAAATGAGGCAACACTGGCAGTCAAAGGAGAAGCTCTCAGATAACAAGCCCTCCATCCATCACTGATTCATTTGATGAATACATTTGTTAATTATTCATTAAATATTTGAGTAAAGGTATATTTTTATTTCAAAATAATTTTGCTAAAACAACACAATGGATCACATTGCAGAATTAGTTCTCCATAACATCTCCAAACTTATGATCCATTTCATTATTTGTTAGAGATTAGCTGCACCAACTTATCTTATTCATCTTCTCTGAAAGTCATTGAAGTTGTCAACACTCACCATCATCTTTGTCGTTGAATAATGGTGTCACTTTATTGTCATGTTGATGCCCAGTAATTAGATTGCAGATGCTTTTTGTTAATATCTCAATGACAGTCAAACTAGCTACAGTTCTGATCTGTTGTTCCTTCACTTTAACACTGAGTTTAAGGCAAACACACATAGTATACACATACATATACACACATAGTATACACATACATGTACACACATAGTATACACATACATATACACACATAGTATAGACATACATATACACACATAGTATACACATACATATACACACATAGTATACACATACATATACACATACATATACACACATAGTATACACATACATATACACACAACCACGCTTCTCCCTCTTCTGTTCTACAAACATACACCCAGTATGTTACCTGCCCCACCAGAGAGAATAGAACATTGGACTTGTTTTTTGCCAACACCAAGGAGGCTTATTCCTCTTTCCCCCTCCCTCCCCTGGGCAGCTCGGACCACAACCTTGTACATCTGAGGCCTGTGTATGAACCCATCGTGCGCAGGCAGCCTGTGGTGTCCCGTGAGGTGAGGATGTGGTCTGCTGAGAGCGAGGAGGCTCTGAGGGACTGCTTCAGCACCACTGTCTGGACTGAGCTTTATGACCCACATGGGGAGGACATCAACACCATCACAGAGTGCATCACAGACTACATCAACTTCTGTTTTGAGAACATTGTTCCCTCCCGGACGGTGCGGTGTTTTCCAAACAACAAGCCATGGATTAACCGTGAAATGAAGGCTCTGCTGAAGGAGAAGAAGAGAGCCTTCAGGTCAGGGAACAAGGAGGAGCTGAGGACTGTGCAGAAGGAGCTGAGGAGGAAGATCAGGCAGGCTGAGGCTGGCTACAAGAGGAGGATGGAGGAGCAGCTGCAGCCGAAGAACATTCAGGGAGTGTGGAGGAGCCTGAAAACCATCTCGGGCTTCAAAATCCCCCCTGCCCAGACAGAGGGGGATCAACAGTGGGTGAATGATTTAAATGCTCACTTCTTGAGGTTTGATCGGTCACCCGCCCCTCCCCCTGCATAGCTGCATGCTCCCTCTTCCACAGCTGGACAATGCCCTGCATCTGTTCCTCTTCGCTTATCTGCCCCGGACCATCAGCTCCCCACTTCGCCTGGACTCACCCATCCCCCCAGCACACGGTCCCCCTGCCAACCACTGACTATCACAGCAGCACAGGTGAGGAGTGAGCTGAAGAGGATTAAAGTGAGGAAGGCAGCAGGACCTGATGGCATCAGCCCCAGGCTCCTTAAGTCCTGCGCAGATGAACTGTGTGGAGTTATGGAGCATGTCTTCAACATGAGCCTGAAGCTGAGGGTGGTACCACAGGTCTGGAAGACCTCCTGTCTGGTACCTGTGCCTAAGACACCGCGCCCCAAAGACCTCAACAGCTTCAGGCCAGTGGCTCTCACGTCCCACCTGATGAAGACACTGGAGCGGCTAGTCCTGGACCACCTCCGCTCCACCGTGAGCTCAGCCATGGACCCGCTGCAGTTTGCATATCGGTCTGGCATCGGAGTGGAGGACGCCGTCATCTCCCTGCTGCACCGCTCTCTCTCTCACCTGGAAAAGCCTGGCAGCTCTGTGAGGATTCTGTTCTTCGATCTTTCCAGCGCCTTCAACACCATCCAGCCGCTGCTCCTGAGGGACAAGCTGGAGACGGCTGGTGTGGAGTATGACCTGGCAGAGTGGATCCTGGACTACCTCACAGACCGACCCCAGTTTGTGAGAGCCCGGAACTGTGTGTCTGACACTCGGACCTGCAGTGTGGGGGCGCCCCAGGGCACTGTCCTCGCGCCCTTTCTCTTCACCCTTTACACTGCAGACTTCAGACATGACATGGACAGCTGTGTCCTGCAGAAGTTCTCTGACGACTCTGCCATCATCGGACTCATCACGGACGACGATGATGCGGAGTACAGAGGACTGGAGCAGGACTTTGTGGACTGGTGTCAGCGGAACCACCTCCTCATCAACGCGGGGAAGACCAAGGAGATGGTGGTGGATTTCCGCAGACGCCACCCCACTGCCCCCTCACCTGTGAACATCCAGGGACGGGACATTGAGAGAGTGACTCATACAAGTACCTGGGTGTTCATCTGAACCACAAACTTGACTGGACTCATAACACAGACGCACTGTACAGGAAGAGCCAGAGTCGGCTCTACCTCCTGAGGAGACTTAGGTCTTTTGGAGTGACAGGGCCACTCCTGAAGACCTTCTACGACTCTGTGGTGGCATCGGCCCTCCTGTATGGTGTGGCCTGCTGGAGCAGCAGCATCACAGAGAGGGAGAGGAAGAGGCTGGACAGAGTCATCAAGAAGTCCAGCTCCGTCCTGGGCTGTGCTCTGGACTCGGTGCAGGAGGTGGGGGACAGGAGGGTCCTGGCTAGATTCACATCTATGCTGGACCATGAGTGTCGCCCCCTGCAGGACACTCTCTCCGCTCTGGAGAGCAGCTTCAGTGAGAGACTGATCCACCCTCGATGTGTGAAGGAAAGGTTCCGTAGGTCTTTCCTTCCTGCTGCTGTCAGACTTTATAACAAAAACTGTTAGTACTGAGCACTCGCAATACTGACCTAACCTAATACTGATGTGCAATTCTGTCATATGTGCAATTGCTGTTGGAATTCATGTGCAATTCATGTGCAATTACTATGAAATTCATGTGCAATCTATGTGCTGTCGTGACACATATTCATGTGCAATTACTGTCGGGATCACATGCAATGGTATTTATGTATTTATTTATTTATTTGTCTATGGGAGTTTTTATTTATTTATAGGAGATCTTCTACTGAAAGTGTTTTTCAGACTTCCTATAAGTGATCTGTTCTTCTGGATCTACCTCTGTATCTACCTGCGTTGCACCAATGAAATTTCCCCATGTGGGACAATAAAGGAATATATTATCTTATCTTATCTTATCTTATCACATACATATACACACATAGTATACACATACATATACACACATAGTAGTGTATAACATAGTGCTCAGTGCATGTGACCGTGGAACTGTGAGGGCATGTGACCCTGGAACTGTGAGGACATGTGACCGTGGAACTGTGAGGGCATGTGACCCTGGAACTGTGAGGGCATGTGACCCTGGAACTGTGAGGGCATGTGACCCTGGAACTGTGAGGACATGTGACCCTGGAACTGTGAGGATATGTGACTTTTATGACGCTTTTATTACTGTAAAATGCTTTCATGTTTGTAACGACACAGTTGGACAGAGGCTGATGTGAGTGAATACGAGTATTCAAACTTTTACCCAGCCCCCGATGTCTTCGCCCACAACCACAAAAGAAAACGTGATGATACCTCAGATCTGGTGCTTAGCTCCACTGGTAGCATTGCTCCTCCCGCTGACGCAGCCGAACGTGACGTCATGGCTGACGCAGTCGAACGTGACGTCATGGCGACCGCTCTCAGGAGTGATGCCTTTCTTTATTTACATAGAAATATATAGGTCTGTTTACAGGTCATTCTGTTTGTTCCATGTCTGTACAAAAGTTTCTAATCTATTTTCACAGATGCCGTAGTTCTCTTCCTCAACTAACTTCAAAAGCATTGCACTGTTTTTTCAGTCTGAAATGTCAAAATTAAAACCCATATGACAGAAGTACAGGCCACATATAAACATATTGTACCTGAAATCCTAGAGGAAAGTGTGGAGGACACAGAAGGAGGAAGAGGACGTGCTGAGCTGAACTGTAAACAGTCTTTAAATGGACTTTGTCTTCTGGACATATATAAACATAAAATGTGTGCGTTTTCCATCACGGCCAATGCTATAATTTTACTTGTTCCAAAAATGTTTGTATTATTTTTGAGTTACTTTTGTTGTTCGACAAATGTGTCGTTCCAAATGTTCTTAATATTGAAAGTAATTTTATATTCTTTAATGATCATATAACTCATATTGTCAGGCCTGGTTCCAGTCCACTGATCCTGGGCTGACTTAGGGACGGATAAGACCATATCGAATTTTACAATTACCGACCTTTTTTGAACAAAAATATATATACATACATATATATAATGTGTATATATATATGTATAATATATATATATATATATATATATATATATATATATATATATATATATATATATATATATATATATATATATATATATATATATATATATAATACATATATATAGAGAGAGAGAGAGAGAGAGGAAAGCTGTGGTATATATATATATATATATCTATATATCCATCCAGAAAAAGGAACACAAGAAACTAGAGAAATCCCAAGGCCTCAGAGAGGAGCTGGAGAAGGCCTGGAGCGTGAAGGTATCGGTGGCCATCGAAGCACATGGGGCAGTGATGCCCAAACTGGAGGAATGACTTGAGCAGATCCAGGAAAAACATCAGACATCTCGGTCCAGAAAAGTGCAGTGCAGGAACAGATACTGCACAGAACCCTCAAGCTCCCAGGGGCCTCTGGTAGAGGACACGAGCTTGAAGGGGGAGAACTAGAGACCACCCGCAGAGGCTGAGGAATAGTTTTTATTGTATTTATATATATATATAAAAGAAGATCACTGCAGGTGTGTGGCTTTCACTCATTCAGAATTTCCAGTAATTATGGGTTTTGTGTAATACACGTCCACTTTCAGTTTGGCCATAGCTATTATTATTATAGTCTGAATAAAAACTTTAAGTATGAAATTAATTACTAGTTATTCAATTCTAGTAATGACAGACCTTTTCACAGTTAATGAAAGTACTAGAATAATATGTGTTTATGTTAATGTTTTAAATATATCCTATTATAGTAGAAAAAGCTTCAGTTGTAGTCATTTGGACTCAGTTAGAAAAATAGACGTTTCGACTCTCATCCAAGAGTCATTGTCAATAACAGAATTTAGGTCGAGAACTCCGATATTAATACTGTTCTGTGGTAAGACCCGCCCATTGGGAGGAGCCTTCCTGAAGTAGAAAGAGTTGTTTGTTTCAACAGAAACTTCCCCCTTGTATCTACCGAGCCTATTCAGAATTTTAATGGGCTATTAGAATCCTCTTTGTCTTTGTGAGACCCTGGCTCAACCACCCTGAGTACCTGATTAGCATCTAAATGTCCTGGTCCTGGTCCTCTACCTTTCCAGGGGTTCAGTATACCATTATAAATAACAGGAAGATTAAACCTTAGCCCTCCATTTCTGTTTAAAGAAGGTCTTTCTTTTTTAACAAAAATAGCTTCCTTGACTCCTCTTTCAAACCATCTTTTCTCCTGCTTAAAACCTTCACATCGCCGTCTTCAAACGAGTGATTAGAGGCTTCAAGATGGAGATGCACGGCGCTCTGTGGTCCTGAACTTGTATTTCTTCTGTGCTGATAAAGCCTCTTGTGTAGAGTCTGTTTAGTCTCACCTATGTACCGTTCTTTACAGCTTTCTTCACTGCATTGGATCGAATAAACTACATTGCTCTGTTTTTGAGTCGGCAACTTGTCCTTAGGGTGAACCTATTATAGTCTCAACTTGAATCTAAAGCTCATGCATGTCTGTAATTTAAGGTTAAAACACAAGAGTCTCACACGCTGCCCTGTGAACGAGTCACGAACAGAAAGCAATGGCAGATATGTCATATATATATATATATATATATATATATATATATATATATATATATATATATATATATATATATATATATATTATTTTTAAACGTAATATGCGCATATACAAAATGTAAAATGTGTACATTTTCTATCAACAAACTTATGCCACAAAACTCGACTACTACACCGTCCAATAGCAAAACAATGTACCTCAAGTTATGAAACAGCCATATTAAACAATACAAAACATAAATCATTTGACCAACCAGCAAAACCACAGTAAAAACGTGAAAACAAAAAGAAAGAAACAAAACAAATAAGAACAAATGAATAAGATAAACTACAGCCAAAATAACAACAAACACCACCACAACAATTACAATATGTCATATTTTTTGTAGTAAAATTGTAAATGTCCTTAATTTCGTTGGCATATCTGTGAGTAGCTTTTAGCAGATGATTAGCCTATAATAAGAGAAAAGAACAGACAGAAAAACAGGACAAAAACACAACTGTTTTGTTTTTAAAGCAGCTCAAGATCCAATTTTAGAATAAAAAAAGGATCCCCCACAGCGAGCAGACCTGATCAAACAGGACAGGGAATCATAAGCTGCTTACCACAACCGCAATTCCGTTCAAATGAATACACCTCTTGTGCTGGCTTGACTCCAATGAGTCCTCCACAGCACATAACCCTGGCCAAAAGTATAACACAGGATTACTCAAACATGGATGGATCCATCAAAATAAAACAAGTTAATGATGAGAGCACATTTGTTTTAACATGGTTAAAAGCTCTATTTCCTGTAATATGTACCTTATAGTCCTTGTCTTCAGGTCTGGATGAGCCTCAGTTTAAAGGCTGCTGGGTAATCGCAGTGACCGCCACAGCTTCAGCTTGGTCAGGAGTATTCTTAGCTGGGGTCAAGGGGGGAAACTTGTGCTGTAAATGCATAGGCAGATAAATAATTATGTTCATAGTTTAGTAGATGGTAAACAGCCATTTCCCCTAAATATACTAACTTGCATGTCTTTGAATAAGGAGAGCAATTGAGACACATTTTGTAACAACATTTATTCAATTAAACATAATGGTGCCATTTTGCAATCACGAATACCATCAATAAATTGCGACAAAAGTGTAACCTCAATCCCTGGGGACTCCTCGTCTATGACTTTGGCTTAAATCTCCTCTAATCGAGTGTCTGAATGGCCCGCAGTTCACAGAAGAACCATTCATCACCCAAAGGTCAAAAACTGTTGAAAAATTACACCTCTATAAAAGTATTTTAAGGTCACCACAAAGTGTTGAGGTGATCTTGACACATTTCTTCCCAAAGTGAAAATAGATATAATTTGTCCCAAGTATATGAAGAACTTGAATGTTTCTCTAGCCTCTATCTTAGACTTGGCAGAGTGGTCATCAGAGGATTTTTGACCCAATTGTTTTGCTCGAAGGCGAAGGAAGTGAAGACGTACGGTGTAATTCTAGTACTTTTATAACAAGACTGCAACTTCACCATAAATCATTTGGCGGGAGAGCCTTGCGCTGCTGCTGCTGCTGCGTTGGATGTCCTGAAATAGTGTGGGACAAAAATGAACCTGAAAACTCAAACCATTTGGGGTTTATTGGATTCTTTTACGGCGAGTCAGAGAGCGGAGACTTCACGGCCATCCCGCAACTATTACTGAAACTATTCTGCTGCTTCGGCGAAAAAACATTGACGGAAAAACGGGGTGAGATCAGAACTGTGGGCCAAAGATGAAAAGACTTTTTAAAATACTATTAAACGTTAGAAAGCTTGACCTATGATGTTTTGAACATTTATAGACGCTTATTTATTCAAACCTTTTACTACATTTGAATTGTTACATGTGACTTTTGGGCTGAAAACAACCGCGTTATTGACATCTCTGTCGTGCCCTTAAACTCTGAATATCTCTAAATTTACTTTAGAGAACCACGGCAAATGTTCAAAAGTTGAGTTTCATTATCAGATTTTGAGAAACATGTGGAAGTTCTTGCTTTATTTGCGTGTACGCATGCGTAAAACACTCTGAATCTACAGTCGACACTGCCCGTCAGGCCCTGTCCCTCGTCCCACCTTTTGACATCAGGTCCCACCTTTTAACAAGTGCCACATGAATTGTATAGAATAGTGAGATTTACATAGAAAACAGGATAATATAAATATTTCTCGCATTGAAATATGATGCAATCCGCTGCTATTCCAAACTCATAAATGTATGTTTTATGGATAAACATTGAAACTAAAATGGTTTTATGGCAGTCTTTATCTACAAGCCTAAATGTATCATGTCCGTCCCACTTTTATTATTTCATGTGGTCCCCCTGGGTATCAATTCATCAGTCAACTTTATCTATAAAGCACTTTTTATACATAAAATGTATCGCAAAGTGCTTTACAACCCATTCAAAACATGTTTTTGCTAGTTTAATATGCATTCTCTCCATGGAGATATAAATGCCAATAACACTTTACAATCAAGAAAAGTCTTTTTCATTGAACCACTCAGTTAAAAGATGTTCTGCTCTAGCTCACGGCATAAATATATGTACATTGCTGAGAAAGCTACAACAAGAAATGGCTTAGTCACCTTGGAAACCCTCAGTGATAATATTAGATGCTGATCAGCGAACTGTGCATAACGAGCCCCGTCTGAATTATTATCATCATTATTATTGTCCATGCTATTATAAACTATGATTACTAATGCTCTTTTCACAACTTTACTGCACACTCAGGCAGCAGAAGAAGATTTCATTTTTTATTTTTGGGCTTTTGGCGAATCGCGGTCAATCAATGCAAGATTTAAATTGAGGTTCGGCCGTTTTGTTAAAGAGAAAAATGCCCCCGTTGCCGTGGCAGTCATAACAAGGTAGAAATTGTTATGCCAATCATTGCAGGGCTAACGGGGGTTTCGGGGTCTGTTTTGAGTTAAATTAATGGAAGGTGAAAGGAATATTGATTGTCCAGTTTGTGACTTAGTGGGAGAACTGCAGTCAATAGCAAGTAATGAATCAAGAATAATATTAAGCCAATGTAGGGAACTAATATGAATGATTGTACGACAAAGCAGAGAAAGAAAAGGTGGGGCACAGGGTAATATAGACCCAGTAAATTGCAGGGCTAATAGTAATGTAAAATTGAAGTATTTCTACACCTGTTTACTAGCCTGTCAAGTCAGTCTATTTTTTTTATTTATCTTTTTTTATGCAGGAGGGTTTGGGATCAGGTTCACTTCTCATTTTTTCCTTTTTGTAGCAGAAGTCTGGTCATTTTTCCATTATTTTTTTCCCGTGGACTTGAAAAAATAAATAAATATGAGTTTTATAGGCACGACAGATGCTAACCAGCTAACTAAGCGGTGACTTATGTCCATAACTAGTTGCGTTCAGTCCAAAAAACACATTTTAAAAAATTCGGCACAATGTTTAAATGACTTACCGGTTTACACAGAATCTCTACTTTCCTCTGTCCTTGTTTTCTCTGTGTGAGCCGATTTACCTTCTACAGTGTGTCAAACTCTTGCACTTCCTGCTACACTGCCCCTAGAGGTCGTTCAGCCCTTAACAATCTATGAAATTAGCCAAATATATAGGTGACTCAGAGCGTGTTAAAAAAGTTGCTGTAAGTTACGGTAAGCTACAATTAAAATGTCTTTTTCTAAATTGGTCTTTATTTAACTTGATTAGTAACTTTTTTTTTATCCCTTAAGTGTTTGACATCCTGAGAACAACACAAACAAACAAGATACACATTCCCTTTCATTCAGAGCATACAGTATGATTAGTTCGTGCACGAATTATTAATGTACCATTTTTATAGTGTTAACCCCTATATTCACACCAATTGTTTTAGAAAGTCTCGTCAGGTGACTATTCAAAGATGTGATTTAATTTTCAGTCAGATTTGCCGTCATCTTCGCTCAGTGTTCATTCCTGTATTGTCAAATGTATGTATAAGACTAAATGGAGAGTGTGTCTTTTGTTTTATACATCACACTCATGTTGCTCTAAGTCCACCGCATCACAACACATCGTACACACTCACACCCCAGGCTTTGCTTTGATAAATATCATTCTTCATTGTACATATTCTATAGTTAATAAATCCTGTGTCTCTGTTGTCTTCGCTCTGCTTGTTAAGGCATTGAGACAGTCATAACACAATGCTTTTATTTCATATTTTCATGCAGTTGTGGTCAGACGTCAAGCCATTCCTCCAAACCACATACAGTATTTTCCACGGAGGACAATTAGTGCTGGCATTCTGGCAGCTTCTAACCTGACGGCAAAACTTCATTATTTAAACATTGTGAGTGGGTGGCATGTTACACCAGTTCTGCATATAAAAACACAACATTTCTTGTCTTCTAGCCTCAGTAGTAGTTTCTATATAACTTGTTGTAACCTGGACCTCTGTGTTTTCTTCTTTATATTAAAGTCCATATCAGGTTGTCATGTTTTCTAATGATGACGTTTGGTGAGAAAGTCCCTGTGGTAAGTAATAATCATAGGTTTCCAAATAAAAGTTGAAGTTTACACAAAGTAGTGCTGAGTTCAACAACAGAATACCTATGGGGTGAAATTTGTTTAATATTAATTTAGATGAAAAAAGAATAATTTATTTTCAAAAAAATTGGATTTATCCATGTAAAATCAAAATTTGCTATCAAATCCATTTGTGAATGAAACATATTTGGGGTTTTTGAATCAGTGCTTTTGCATGTGAGAATTGGACTCTGTATTTGTGGTCATCAACATAGTGCATTCTTCACCTGTGAATGTGGAAACACACTTTACACATTTCGTGAAATATTTATACACGGCTTTGAATCCACGCAAAATCTAAATTCGTTCAGCGTGAACTTGCACTTGTGGATCGCTCGCTTCTGCTCCCTCCCAAATTCTTCACGAGGCAACCCTCATTCCTCTGGTCACCACCAAAGGCAATGTTGGTGTTTTTCCCAGGACCCAGGTGTCCCAAGGGATACTTTTGTCTCCTTTCCGGCAGGAAAATAGTGTTGAATCCATATTTAACATAATAAATTAAGTTTTTCAGGAAAGCCAAGCCGCCAAGCCAAGTCGTTAAGTGCGCCCCCTTGTGTCATCTTTTCCTTTCTTATCTTATAAAAAGATTCAGGCTCTTGTTCCGGAGGAGAAACGTTAAAAGACTCAAACCACATTTGAAGTGTTCTTGAAATGAAAAGTTCCTTCTCTGGAGCCTGATTCTCTGAATCTTTGCAACTGCATCAACCAGTTTAATTATAGTGAGTCCGTCAAGTTGTCCCAGTTTCAGTTCAGTTGTCCCATGCCCTGGCCCAGCGTTGTTCTTCAGCAGCAACGGATGTCAAACCACAGCATGTAAGAAGTGAAGGGCCTGCAACCACAACTCAACACAGCAGTGACTATATTCTAGATGTAGTTCAGAAAAAATAGGCTTACATTAAATACATTTTAGTCAAATTTGTTTAGTTAACAGTAACAGATTAACCATACATACATTTAATTAAGCACTCACTCTTAGGATGGATTTCGCATTTAGCAAGTCTTAAACCAGGGGATCCGGCCCGCCAGACGTTTTAATCCGGCCCGCCAAACATTTTGAATTCATATTTAATTAAAAAAAAAAAAATCAGTTCATAGAACCGTAGTTACATCCGTAACCGTTTTTATCGCTAAAACTACACGTCCCACAATGCCGCTGGTGGCCGCCCCTCCCCGCGCGGCTCTTCACTGCCTTGTACTGCCGAGGGAGAAGTGCAGAGAGAAGTAAGACGCTCGTTTGTGCACTTTACAGCACTTCTGTACCTCAGAGCAGAGGTCTGAGCGAGGACAGAGACGTGTGGCTTTAGGAAACACGTGGAAGAAAGAAAGGAGAAGGTTTTGTGGATGTTAGAGCTGTGCTAAAAGTGGAGCTAATGTGGAGCTAACAAGAAAACTAACTTCTGTGATGCTCTGAGGAAAACATCCTCTACAAACCTGGACAGATCAGGAGCCACAGGTAAAAACACAGGTCAGAGTGTAATAAAGTCTGAACATGATTGTGTCCACACTAATGTGACTGAACACAAACACAATGACCTCATTTGAGTCACTACATGAATCATTTGTCACTGAGATCAAACTTAAACTATGAAAATAGCTCATATTGAGTTTGAGCAGAAACATGTCTGTGATATGAACATTTCACATCATAAATCACATCAAAAGTCCATGTTCCTGTTGCTGCTGCTGCTGAACATGGACTCAGTCTTTCACCTGCTGCACATTTGTGCAACAGTCTCACAACTATTATTAAGCTGTAAGAAAGCTATTTATTTCTTATATTTTTATTGTTTTATGTCGTACATAATATTTGGCCCACGATTTGAGAAAAGAGTTTGGTTTGATGGAAACTGTGGCTCATGCACTTATTCTATATTTTCAAGGCCTGAGGGGAAACTTAACCTCCTTAAACGCTCCACGTGTGTTTGTGTTTAGTGGTGAGTCAGTTCAGGTGTGAAGAGAACTACAGAGAACTACAGAGAACTACAGAGAACTACAGAGACCTACAGAGACCTACAGAGAACTACAGAGACCTACAGATAAATACAGAGAACTACAGAGAACTACAGAGAACTACAGAGAACTACAGAGACCTACAGAGAACTACAGAGACCTACAGAGAACTACAGAGAACTACAGAGACCTACAGAGAACTACAGAGAACTACAGAGAACTACAGAGACCTACAGAGAACTACAGAGAACTACAGAGACCTACAGAGACCTACAGAGAACTACAGAGAACTACAGAGGACTACAGAGACCTACAGAGAACTACAGAGACCTACAGAGAACTACAGAGACCTACAGAGAACTACAGAGGACTACAGAGAACTACAGAGACCTACAGAGAACTACAGAGAACTACAGAGAACTACAGAGACCTACAGAGACCAACAGAGAACTACAGAGAACTACAGAGAACTACAGAGAACTACAGAGACCTACAGAGAACTACAGAGAACTACAGAGACCTACAGATAAATACAGAGAACTACAGAGAACTACAAAGAACTACAGAGAACTACAGAGACCTACAGAGACCTACAGATAAATACAGAGAACTACAGAGAACTACAAAGAACTACAGAGAACTACAGAGACCTACAGAGACCTACAGAGAACTACAGAGAACTACAGACCTACAGATAAATACAGAGAACTACAGAGAACTACAAATAACTACAGAGAACTACAGAGAACTACAGAGACCTACAGAGAACTACAGAGAACTACAGAGGACTACAGAGAACTACAGAGGACTACAGAGAACTACAGAGAACAACAAAGAACTACAGAGAACTACAAAGAACTACAGAGAACTACAGAGAACTACAAATAACTACAGAGAACTACAGAGAACTACAGAGACCTACAGAGAACTACAGAGAACTACAGAGGACTACAGAGAACTACAGAGGACTACAGAGAACTACAGAGAACTACAGAGAACTACAGAGAACTACAAAGAACTACAGAGAACTACAAAGAACTACAGAGAACTACAGAGAACTACAGAGAACTACAAAGAACTACAGAGAACTACAAAGAACAACAGAGAACTACAGAGAACTACAGATAACTACAGAGAACTACAGAGAATTGCAGAGAACTACAGAGAACTACAGAGAACTACAAAGAACTACACAGACGTGGAAATGTTAGTTAGTACATTTAAAAGGTTTTTTAAATCTTGAGAAGTTTATTTTGTTATAAAGTCAAATACAATATTTTTCAGTTCCAAATACCTATTTAACAATATTTAACAATAGATTAAATGTTTATCTCTGTAGATCAACTCTGAAGTTGTAATGACATAAACTGAAGCTCAGTGTTGGTGAAATGACACTTGTTTTTCTTAATACATTTCAGTTTATGAGAACAAACGTGTTTGTAATTTATTTTAATCGATCCAGTAATTGCTTCAAAAACAGCGTAGGCTATATAAAGCTATTTATTTCTTATATTTTAATTTTTTTTATGTTTTACGTTATGTTCAGCCCGCGACCCAGCCTGAGCGTCCAAATTCGGCCCGCGGCCCAAAATGTGTTTGACACCCCTGTCTTAAACAAAAGAAACGCTGTTGTGAATGTCAGACTTACCTCTTTATTCTGCGGATATTTTGAGATGTCACATTTTAAGGTCAAGTGCTGTTCATTCTTCATCGATTAATTATTATGACACAAATTTCAACCCATACAAATGAAAGAGCTTGCAGTGCGTCCGACACCAGTGACAGATCCCAAGATGGGGCCACAAGGCGTCTTGGAGGATGAAGCTGCTGTGCTCGCTTCATGAAAAGTAAACTAACCTGTGACTTCCCACAAAGGGACCATTAGAACATGCCAGCAATAAATTGTTGCAACATATGCCCTGAGTCGATGGAGATCATCCATGATTCAGAAGTTCTTGTAAGAACTACAGAATAGTGGAGACTGGGCAGTGAACTGCGTCTTGACCCAGTCACAGAAATCTATCTTTAAAAAGTTCTTACCTATTTGCACATAAGAGGCGTGTAGATGGCACATGTGCAATGGAGATCATGTGCCCTATCTCCCCTCCATACTGTGAGCAAGCTGTGCCGGAGCCTGCAGTGGCCACACCCAGAGCTGAAGACTGGATTGGGATTTAAAAGCCTCCCTTCCTGCGGGGACAGGAGCCCGTCTCCTGACGGGCACAGATATCAGAGAGCTGCAGCAGAGAATGCCAAAACGGAGCCAGGAGCAAGCTGTGCCCCTCCAAATGAACTCTCAATAGAGTCCGAAAAAATCAGAGGAAGAATCGAATTGGACAGGTGTTCTCCTCCAGAGAAAACCACAGGGGACAGTGGGTCGCCTCCCTGGATGCAAAGAGGTCGACTCCTGCCCTGCCAAACCTTCTCCAAAAAAATGCAGTCCACCACTTCCACTCTGTGGGTCTCCCCTACTCGGGTTGTGGACGCTGTAATGAAAGAAAATCTGCAACCAGTGAGTAGCCCTCAAACTGGCAATGTCAGGAGCGGCCTGTGAATAAACACTGGTAACAACGCCTTAATGATGATGGTTATAATTGTTGTTGTTGGGCTAGTTCAGAGGGATTCTAGATGCGGCTCTCGGAACAGAGTAAGTAAAAAGACAGTAATTAAGTTTTGCTGGTACCATATATTGAGTAGACATAGACAAAATATAAACAAACAGAAGAATGGCCATTAACTTCTTTACAATAGAGATTAGAGATATGTACATCATCCTATAGTTAAATGCAAATGCAAAGTGCAATGTCAGTAATCCATCTGAATGAAATCATCCAGGTAGGAAAGTTCTTAAGTCCCCAGCGTGTGTCACGCTGAATTGCAATGCGCGTTGTGGTTGCAATTGTCCATTAAGCTGAAAGAAGTGGGACAGGGAAGGGTAGTGTATGTGTGCGTGTAACCACGAGAAGCAGTGCGATTGAGAAAGTTCTTGGGAAAAGTAAAGGGTGGCTACAAGAGCCTCCTACCGGCCCGACCAGAGCAGGTAGTGCTCTTGTGGTTGCGTCCGGGCTTGAAGTGAGGCTACTTAAAGTTCAGTTTGGCTCAGTTCAGCTCAGTTCGGCTCAGTTCCTAGGTCGCCATCCAACCTGGCCGGCTTCGACGTGAACAAAATGTTATGTGGGAGTTATGGGGCTCAGCAGACCAGCAAAAGTTTGATAGTGGAACAAACCCAAAAGAGTTCCGTAATTCCGATTCGACTTGATAAACCGAGAAGAAAAGAGGACTATTCTCGACCTGCGCATGCATAAAAGATAATCGTTCAGTGCTTAGACATCGCTTCTGGTGGTACAAAGGGATGAAACAGAACTGAACCAAGAGGGCATGTCTAAAATCCTCCCTCCATCCAGAAATCCATCTAAAAAAATTAAATAAATCATAGTATCACCGCTTTTTATCTAAAATTAGACTAAACAAGGACTGAATCAGGACTAAACTTAGAATATTGAGAAATTGAGCTCAGAAAACCTCAAATTTGTCAAAAATTCCCGCTGGAACCCTGTGCATTTGAAAGCAGAAAAATAACTCACCAGCAGACACGCGTCCAGGGCGTCCAGCGCACATGCACATTTCAAGGATTTGTTGTGTTTGGAGGTGTGGCTGTCCTCCTGGTGCGATGGCAGAGCTGAGTGTGATTATAGAGTCTGAGGTCCACACTACACGACTGGACTGTGATTATAGTCTGAGGTCCACACTACACGACTGGACTGAGTGTGATTATAGAGTGTGAGGTCCACACTACACGACTGGACTGAGTGTGATTATAGAGAGTGTGAGGTCCACACTACACGACTGGACTGAGTGTGATTATAGAGTCTGAGGTCCACACTACACGACTGGACTGAGTGTGATTATTGAGTCTGAGGTCCACACTACACGACTGGACTGAGTGTGATTATTGAGTCTGAGGTCCACACTACACGACTGGACTGAGTGTGATTATAGAGTCTGAGGTCCACACTACACGACTGGACTGAGTGTGATCATAGAGTCTGAGGTCCACACTACACGACTGGACTGAGTGTGATTATAGAGTCTGAGGTCCACACTACACGACTGGACTGAGTGTGATTATAGAGAGTGTGAGGTCCACACTACACGACTGGACTGAGTGTGATTATAGAGAGTCTGAGGTCCACACTACACGACTGGACTGAGTGTGATTATAGAGAGTGTGAGGTCCACACTACACGACTGGACTGTGATTATAGTCTGAGGTCCACACTACACGACTGGACTGAGTGTGATTATAGAGTCTGAGGTCCACACTACACGACTGGACTGAGTGTGATCATAGAGTCTGAGGTCCACACTACACGACTGGACTGAGTGTGATTATAGAGTCTGAGGTCCACACTACACGACTGGACTGTGATTATAGTCTGAGGTCCACACTACACGACTGGACTGTGATTATAGTCTGAGGTCCACACTACACGACTGGACTGTGATTATAGTCTGAGGTCCACACTACACGACTGGACTGAGTGTGATCATAGAGTCTGAGGTCCACACTACACGACTGGACTGAGTGTGATTATAGAGTCTGAGGTCCACACTACACGACTGGACTGAGTGTGATTATAGAGAGTGTGAGGTCCACACTACACGACTGGACTGTGATTATAGTCTGAGGTCCACACTACACGACTGGACTGAGTGTGATTATAGAGAGTGTGAGGTCCACACTACACGACTGGACTGAGTGTGATTATTGAGTCTGAGGTCCACACTACACGACTGGACTGAGTGTGATTATAGAGTCTGAGGTCCACACTACACGACTGGACTGAGTGTGATTATAGAGTCTGAGGTCCACACTACACGACTGGACTGAGTGTGATTATAGAGTCTGAGGTCCACACTACACGACTGGACTGAGTGTGATTATAGAGTCTGAGGTCCACACTACACGACTGGACTGAGTGTGATTATAGAGTGTGAGGTCCACACTACACGACTGGACTGAGTGTGATCATAGAGTCTGAGGTCCACACTACACGACTGGACTGAGTGTGATCATAGAGTCTGAGGTCCACACTACACGACTGGACTGAGTGTGATCATAGAGTCTGAGGTCCACACTACACGACTGGACTGAGTGTGATTATAGAGTCTGAGGTCCACACTACACGACTGGACTGAGTGTGATCATAGAGTCTGAGGTCCACACTACACGACTGGACTGAGTGTGATTATAGAGTCTGAGGTCCACACTACACGACTGGACTGAGTGTGATCATAGAGTCTGAGGTCCACACTACACGACTGGACTGAGTGTGATTATAGAGTCTGAGGTCCACACTACACGACTGGACTGAGTGTGATTATAGAGTCTGAGGTCCACACTACACGACTGGACTGAGTGTGATCATAGAGTCTGAGGTCCACACTACACGACTGGACTGAGTGTGATTATAGAGTCTGAGGTCCACACTACACGACTGGACTGAGTGTGATTATAGAGAGTGTGAGGTCCACACTACACGACTGGACTGAGTGTGATTATAGAGAGTCTGAGGTCCACACTACACGACTGGACTGAGTGTGATTATAGAGAGTGTGAGGTCCACACTACACGACTGGACTGAGTGTGATTATAGAGTCTGAGGTCCACACTACACGACTGGACTGAGTGTGATTATAGAGTCTGAGGTCCACACTACACGACTGGACTGAGTGTGATCATAGAGTCTGAGGTCCACACTACACGACTGGACTGAGTGTGATTATAGAGTCTGAGGTCCACACTACACGACTGGACTGAGTGTGATTATAGAGAGTGTGAGGTCCACACTACACGACTGGACTGAGTGTGATCATAGAGTCTGAGGTCCACACTACACGACTGGACTGTGATTATAGTCTGAGGTCCACACTACACGACTGGACTGAGTGTGATTATAGAGTCTGAGGTCCACACTACACGACTGGACTGAGTGTGATTATAGAGTCTGAGGTCCACACTACACGACTGGACTGAGTGTGATCATAGAGTCTGAGGTCCACACTACACGACTGGACTGAGTGTGATTACAGAGAGTGTGAGGTCCACACTACACGACTGGACTGAGTGTGATTATAGAGTCTGAGGTCCACACTACACGACTGGACTGAGTGTGATTATAGAGAGTCTGAGGCCCACACTACACGACTGGACTGAGTGTGATTATAGAGTCTGAGGTCCACACTACACGACTGGACTGAGTGTGATTATAGAGTCTGAGGTCCACACTACACGACTGGACTGAGTGTGATTATAGAGAGTCTGAGGCCCACACTACACGACTGGTTTTAAGGGTCAAATTAGCATGTGTGCCTTTTCTGTTTGTGCATTGTTCTTACTGTAAAGACAAACATGGAAAGCTTTAACTCAGACTTTCAAAATGTCATATTTGTGACTGACCGAGGATAAACCAGTTACAAGTCTACCGGGAGACATTTTGAGTTATTCAGTCCATGAGAGGAGTACACTGAGGACACGTAGCTGTAGCCATTTGGTTCGCAGCTGATTGGTGGAAAAAGATCAACATGCGCTGGCTAGAAAAAGGTGACGCCCCCAGGAGCGCTGGAAAAAGACCTGAAAACTACCCATTTTTAACAGCTTAATGTATACGTTTAAGACAACCAATAGTGTTATCTGAAGCATACAGGGGCTCATTCATAACTTCAACATGCACATTCTGCAAAAAAACGAAAATCACACATTTGAAAAAAAAATCTTCAGTTGGCTTTATCTCTGTTTGGTCCGGGCCGACTTGAGGCGGTTTTACCCGTGGTCGATCACATTTATTTACTTCAACAATAGCTCTCCTTTGATGTAACTTAACTTCTAGTATAGCTTGCTTTAATTTTTAACCTTTAATTTAAATTCTTTTCTGTACTGAAATGATTCCAAAACTACATTGTGAACAAAACAATGAAAACAACTTTTATTGATCTGGAAGTGGAGAAATGACCCTTTTTAAATCAAAGCTTATTCATATAATATCAAGATAAAAAAAACTAAATATTTACAAAATAAGAGGTAAGAAATTATTTGTGTAAAAACAAACAATACAACCTACAAGAGCACATTTCATACATTAATGCAACACAGAGTGGGCCTCTGCGCCCCCCTCACACGTCTGCCTCTGCGCCCCCCTCACACGTCTGCCTCTGCGCCCCCCTCACACGTCTGCCTCTGTGCCCCCCTCACACGTCTGCCTCTGCGCCCCCCTCACACGTCTGCCTCTGCGCCCCCCTCACACGTCTGCCTCTGCGCCCCCCTCACACGTCTGCCTCTGCGCCCCCCTCACACGTCTGCCTCTGCGCCCCCCTCACACGTCTGCCTCTGCGCCCCCCTCACACGTCTGCCTCTGCGCCCCCCTCACACGTCTGCCTCTGCGCCCCCCTCACACGTCTGCCTCTGCGCCCCCCTCACACACGTCTGCCCTGGGGTTAATACGAGTCATGGCTATGTGCCTCTGTCCCTAATTTGTCTCTGCTCTGTCTCTGCTCTGTCTCTCCTCTGTCTCTCCTCTGTCTCTCCGCTGTCTCTCCTCTGTCTCTCCTCTGTCTCTCCTCTGTCTCTCCTCTGTCTCTCCTCTGTCTCTCCTCTGTCTCTCCTCTGTCTCTGCTCTGTCCGATTACATATTAGCCAGAACAGTTTGAGAAGCTCTGCATTAAAGCAACGCAATGTGCTTTACAAAGATAATATGACAATAACATGTACATAAAAAACAAACAAACAACAAATTCACATATGAAACATACAGACAGACAATGGGCCATGTCCTACACAATACAAAATAAAAAAGGGGGAAAACATGTAAAGGAAGTAGAAGTAAAACCCCCAGAAAATAAATAATATTGATATAATTACAGTTGACTGTGGCTGTGCCTCGCTTGTAACAGTTGGTTTCAGCTCCTATGACCCGGTGCCTGTCCCAGTCCATGAAGATTATTCATTTTGCAGTATTTTAAGTTTTTTTGTTGTCAGGTCCTCAGAAAGTAACAACATTTCACCAAGACCAGTGCCCGTTCTGAAAATGTCTCGCAGCTGAAACTGAAACAAGGTAAATACATCTTTCAAAAAATGTTGTACACTTTTGGAAGCAGTACTTGTTAGAGATCGTCCGAGCATATGTCAGATACTTGGCTTGTTGTTGGGGCCCGATAACAGAAAAGTTCACATGTTAACTTTTGGGGGAAAAAAGATACCAATATATTAATGTTTGCTATAAAATCATCTGATGATTGTGTAAACACACATTCATTTTGTATAATTCTTCTATATTGATTGTTCAAAATGACAAATCTGAGGACAAACTGGAAATGGCACATAAGCACACAGAGACTGGGACAGTGCCAAATACTGAATAACATTTCAATACCTAACTGATATCAATATCTTGGGAACCTCTCAAATATCACTGATCACCGATATCCCATCCCTGGCACGAGTACATGTAATTCAGGGCAGATTATTACTTGAGTACAAATTCCTCATACTATTTAGAACACTTTTTTTCCCCTAACACTTCTTCTTTACTGTTTCCTATGCAGACATAATGGCTCCTTCATATTGATGCCGTTCTTCTTCTTTCATTTTAAGTACAAAGTAGAACAGCAGTGCGTTCATGATGAAATAAACATTGGTCACATACAAAACATCAACATTAAATGGAAGGTACTTGCCTGAATGAAACATCATACAATCGAGGACTGAGTTGGGCAGACTGAAACAGTACATGACTACAGCCAGCAGCCCAATAGACTTCCTCTGCTCAGCCATTATCGACGATGCATTTAGCAAACAGCTCACCACAATAGTCAACGTTAGTAAGAGATTATAGACGTCCAATCCGATCCGAAAGCAGTCGTAGCCTTGTAAAACAGCCATGACTGAAAAGAATGGTGGTAGATTGAGCAGGTTACTGACGGTGAGTAGGGAAGACCCCCATTCTGGACTAGAGTTGAAGAGAATGAAAGTCAAGGCCATAATAAAATGTTGGGACACACTGAGCCATCGAAAAACCACCCAAAGAGTTCCAAAAATGTTGAAACCGATGTCTTGCAGATCAAAACAGAGGGAAGCTAAGGTCAAAATTCCCAAACAAATCCCGGAAATAGCTGTAATGGCGTCTAAAATGAGAAGCACAAACAAGCAGGGGTGAGTGAATTGAACGCCTTGGAGATCACCATCTTTTTGTCTGATCAACCAAAGAAGGGATTGTCCAAAGGTACGTCGTTGTTGGGCATGGAAACATAAGGCGTAGATGTAAATGAGTAGACCAATAACATAAGGTCCGAGCAGGAGTGCACTTATCAGACCCTGAGTCGCAGCAACAGAGGTCAGCTGTGTAGTTACCATCGTGGAGAAACTTCAATCTGTGAAAAACAAACACCAATTACAGTCATTTTCAGACTTTAAGCCACTACTTTTTAGCCACACTTTGAGCCCTGTGGCCCATACAACGATGCGTCTAATTTATAATTTTTTTAAAATTACAATCAGACACTTCACAAAGAAATGAGTCCAATGAGGAAGAGAATCTAAACGCGGCGAAACGCAAAGACACATGCGGAGCACGGACATGCAGAATACGGAGGTCTGCAATTTGAACCTGCCACATTGAAATGAGAGTTTCTTGGCCTGACCTGACCATCTTTCTGTGTAAATATCTCATGTTACAATGTAACACTCAGGAGCTAAGTACAAGCTCATGAGCAGATGAACTATTATGTGAAGACACAGGTAAATCAGCTCAGGGTCATAAAGGACGTAAGTTAAACTTCAAAATGCTGTGTGTTTTATTACAATCCATATCATATTCACTGAGAAATTGTCTGCATTGAAATGACAATTCACTACCGTGTACTATATTTATGTGTAAATAACTCATGTTAGAACATGGGCACCTACGGCTTATTGACAGGTGTGGCCCGAATACATTATAGTAGTATTTTTGATGGAACGTCGCCGCTCTAAACTCATTTTAAGAAAGGTACACAGTGTTGTGCATGATACTAAAATGTCAAACTCAATTAACGAAAATACTTGCTTTAAACAATGCTATATATATATATATATATATATATATATATATATATATATATATATATATATATATATATATATAATATTGCATGAGTCACATTTATATGAATTGTCTTGCCCATCCTGCCCATCCTTAAAAGGCACCGCAAACATCCACATTCACGGGTGAAGAATGCACAATGGTGATGACCACAAATACAGATTCAAATTCTCACATGCAAAAGCACAAATTCCAAAAATAAAAATGTTTTATTCACAAATAAATATATGCAAATTAGATTTTATATGGATAAAGCCATATATGCCAGTAACATACTCCTTGTGAGGTAAATGCTCCTAGTGCAGTGTCCAAGTTACAACATGTTTAAAGAAGAATAGATGATACTTACTGATCAATTAAGTTGTTTCGCTGTGTGCAAGCCCAGATGCCTGGATCTTTCTGTAACCAGCTCCACTGGAAAAACTGTGATGTCTATGAATAGACTCCTCCTTAAACCCCGCCCATTTCCAATAACCCAATTGACTGTTCCAGTGCATAACATTATCCAAACTAATGCATTAGGTTAGGGGAAATTTATTTGATAAAATCCAAGACCAAGAACATCTTGAAATGCAATTTAAAATAATAACAGATTAGAGAACATGGTGAATAGGTGAACGTATGCTAACGCTAACACCTTCAGCTACATGACGTATGCTAACGCTAACACCTTCAGCTACATGACCTATGCTAACGCTAACACCTTCAGCTACATGAGGCACAGACAACGAACTGTTGTAAGTGTCTGGTATGTTAACGTAACATATGAACAGTTATTCTGATAACTATAGCATAAAGAACATGCTAACAAGTTTACCAAAGCATCAGTTTGACCCCAAATCACTAAATCCATTAAATTCTTCTTCCTCTGTGTTACTTCTAAACAGCAGTGCCTGCGGTCTGTCCTTCAAAACCAGACAATAGGCAGCGCACGGCAAAAGCACATGCATTTGTGCGCTGAAGAGAAAAGCTCCGATCATACCTCATACATGGTCCTTGTTGAAGACTTTGGTTTGGTCCTGGTTTAGTCCTGTTCCAGTCCAGGTTTAGTTCCAGGATTAGTCTCGGTTTAGTCCCAATTTTGATGCAGAGTTTGCGTAAGTGTGAAGGCAGCCTCAATGTTGTTTTGAGTAGTTTTGACTTGTTCTGATTTTCCTTGTCCATACAGTACCTCACTTTTTAGTCTGTACAATTAATTACAACCTCAGTGTCACTTCTGAATAACTTTACAAACTCCGGAGATAGAGGAATAGCCGATTCTTCTTCTGCGTCGCTTAGAGGCTAGAGCGCCCTCTTGTGGTTGTCATGTGAAATGCGGTTGCCAGTGTGAAAATAACAAATAATATCCCATACAGGTCGCTTCGGAGTAAAATGTGCCACTTTAAATCTGGAAAATATGGTACTCTGAATATGTATGTGTTCAGTTCTTTCCCAAAACTCTGTATTCTTCACCTACCTAATGCATTATGAGCATTGTATATAGTTTTCAAAATTCTCAGCCCTGAGCGAGGTTTTTCCATCAGAGGAAAGCTAACGGTGCACTTTCTGCTTCATGAAGAACAAACGCTCTATAATTAGATGCAATCAGCACACAGCGGCCTCATTTTCACCTGAACAGATGCTTTCTAAATATATCTTTACTGGGGGAAAACACATTTAACTTCAATCATGTAACTAGCTTTAACTTGCTTCAATCCGCCAGACTCCTTTATATATTAATCTATTTATTTTTTCACCTGCTGACGGTGTGGTCATCTCTCCATTGCTTTTCCACATGACCTTTGCGGTGCAATCCAATCTGCAATTCAATCTCCTCGAGCTGTTTTTGAACTTCCATTAGGCTTAACGGCACAAAGGCACAAACTGGATGTGACTGCGAGGAGGAGGAAGAGACTCAAACCAATCGAAAACTGCAGACAAGTTTACATCTGAGGCTCTCCGCACATCTACTGCGAGCTTTGATGAACTAACTCAGATGAATGGTTGTGCCAGCGGAGAGAATGTGGCCTTTTCTTTACACTTTAGGGATGAAAACAGGTCTGAACCAGGACACAAGTTTGATTAACAGAGCTGTAGAGGTAAGGTGGAGCCAAACAAGGGCTAAATCAGGACTAAAGGCTGTCAGGGGATGCAAGGTGGCTTATCCTTTATACTTTTATGAGTCAAGAACTAGCAATAAATGGACTAAACCTGATATATTTTTGAGAAGAATGTACCCTTAATAATGGCAAAAAGAAGGTCATGAAACATTGTCGATTATTAACTGATTTCAGATCTAAAATGTAAAGATTTTGAGTCTTTATAATGAAAAAATAGCAACAAGAGATCGTTATTGGATCAGAATCAGAAATTACAAACATTAAAAGATAAGCTCAGGTCAGTGGCCAAAAAAAAAACATATTGGACAGGACTGACTGTTTAAATGTACAATATAATACATGAACACTCGTTTCGAGCTCAGGAGCAGATGAACCAGATGTGAAGACACAGACACAGGTAAATCAGCTCACGCAAGAGTCATCAAGGACACAAGGGACAGAGGGGACAGAGGGGACAGAGGAGACAGTAGGAACAGAGGGGACAGCAGGGACAGTAGGGACGGCTGTGATGTGTTTGTTACGCTTTGAAATGCTGTGTGTTTTATTCCAATCCAACTAATATTCACAGATAAATTAGTCTAATTAGTCCGGCAGCGCAGTGGTCTCCCGGTTCAAAAGAAAACCGGCGCTATATTTATGTGTAAATATCTCATGTTACAACGTGGGCACCTGCGGTTTGTTGACAGGTGCGGCTTTTATTCAGGAGCATTGTGTTGGCCGAAAAGTACGGTATGACTGAAACCAGGCTACTGAGCGCTTTGAGAAGTTAAAATATGAAATGAGCAGATTATGGTTAGCTATATCAAAAGCCTTTTGAAAATTAAGGAACACTAAAACAACTATATTACCCTGTTTTAATCATTGACCTGTAGCTGTTTCTGTTGAATGATTTTGTCTAAAAGCAAATTGAAGAGGATGTAGATTTTTGCTTTCCAGGTAATCTAGTAATTGTTCTTTGACAGGCAGAAGGCTAATAGCTACACAAGTGGTCCCTGATTTATGAAGCGTTCTGACAAGTGTTTCAGTTCCAGTTCTGATAGAAGTGATGACGACATGAGTAAGAGGGTTTACCAGACAAAAACAGGCCCAATACCTTTAACTTGTGAGAGCCCCCTGGAGGAGCCCATACATAAACCTGGAGTACCAGATCCCACAACATAAAGCCAGAGTCCTAAGCTCTGATTGCAGCAGGGTTTAATGAAACGCTCACACCTGGACCAGCACATGCCCCTGTGTCTCTTCAGTTTTAGAACGCCATATTTCCTCTCACCGGGAGAGCAGGTTCACCACAGGCTAGTCTGCTTTCACTGGGCTGAACTCACACAGCCTTGTTCAAATGGGTTTAATGAAGAGGAATTAAAAGAAAAAGATTGCTAATGAGATTGTATGCATGTATGCATACAAATTAGGTTCAAAAAATAAATGTTATACAATGACATGGGCTAAATAACGATTTGGGGACTTTAAATAATATGCACTATAGGATCATTGAATACACATACAGTTAGGACTAAGGAAGGACAATTAAAGCAGCTGTCAACAAAGTCATACAGGAAAGACAAGAAAAAATATTTCTTACTGTACAAACAGGGTGTAACCAATCATTAAATTGTTCCGTTTGTTTGTTGTGACACATCAAGTTATTTGAACCAGTTAACTTTGTCATACTTTACATAACTATGTAATTGGATTACTGTGACTGTAAGAGGTATTATACTGCACTTTTTTTATTACTTTGATGACTTCTTAAAGGTGCACTACGCACCCTTTTTCCGTCCGGAGCAGGTGATTAAACAAGTGCTATGAGTGAGTAACAGGGGGATTTGACCAATCACAGTGAAGTGTGAACTCTCTCAGCAGAAGCATTAAAAACTGCACAAAGCTACTTACCATTCTGATCTTGTCAAAATCTGATCTATATGTGACCGACCGTGGGAAAAGCAGAAATTCACAGATTCTGAAAGTGTGAATTCAAAGCTTTCCAATGATGTCTCACTCATGCACATCTGATCATATTTGAGTAAGTTGTGGTCATTTGAATGTAAACAACTCTCAAACCCATTTGAGAGTTGTAAACATTCGGCCTCTAAAGATCCTCACCTGAGTGAGCCCAGAGTCACAGGGGGGCGGGGCTCATTTTCATCTCATTGAGATAAGCCCTCCCCCCTGTCACACACTGACACCACCTCCCCCTACAGCTGTCACTCAAGACTCAAGAGGAGTGTTATTATTGAAATGGAAAATACTTGGATCAAAGAATCAGAATCAGAATAGGGTTTATTTGCCATTTGCGACACAAACACACATGAGGAAAGGACAGATAACTTATAGTGAGTTTAAAAAACACTCTTAATAGAGGAACTCTTATAAACAGATGCCAGGGCCAGGTATACGAACTGCAACGGGTCCATGGCTTTGAATATATGAGATATGAGATAATAGACATCATAGGTACACCATCAGAGTCCAATTACGTCCGCAGCCTCTTTTGCACATTCGTCTTCTGTGCTGTGACTCTTGGCGTTGGGCATGTGATGTCTTTTGCCTCGTCAGCACAGAAAGGCCTGATTTTTTCATGCAGGTAGGTCTGCCTGTCAATGTTCAGTCTGGTGGGACCAGGACATGGAGATTGTCAACCGGAGGCAGAACAGCTGTAGTGCGTAGTAGCTGAAATTCCACTGGTTCTGCTTCACAGTGACTTTTTGCAAGCACCACACCTGGTCTCTTGGCATCAAAGCTGTAAGCAAATAACAGGACATTAAAGAAATGGCTAACTATTTCACATAAAACACTCATTAACTAATTTTATTTGTTTCAATATAAATACCTGAAGTGCTGATAACTCTTGATCTTTGGAAGCCGTCTGAAGAAGGGACTCAGATGCTTCTGCCAGTCCAAGTTCTTGACAAACATCCGCCGTTCCAACAAGCTGTGGGATATTGAGGTGAGCCTCAGGAGAGCTGTTTTCCACTACCTGATGACAAGGGCGACAATGTAAAAAAAATGAGAACAGAAGAAACATATCTGCACTGAAGTTTTGCCAGGCTAATGTTTACACATTACAGTAGTCAAATAATATAAACTAACCTCTGCGATGTCTTCCAAAGTGTCAACCCTGGTCTTCATGTATGCTCGCTTGATAAGTCCAAAGCCGCAATCAGGGGAGAATTTGGTATGGCCAGAAATGAGGAAGTGGATGTCCATTGTGTGGTGAAGCTTGTGTCCAACACGCCAGGCAGCACCACAACATGAAAGTGTTTTTGTTTTGGCCACTGCAGTTGTCACAATGAAGATCCACGTATTTTTCTCCAACCCCGAAGTTGTTGAAGAAATGATGCATGTAGCTTATGACTTCATTGCTTCCCTTACTTGACGACATGCCTTGTCAATCAGGAAATTGACCTGCTTCTGCATCCCTTCACAGGAGACACTAAAAAAGACCACATTTTCGTGAAGTCAGGAAATACATTGGCCCCGGCTGCAGAGGGTTGGACGGAAAGTGTATCTGTAGTAGACAGAGAGAGAGAGAAAGGAGATTAGATTAATACATATGACATTTGATTAAGACGTATATGTCTCTATAATTGCTATTCTGCATTTGCACTATTATTAGTACCTGCTGTGCAAAGTCAAAGCTGTAATGCATCCTGATGTTTTAGAAAATTGTGGTAATTTATTTATTTATTTTTTTGCCCACCCCTTGAGACACGGGGAGAACATGCAAACTCTTCCCAGACAGGACCCACTCAGTCCGGGAATCAAATCCAGAATCTTTTCGCTATGAGTCTAAGCCACTCCCCCATTTAGTCCTCACCTTCCCCTCTTTTCGCTTTGCGATAGTGCGATGAAGATTAAAACGAGTGGGAAATTAGGTCCATCTTTCTCTCTGATAAATGTCCAGTGAGCATAATTAAAGAGCTTAAGTTAATTCTGCTGTCCGAGGCCCTCGCTCACTCGTTCCATCATAGCCTCCGCTCAGTGCAGGGAAATTGAATGTCCTCATTTTACGGACTACAGTCGGTGAAATTATGAATAGCCATGAGGAGATGTTTAAGTTTCATGCTGTATTGGACTAGATCACCATCAGTGTCCTGGTGCAGTGCACCGCAGGCTTAAATGCATTTATGGGCTACTCATCTGGTGTATGCACTGACATACTTTGATGATGTGCAACTACAGGAGACACCTTTTCAGTCGGCTGCCAACCGCCATTAAAAGTAATATAACAACATGAGGAGGGGAAAAAAACAAAGCAAATACATTAGCTCTCATGATAAACTGTATAGATGTAAGATGGACCATGGTATTTTAAAAGAGCCAAATCTTTTGATGTACCTTTGATGTGAGAAATAACAACAGTTTAGACGTAAGCAGGGGTGAGTCATATATAAGTCATATGTAGAGCTGGGTTGAAAAAATCGATTTTCCGATTTTTAATCGATTCGCATATTAATGACCGATTATCGATTCGTACGTCCAAAGATCTTTTTTTTTCTTTTTTTTTTTTTCATTAAAATTATTTTCTACATTTCCCTCAGTGAACTTCAATCTACTTTCAAGAAAGATAATTCAGGACTCCTGGATTCTCTTTCTTGAAGGTAGATTGACCCTTAACCTTTCATCAGTCTTCCATCAGTAACTACAATACTCTGTTTAATATTGATATAATACTAGTTTGAATATGTTGCTTCTCTACACAGTCATGAAGTGAAGGAAACGGTTCAAATACATTTTTCATTTTTAATAACATTAACCCCCGGATCCAATCGGATCGAATCGGAAAAAATCGATTTTGAAACGTAAAAATCGGAATCGATTCTTGAGATTTGAATCGAAACCCAGCTCTAGTCATATGCTTTGAGTTTCAAGTCCATTCAAGTAATTAGATGCAGACAGCACACAGCGGCCTCATTTGGACCCAAAGAGCTGCTTTTACAAATGACATCTGAGCGCACACAATTGAATTCCTATCTGCTTTCTGCCACACAAATAATTCAAATACTTGTGCCCCAAAACAGAGCTAAGTTTGTTTTTATCATGTCCGAAAGGGCCTGGAAGACTAGATGAAGGATGTAGCTGACTGTGCTGGTGTAACTGGGAAACACGGCCATACCTGGTTGTCAATGGCCGATCTCATCAGAAGCTAAGCAGGACAGGGCCTGGTTAGCTGCTAATACATTCAAGTGTTTTTCTTAGAGTAACGAGAAAAGTAATATGTTAGTTTTGTGCACCCATGTAATCTAGTACTCCTCAAGTTGCTTTTTCAAATGAGTAGTGCGTTAGTTTTGGTTATTTCATCATCTCTGTGCCAGTCTCATCTCGTCATTGCTATCCCAGCACCAGGTTTGTTTCACAGCCGCGGCAGCTAACTCGGCGTGTTGTGAGCATGTGCGCTAGGGCACTAGTGACTCTTGTGACGAGAATTAAATAAAAAAACAGGGATTATTTTGTGGTTATCTGTCAACATAAAAGATAAATAAAGCTCAGTCAAACGCATGCTTTGCTTGTTTATTTGATATTTTAATGATTATGTCACTGTGTTCAGCAATGCAAAGGGATTATCAGGAAATGTTATATGAGCGATCGCTAATATTGTTTTCTTTCGGGATTTTTTAGCTTGCGCGCGCCCCCTGGTGGGCAGAAAGTGAGTGCAGCAGGTGAGGTCAGTTTTGGATGTTATCTTCCATTTGATGTCCGAAATGTCTGTTGATTTTGTAACCTACACTTTATCTCTGGAACTGTGAAGAAAAAGGTTGGAAGAAAAACTTAAATGTGAGCAGATAAATGTGCCATTTATGACTCCAATGTTAAACGCGTCCAGTATCATATTGACACGCTCGGCCTTGTCTTGCATATCTACAGAACACTCCTCCTTTAACAACTGTAGCTGCTTCAGATTATGACATCCCGCTTCTCTAACTCTGTCAACCTCAATATCCATTTTCTGCCTCGAGCGTTCCACATTTACGCACTCCCTTGCCCACTGCAGCCACATGACCATACTCCTGGCAGTAGAAGCACCTCAGGGGGGTCCTGGTAAAAGGTCTCACCCTGTATCACACATACTGCACTAATAACGTCTCTGGTAACTTCCCCTCAAATGTTAAACACGCTGACGTTCTACAGACTCTCCACCAATGGATCGAAACATCCTCTGAACCGCACACACACAAGGAAAGTCCAGGAAGTCCTCCAAATCAAAATCATCAGCCACACCACTAACTACACCTTTACTTCTTGGCTCTCTGTCAAGCAGGAAACATTGGACGGACAAATGCCTTGCAGACGCCTTAATCTTTAATGCTTGTTCTTGCGGTTTTTGTCAGTTATTTCCATGCCACTTCTGGTTACTCAAATCACCTTGACCCTGCCTAACTTCTACCCCACAAACTTCCCAACAACATGTGGATCCTTGAGTCTACCGTCCTGTAAAGTTACGGACACCATTCCAGCAAGAAATGACTCCTCGCTTTTCGCTTTTTTAATACACTTTTCTTTTTCCTCTTCTTTTTATTGATCGCCTCATTTGCTTCCATTTCACTGTTGATTCAGATTCCGTGCCAGGCTCCGGTGTTTCAGATTGTCTTGGGCTAGTTCAACTGGAGCTGTTTAAAACGGGCAAAACATTGTCTGTGATAGTTCTGCCCGGTGTTTTTCTGTCAATCCCACGTCTCTTTTTAGGTGTTATGGACGCAGAGGCTCCAAATGTAAAACTTGTGTCTCGAGTGGACACAGACAAAATATGATCAAATATATCTGTTTACCTGCAGGACATGCACACGTCTGACTAAGTGAATGTTTCATCTATTCTGAAGCCTATTCTTGTACTTCAACACCCTGGGAAGATAATAAAAGCAAGGTTTGTTAATACGGGTGTGCCTTTGCGTGTGGGATGTGAGACTCGTCTTTAACAAGGATGTTCATGTTTACCACAAGTCAACTTGGTGAACTGAATGTCACCTCTGTTTGATCAAAGAGCTCAGAAGAACAAACTTTTACTGTGTGGGTGTGAAAGTCAATAGCCATTTGACACAGGATTTGAGTTTCACTAAGAAACTAAGAAATATCTGATTCCAGCTTTTGCATGAAGCTTTAGCCAATGCAACAGGGAACCTTTGTACCTTCTGATTTATCACATGTGTCTTCATCTTTTATATGCGCATGTCTGTCTGTACTTTCCTGTAAACTATATAAAATGATGTAAAAATAAATAGTGGTAGTAAATCCCTTTGCAACTCAAATCACTGTTTGCAAATAGTATTATAAAATAAGCAATACAATAACAGTGTTCACAGAACACAAAAGCTCCCTTTCAATAGGCTAAATGGTATTTTGGTATGAAGTTACAGTGTTTTTATTGTCTTCCCTGGGTGTAGTACAAGAAGACGCTTCAGGGAAGATGAAAAATTAATTTGATTACATGATACATTTTGGCTGGATAGACTCAAGACATGCCTCAGCCCCAAGCCAACAGCCCCAGCCCCCTCGACATCTGAAACACCAACTGCATCACTCTCACCCTCCAGGTCCTCTCCCAACACAGGACGTGTCATCGTGATCTCTCCTATACAATAATGTTGTCATTATTGGAGATAACGAGTACTCTAATGCGTTAGTTTCGTAACATAGTAGTGCAGTAACGTAACACGTTATTTTAATAATTTAATTTAAAATGATGAGTTACTAAGTAATAGGGATGCCCTGATCAGGTTTTTTTTGGCCCCAATCGGATTCCGAGTCATCTGATTTTGAGTATCTGCCGATACCGAGTCCCGATCCGATACTTTTGTAACATACTAAAAAAAATGCACAAATGCAAGATAAACAGGTTGTTCCCAGTTTTTACTTTATTTTAACACTTGTACCTTTCTTTGAGGTAGCTTGAATAAGAAATAATAGTGCAAATAAAATATAGAAGCTCAACTTAAAATACCCTGCAGGCATGTAAACAAATAAGCAAAGTGCGTATTAAATGAAATAATCAAATAAATAATTTTAAAATTTAAAATAATAAAATGTACGTTTTTCTTGATGAAATCCGCCTGAATGTCTTCGAGTAGAGAGTAAGCCAGGGGCGAGTGTTCTGATCCTCTCGGTAGCCACGGTGTCACGCCGCACAGCCTGCACTCCCACCCCCCATGTCTGTGCTCTGGAATGGTGACGACGCCCTCTCTCTCTCTCTCTCTCTCTCTCTCTCTCTCTCTCTCTCTCTCTCTCTCTCTCTCTCTCTCTCTCTCTCTCTCTCTCTCTCTCTCTCTCTCTCTCTCTCTCTCTCTCTCTCTCTCTCTCTCTCTCTCTCTCTCTCTCTCTCTCTCTCTCTCTCTCTCTCTTTCTCCTGCTTCTTGTCCTTCTCCATCTCTGTCCTCTCTCACCTTCCCTCCTCAAACATCTAATTCCGCAGTTGATTCCGTGTGCCTGTCACTGCTCTGGCATCACCATGATCCCTCCACATCCGGCCCGTGGTGTGGCCCAGAGCTGAATCTGTCTGAGCGAGCAGGCTTCTCAGACAGGACCTAATTAAAGCCAAACGGCCCAGATAATGGCTATAAAAACACCTCCGCTTTTAAATGAGCTGATTATTTACTAAGGAAAGTGAGGTGTCTATCAAAGCCATAACAACCAGAATCAAGAGGTAACTCCAGACACCATAATATGCAAACCATTTATTATGATTCAGACGGATTATATACAGCATTATGTCGATAAGTAGACATAATGCAGTACACAGTAGATAAGTAGAAAAAAAAACAACACACAAAGCTCCGAGCTCTCACAAACCTTTAGGCACATTGTTAATATATGTATACATGCATTTTGGGGCGTGTGAATGGCTTTAAAACAGATTTGTTCTTTTACACACACGCACACACACACACACACACACACGCACACACACACACACACGCACGCACACGCACGCACACACACGCACACACACACACACACGCACGCACACACACGTACGCACACACACACACACACACGCACGCACGCACACACACGCACACACACGCACACACGCACACACACGCACACACACACACACACACGCACGCACGCACACACACGCACACACACACACACACACACGCACGCACGCACGCACACACACACGCACGCACACACACACACGCACACACACACACGCACGCACACACACGCACGCACGCACGCACGCACACACACACACACACACACACACGCACGCACACACACACACGCACGCACACACACGCACGCACGCACGCACGCACACACACGCACACACACACACACACACAAAGGACAGAACTAAAGCACAGGGATGAAACATTCAAACACATGAATAGTAGTCATTGATTGTTTGTTTGTGATGGCCTTTTTCCCTGCGGCCAGAAGCATGTTGCAGATGTATCCACTCACAGTGTCCATGGCAGGAGTTTTGAGACCCAGATTCTGCAGTCGGGATGCTAAAAACAATTTGCAGTGTCTTATTGATCTCAGTCCAATATTTCTGAGCTGTAGGAGAGTCCCAAACACATGGTAATGTGAGCCTCCTGGCAGCTACAGTTTCCCCAGACAACAGCCTTTTTCAAATGGAAAAACTGAAGTGAAACTGGGGCAGACTCACAAATTAGTTTTGGGTTTCTGAGAGATAAAATACTTTATTATTAGATGCAGAAAGTGCTCAGCTGTCTCAATGTATATCTGGCCATTATGACATTGATATCAAGCCGGAGGTCCACTGAATGATTTCGGATGTGTGTGATGATAGATTAGTGTTTGTGGGGGGAAAAGATTGACATATTAGTTTTCAATGGGCAAAAGTCCTGAAATATCAGCCATGGTTAGGACATGTGTGTGGCCTACAGGGCGGCCAGGCTCTCCATTACCATGGGAAAGTAGGATCATCACTCAGGTTACTGAGGCTTGGGATTGCTTGTAGTAGTTTAAGTAGGATTTTAAACCTGTAGGCCTATAGTATGCTAACTAGGGTATTTTGCATTGCCTTCATTTTATACTATTTTAGTTAGTAAGTTCTTATTTGGCAGCAGCAGGCCTACTGATACCTGTAATTATGGGCTATCTAATATCCATGTAACAGTAGGTTTACTTAAGTACCCCAAACATTTTCCATAGGCTATTTCCCATCAGTGCCAATGGCGCACACCAATCTTGTATAATTATCCATGAAATAGGCCTTAATGGAAAGGAAAAGAACATAAATTCAAATCTAACAAGGATCAAGAATCTCAAAAGAAAATTTAAAAATTTAAGTTGCAAATTTAAAGCCTTCTAGATCATGAAATAAAAATAAAATAAAAAGTATTTTTTTATCAATACTGTAGCAACTCGGACAAATCGAATCATCCTTGTATAGGAGAATTCAAAACATAACCGTCACATCTGAAATCGCACATAGGGAGGTTGAGGAGGCCATGAGTAGAGGCCCCGGGTAGTGATGGTTTCCCTACAGAGTGGTATGGAAAGTTTTAAGAGACCTTAACTATATTCACAAAGAGGACAAGACTCCTCCATCGAAAAAAAGCCATCATTACTTTAATCCCCAAAGAAAGTAAAGATAGAGGAAATTCTGCCAACTATAGGCTAATGTTAAAGGTCCCATATTGTGCAAAATCGACTTTTCAGAGCCTTTAACCTTCTTACAGTGCTATTGGTGCTTCATATTTGTGCCCAAAGTGTTTTTTTTTTATTAATTCCCGCTGTTTTTAGCTAGAATACAGTCCATACCCTCCTCCTCGGATCTGCAGAAAAACGGGTGCTCTCACAGTAGCGGCACCTCTCACCCCCCCTTATCCCACTTCCCCCCACCCTCCTCTCCCTTCCCCCCGCCTCCGTGCCGAGGGGGAAAGGGCGAGGGGGGGTGAGAGGTGCCGCTACTGTCGCTCCACGCGGCGACAGCGTGTACGCGGAAGAGAGCCACTGCAGTTAGTTTCACGTTGCACAGGAGAGCCTGCTGCGCTGTGAACCTTCGGACTTGTGTTGTGGAACTTACAACAAAGTTACATTTGAGTGCTGGCACTAACCCACGATAAAGAAGACGATGGAGCTCGAGAGCTGTACATACACTGTCTCGCTGAGACTGAGACTACGTCACGGGTTGGGCGGGGTAGACAGATCGCTCTTCACAAGGGTGGGGGCGAATCTCAAACCAAACCGTTTGCATTTCTGGGTTTGTGAGCGGGGTCCATGGTCTGGGTGATATTTCATAACTATTATGTTATGGGTGTTGCACAACACTTATTATTATCAAATATACCCTTTGGGTAGACTACGAAACAGGGAAATTTAGCATGATATGGGATCTTTAAATGTTAAATGTGGATTTCACCCAGGAACTCTTGGGACCTATTTTGCATTAACTGTGAGCTTGATCATTTCACTGCTGTACTTCTGTGTGATGTTCTTATATTTGAAAAAAATCTATAAATAAAGTAGAAAAAAAAAAAGAAAGTTAAATGTGGATTCAAAATGATACACATCAACATGTAGTTGGAAGACTAATATCAGAATAATATCAGAAGAAGCTTGCACATAATTAATTCATACTACAAACAGAAACAAACTAAAAGCAGCTTGATTCAGAGAAGGCTTTCGATCGAGTGAATTGGGATTTCTTGTACCAAACACTAGAGGAATGTGGTTTTGTTCAGGAGCAATTTATGACACGAATAAAAGTAGATGGTTCTAATAGACCGGTTTGAACTAAAGAGAGCCTCATAGGGAACTAAAGATACTGTTACACTTGGACAATATTAACACCTCCCGAACCAAATTAATGCGGCTTTTACAAAAATGATATTCATATTCTGGATACAAATTGAACATTCCTTTTCAATCACATCCTCAAAAGAAGTCGCACATAAATACAATATCAAATGGGACAGTAAAAAAATGAAGGACTGTGGAGTGTGTTTGTCTAAGAACCCATCTCTTCTGTTCGAGTACAGTACATATAGTATAGTACTACAAGCCACTTGTACTTTGGATTTTACGAACAGGATGAAAGTGATAAAAATGAATATCTTTATATATATTTCTCTGCTTCCGAAGAGTGCACACGCTTTTTTGCTCGCTCCGCTTGCTATCGCTGCTTTCCTTATTTATTTTGCTTTTTAATCAGTTTTTGTCTTCCAAACATTTTTGCTTTAGACTTTTTCAAGTAAACCAAGGATTTTAAGAACATTTTTCCAGTTTTAACGACATATCTGACGCCAGCGGCATGTCCGGGAGAAGAAGGGAGAAAGACTGTGAACGCTGTCGGAAATATCAACAAGAAATTAATGAGCTGAAAACACGTATATTTGTTTTGGAATCTAAAAAAGTTCTTCACGATACCATTCCTGTGTCAACCGACGATAAGAAGAGCATACTTTTTACAAGAAAAACTGCTACTTTCAACCTAAACCGCAGTGACTCTGTGTCGTTTCCAAAACTGTCTAAAAACCAGAAAGACCAGGCTGTTTCTTGGAACAAACTTGGAGCAAAGCCTAAACGATACAAAGATAACGTGAAGTCACCTAAAATACAGCTCACCAACAGATTTTTACCACTTTCAGAGATGGAATTAAATGAAAAAAGGAAAGATGACGTGGCCAAAATACAGCGAAGAGGATCTGTGCCAGGAGCCAAGGTCACGCAGATTGTTTTAGTTGGGGACGGCGCGATAAGTCACGTGACGCATGAAAAGATAAACACACATTCTTTTCCAAGCGCCACTGTTTCTGAGATAACGTCACTCCTTCCAAATATTATGGCTAAGCATGGAGGAGCTAAACAGCTGATTGTGCACTTGGGTGCAGTGGACATGCGGCGGGAACAGACTGAAGTTTTGAAAAAAGACTTCTTGAAGTTATTCGACGTGCTTGATAAAATGGAAATCAAAACATTCATAAGTGGACCTCTTCCAAACATCGACAGGAGGATAAACAAGTTTAGCCGGCTGCTTCAGCTGAACACATGGCTGTCCAAAGAGTGTACCCCTAGAGCACTACACTACATTGAGAACTTCTATCTATTCTGGAAACGAGAGGACCTGTTTAAGAGAAATGGCCCCCACCTATGCAGAGGTGGAGTGAGGGTGCTGACAGAGAACCTGCTCCACGCTCTGAGGCATTGGACTGGGCCTGGACAGGGTCCTGAGCAGATAGTTAGAGAAGAGAGGAATGAGAGAAGAATTCCTGCTCCATCAGCCAGAGACCGAGCCAATGTTTCAACATCAAAAGCACCACAACCTCAGCCTCCACCAAAGGATTCATCAGCAGCCGCTCCACCACCACCAGCAAAGGATTCAGCTCCAGCTGCTCCACATTCACCTCCACCGCCTCCAGCAAAGGAACAATCTTCAAAGGCCTTGGACCCATCTGTGACAAGCCCAACAACATCCCTGTCATCGCCCCTGCCTTCACACCAGCCCTGGGTTCCCCCTGCAACATCTACTCCCACTAAAGATTCATCATTCTCCATCTCATCTCCACTCTCACCCATGGGCCTTCCCAGCCATTTTGAAAGTCTGATCAAATCAGGCATTAAGATGGCTCCACTCACGCCCAATATAGCAAGGGCTATGTCAATACGTATCAACTCTTCCCTGCACAAGCCGACTACACCAACAAAAGCCCCACCACCCATCCCCCCTCGCCTCTCACCTGGTCCCAAACTCTCCTTGGCTACAAAAGCCCCACCACCCATCCAACCTCGCCTTTCACCTGGTATCTCCCATAGCTAGGATGCACTGGGTCTCAGCGTTGCCGGGACTTATTGTCACATTAAAAATCAAACCAACCCGGGGCCCTATGTAAAAAGAGCCCCCCCTAGTGCTATTTCTGTAGTCACATCATCACACAGATGGAAAAACAAAATGCGAGCCAGGCCCAATCTGAGAAATGTGATTCATATTCCCTGTGAAAAGATAAAGCCCAGTCCCACTGAAACTAGTCTGAAACTTGCTGTGCTAAATGTCAGATCCTTATGTAACAAATCTCTCTTAATTAATAATTTTATTTCTTCTTATAATCTTGATTTTATGTTTTTAACTGAAACATGGCTTGACAAAAACACAGGAAATGTAGTTCTGATAGAATCTGCTCCACCCAACTTTCAGTTTGAATCTGAAACACGAGAAAACAAAAAAGGGGGTGGAGTCTGTGCTGTCTTTAGAGATGAAATAATTACCCGCAGGTTGTCTTTTGGGGTGTTTTCATCATTTGAGTATGTATCCTTTAAAATGGAGCTAAAACGGTCTCCATCCATTCTCTTCATTGTTTTATACAAGCCTCCCCAGCACTGCCAACGTTTTATTGATGATTTTACTGAGATGCTTTCAGTCATATGCACAGACTTTGATGGTTTGGTCATTACAGGTGATTTCAATGTGCATGTTGATAATATTTGTGACAGAAACGCTAAAGAGCTTGATGCTGTCCTTGAAACCTTCAGTCTTACTCAGCATGTGAGAGGCCCCACCCACAGCAAAGGACACACTCTAGATCTCATAATTACAAAGGGGGTAAATATTTCAAATGTTAATGTGATCAATGTTGCTCTGTCTGATCATTTCTGTGTCTTCTTTGACCTGTCTGTTTCTCCCAAACCCCCGGTTGGTCCTGCAGTTGTTCAGAGGAGACACATAAGTGATGGCACAGGTGCACTGTTTATGGAAATGATAAACTTTGAAAATGTCTCATGTTCTAATGTAAATGATTTGTTGAACACTGTTACATCTAGTGTTTTGAATGTTCTGGACACCATCGCCCCTATAAAGGCTAAAATGGTTAAAAATAAGCAGAAGGCGCTGTGGAGAAATGATGATTTGGTCAGGGCACAGAAAAGGGAGTGCCGCAGGGCCGAACGGAAATGGCGCAAGTCAAAGCTCCAGGTTCAAAAAGAGATTTACAAAGAAAAGCTGAACATGTACAACCTAATCTTATGTAGAACTAGGGAAAGATATTTTTCTGAAATAATTGGAAGCTGCAGTAACAACTCGCGTGTCCTGTTTGCCACAGTAAACAGATTAACAAACCCTCCAGCTCAGCTGCCGTTAGAACTCATTTCCACATCCAAGTGTAATGAGTTTGCATTATTCTTTAATGACAAAGTTCAGGGCATTAAAAATGCTATAAATCCCACAATGCAAAAAAATACCCTAAAACCACCAAGACACTTAGAGCTAACTCACTTTGCACCAGTAACTGACAAAACTGTCCATGAGATCATCACCAGTCTGAGTTCATCTACATGCTGCCTTGATGTGTTACCCACCAGATTTCTAAAGTCTGTGCTGAACAGTTTGTTAGCACCATTCACTCACATAGTTAACATGTCGCTTCAATCTGGAACATTCCCAATGTCTTTGAAAACTGCGGTCATAAAGCCTCTCCTAAAGAAGAGCAGTCTTGATGCCGCAGTACTGAGTCATTACCGGCCCATCTCTAATCTGCCATTTTGGGGCAAAGTCCTTGAAAAGGTTGTTTACCAACAGCTCACAGATTTCCTCTTAATAAACAACTCATTTGATGTTTTTCAGTCAGGTTTTAGACCTCATCACAGCACTGAGACTGCTCTTGTCAAGGTGACAAATGACATCCGCCTGAACACTGACACGGGCAAAGCCTCAGTCTTAATTCTGTTAGATCTGAGTGCTGCTTTTGACACTGTCGATCATGGGATCCTCTTACAGAGACTAGAGGACTGGGTGGGCATCACTGGCACTGCCCTAAACTGGTTAAGGTCCTATCTGGAAGACAGGAAGTACTTTGTTGAAATTGGTAGCTGTGTCTCAGAGTGAGTGCCCCAAGGGTCAGTCCTGGGTCCCCTTCTGTTCAACCTCTACATGCTGCCGTTAGGTCAGTTGATACGCAGTGAAAATGTGTCCTATCACAATTATGCAGACGACACTCAGATCTATGTTTCACTATCGGCAGGTGACTATGGACCAGTAGATTCACTCTGTCACTGCATCCAACAGATCAGTTTGTGGATGCAAAACAACTTTCTCCAGCTGAACTCAGACAAGACTGAAATAATCGTTTTTGGCCCACAGAAACAAAGAGAAAGTGTTAGCGGTCACCTCCAGAGTCTCGCTCTAAAACCTACAAACCAAATTAGAAATCTGGGGGTAATAATGGACTCAGACTTGAACTTTAACAGCCACGTCAAATCAATAACATCAGCAGCTTTTTACCATCTAAAAAACATTGCCAAAATCAAAAATATATTGTCAAAACCAGATTTAGAGAGACTTATCCATGTGTTTGTCTCCAGTAGATTAGACTACTGTAACGGCCTGCTCACTGGCCTCTCCAAACGAGCTGTAAAACAGCTGCAGTACATCCAGAACGCTGCTGCTCGGGTCCTGACCAGAACCAGGAAGTATGATCACATTAGTCCTGTTCTCAGGTCTCTGCACTGGCTCCTGTGGCTCAGAGAAGAGACTTTAAAGCAGCTCTGCTTGTGTACAAGTCTCTCCATGGCCTAGCACCAAAGTACATCTTGGATATGGTAGTGCCATATGAACCATCTCGGACTCTGAGGACCTCAGGGACCGGCCTCCTGCTGGTGCCCAGAGTCAGGACAAAACATGGGGAATCTGCGTTTCAGTTTTATGCAGTTAAAACCTGGAACAGTCTTCCTGAAGATGTGAGACAGGCTTCTACTCTGACAATGTTCAAATCTAAGCTAAAAACAGTTTTGTTTAGCTGCGCATATGACTGAAACATTTTTTTCTTTGCACTCTTCTCTTTTGTTTGTGATTTTATTAGTTTAGAAAATCAGTTGGATTGATAATTTTTAATTTAGTTAATTTTATTGTATTTCTGTTTCTGTAATTTCTTTGTGATTTGAATGCATTTTTCCTGCTGTGTGAAGCACTTTGAATTGCCTTGTGTATGAAATGTGCTCTACAAATAAACTTGCCTTGCCTTGCCATCTTACCAAGATTTATTTACTTATTTCAACCACTTCCTGTTGACATATCACCTAAACACGACATGCGATCATGCAATCCCATTTCACGGAATGGGATCGCATGTTATCCAGAGTCATTTGGGGGGGAGAGAGGGCGAGGGTCAGGCATTCAACATTACTAGACATTAGCATTAACATAATTCAGCCCTTACAGATCTGAGGATGTATCTTCGTGTATGCCTGGCTATCATAAGACTGTTTTAGAGGAGGACAACATGTACCCGATATTATTAAAACTATACTTAATCCAGTAAGAATATTCACAATTTCAATTAAATTTAAATCTAAAAGATGCCCGAGAACCAAAAATTAAAGAAGAACTAAAGATATTAAAAAGAGAGGATTTTCAACCGGTAAAACAAGACTCAACATTTAAGATTTGGATTAACAGGGATGTCACGGCCTTTCCATAATCATTAAAAATAACGAGCTAAAGAGATAAAGATCTTGGGTAACATCTGGATTTGATTGTCAGAACTTCTTTAGATACCTTCAAATGAGAGAATATTATTATAAAGAAGTAATATCAGATGGAGTAGATAGTCTTAGAAACAATAATTGTTGCTCATCAACCAAAACACCCTTCAGATAATTTCACAAGTGTCACTGGTTTCATGTCCTGTCAAAATGTCCCCATTGTATATGTCGAAGAAAGACGGGAGAGGGAAATGTCCACCGCCACATCAGAGCAGGATGATATATAATATGTGTCTTATTGCAGTCTTCTACATCCTCACTGAAATGGAGAGTTCAACTGGAAGAACTGTATTTACTTTTTTATTACTCCGTCTTTAAAATGCAGACAAGTAGCAGATGTGCTGGAGACAAAACGTGCTTGAAGTGTAAAATGGATGATTGGTGAAAGATACAGAGCTGAGGTTAAAGAGGTAAGTAGTGGAGGTGGAGTGCTAATGAAAGGTTTTTACGATTTTCAAATTTTGACTTTATTTGGTGTATTTATACCTGTTGGACTCTTCCGCTCTCCCTGCGGTCACTGTTATGGACTCTGTTGTTGCTTTTAAGGGTCGGCTCAAAACCTTTTTATTCAGTCAGGCCTTTTAATTACAGTTGCTTTAGGGACTGATTTGACTGTATATTGTTGCATGTGTATTGTTCACTGTAAGTGCTTTGTGTTTTTATTCTTTTATTCTGTGTTTTGTGAAGCACTTTGTGACTTCTGTCTGTGAAAGGTGCTATAGAAATAACATTTACTTACTTACTTACTGTTATAAATATAAATTATAGCTTTACACCAATCGTATTTGTGGAGACAAAGTTGAAAAATCTGACAGGAAGTGACATCACACTAGGGATCCTCATTCCAGTCAGATAATGCAGATCATACTTTCTGGAGAGGCTCCAAAATTGAACCGTTCTGGAACTCAATTCATTTAGCTTTATTAAATATAAGTATACATTGTGTTGTAGTTGGGAAATATCTTTCAAAATGCATGCCCAAAACACCAATACTTGGTCAGAATATTGTTAACCACTACAAGGAAGGTTATTATTATTAAACCAATCAATTGTACAGGAGATAGTCCCCATGGATAAAAGGACCTTCACCCTTCGATCCAAAGAAGACAAATTCAGTGAAAAATGGCGCAAATGGATTAACTACAAAAACTCTCTGGACAGCACATAATCAACATTATTACAAGGAAATGTATTGAAGGTTCCCGTGTTGTTAATTAGATTTTTTTTGTTGGTTTATTTTTTCTTTTTCGTTTGTAATGCTGTATCTGTAATTAATTTGTTTAACATTTCGAATATCTATTTTGTTTTGCTATGGAACTGTATCATTTGCAAAAAAAAAATGAAATATAAGTGCCTGCTGGGGTGAATGAAACATTGCATAACTTTGGGTATGTTTTTGAAGAGGAAAATATATTATATTATATATTATATATATTATATAACACACCGTAATATGTATTAAGTAAGACATTTTTACTCTCCATTGAGAAAGTCTCTTGAATGGAAGCGCTGCAAAAGTAATATCTAAACCTATTCGTTTCATCCAGTCCAGGTTGTCACTGGGCATTAATCGCATTGTGATTCAGACAACTTTTGATATCAATAAAACATTACCGAGTAAAATATAACGATGCGCTTCCCTACTTTCTCACACACATACACTTAAACCCATCTCATTTCACTTTGGTATGTTTTACAATGCCATAAATTCACTCGACTGGAGAAATATTATCACTAATGAAACAAAGCTTTGCCCGGTGCAACTCTGAGTGGTTCCCTGAGGCTAGATTGTCTTAAGAAATTCTTGGAATACTAATTAAACGACACAGTGCCATCTCTTGCACCGCGCAAATGCAAAATTAATATTGTAAAAGTTATTGCTCTGCTTTTATGGCGGTGTCAAGCCCTTTATATGGTGCTTTTTCTCATCCATTACAAGCAGAAGTTATGTATGGTGTAAAGAATGGGGTCTCTCATGCATGGGTTATTGAACTATGGTGAAGGCTTTGGGGGAGATGATCATTAGAATGTAAAAAGATGAGTGTCAGGGGATGACTTTGAGTCATTATTTTGAGGGATCATTTCAGTGCAACGAGAATTAACCATGGTTTAAATATTAGTTTTAACAGACATACTTTGTACAAATTATTAGCGTGCTTGAAGTGTAAAATGGATGATTGGTGAAAGATACAGAGCTGAGGTTCAAGAGGTAAGTAGTGGAGGTGGAGTGCTAATGAAGGGTTTTTACGATTTTCAGATTTTGACTTTATATGGTGTATTTATACCTGTTGGACTCTTCCGCTCTCCCTGCGGTCACTGTTATGGACTCTGTTGTTGCTTTTAAGGGTCGGCTCAAAACCTTTTTATTCAGTCAGGCCTTTTAATTACAGTTGCTTTAGGGACTGATTTGACTGTATATTTTTGGATGTGTATTGCAACAGTCTGGAGAGCGTGTGTCCGGATCTCGTTCCCTGAGGTAAGTTCTTGGAAAAGTCAGACTCGAGCTGTGTCTCTTTTTCTCATTCCATTTGATGTTCCTTTTTTTGTGTGTTTAATGCTCTTCATGTTTGTTTTGTTGCACAATAAACATGAGATATTGTATTGCATTTGAGGAAGGTGGCAGAGGCCAGCCAAAATCCAAATCTACAAATATAATATACAAATTACATTGCTTCCCGTTCATTATTTTTGGTAAATGTTGATGAACCGAGAAACCTTCTGGTGGTGGAAAGTCAGCTGCATAATTCCATGGAAATAGAGAGTTAAAGCCATACTTTAGAACATTCTTCATGAGATCGATGTTTTATGCCATACTGTGGAATCTTGTACCCAAAGCCTTCTGGCCAAGTAGAAGTCACGTTTCTGTAGATGCAAGATAAGATAAGATAGCCCGCCCATAGTAAGTGCACAGGGTTTTATGTTTTTACAACAATGAAAAAACAAACGCATGCTTTAATTTTAGTCTAATTTGGAGGTTTTGGGTCTTTAAATTGGGGTTGTTGTGGGAGAATTGCTTAAGAGGACAGCCGCATTGAGGAAAAGTTTAGGTTTGAACCATGATATAAAGGTTTGACTTAAGTGTGAATATGCTTTGGAGTTCGCGGGGAATGTGGATAAGACGCTTATTGTAGTCTTTGGAACTATCTAGTGAAATACTCTTTAGCGGTGCTATGAGTGGGACAAACACTAAAGGGTCTTGTGTTTTGTAAAATATATAAATCACCAATCACGTTACAGTTACAAGTCTATCTGCCAAAGCAGACTCCACACAGATGGAAGAAAGGGGAGAGCATCTCTAGCACACGCTTGGTTATAAAACACCACTAAATTAACTAAAATAAATTATCTAACTTTGTCTTTAGCAGCTCAACAAAAATCCCATAAAGGAGCTTGTGGACTCTTCACATCAAAACACCTTCACCTTTTGAATTATAGGTCAAAGTAAAAGCTTTCTATTGTGTTTAATTATTCGTTGGTTCTTATTTGACAGAAATCCACTGTATTGAACATTTTTACCAACTTCACTTCAGTGAATGTGGACATGATAGTATCATACCTCACTTTACTGTATAATCTGCACATATTAGATCGCTGCACAAAGAGGACATAAACACAATATCTGACTTTTTTTTAGCTTATTACCATCTTCTAATATTGTTCCCTCATCAAAAACATACCTCGAGTTGCATTTAAGCTTAATTAATTCAAAATCCTGGTTAGAATGTTCTCTCCCCTCTGAGCTTCAAAAACGCTCCATTCTGAATGACTCAGATGTGTGACGTGGCTCTGAGAGTCTTCTGTGCTTCTGAACTATGTAACATTTTACCTTATCTAACATCTTTTTAAGTCCCTGTGAAGTGTTCATCGTCTCCCCCTGCAGTCTCTGGGCGGAAAACCAGCCTTGCAACGTTTGCCAACATCAACCTAAAGACAACAGTTTTTTTTATAACGTTAAAGAAAGAAAGAAAGATTGAAAGAAAGAGCGAGAGAGGAATTTTGAGACATTTTGTTTTACAGGGAAGTGCAGGGGGAGCTCTATTGCCTTCTTTAAGTCTATAACTCCTCACCGGACTCGCTCTGTGCATTTCTCCCGTCTAATCATGATCAGTACAATTACATTTGAGTTGTTTAATATTATCATTTAGCCAGATTCAACTCCTTAACGCTTCAATCGATTTCAACATGTTATACCTCATTATGATCGCTTTCACAGTAGTACGTGTGCTATTACTTTTGACATTTGAACAACTTGTACTTTTTGCAGAATTGTCGAATTTTCAAAAGTATTAGATTTCCCCATTTAAATGAATTTGAGCATTATGAGTGTCTGCGGAATTCTTTAGACGTTATTCTTTAGGCTTTATTCTTTAGAATTTTGTGATGGAGCCAGTCGAGCGAGAGAGAGAGAGAGAGAGAGAGAGAGGGAGAGGGGGGGAGGGAGAGAGGGAGTGAGAGGGAGGGAGGGAGTGAGAGAGAGGGAGGGTGCTCGTGTTATGTTGACCAGAAACATTGATCTCAGTCAAGGCTTGGTGAATGGAGCGTTTGCAAAACTTGCCACACTGGTTTGTTCACCTACAAACCCTACGCATGTTCACAAGTTGGGACTTGATCTTGATAACAAAAACCCAAGGAAGAAATCAGGATCAGACCATTTGATCTATCTGGAGCGATCTGAAGAGAATGTGACTAAGAAAAAGGGCCTGGTAAGAAGACAGTTTCCCATTAAACTGGCTTTTGCCTGTACAATCCATAAAGTCCAAGGTATGACAACAAAAACAGCTGTGGTGTCTTTCAAGCTGGAATGGGCTATGTAGCCGTGAGCAGAGTCACTTCTCTCAGTGGGTTGCACATCATTGATCTGGATGAGTCTAAGCTTTATGCCAATCCACATATCACAGAGGCTCTGAACAACATGCAGAAAGCAAACTTGGAGCACATCATGCCTTTTTATCATGTGTCACAATCACTGGACAGAGACAGCACATTCGACACGAAGGGTTTGCCCTCTCGCATACAGGATATACAGGCTCACCATGAACTGTATCTTTCTGATGTTTTGTGTCTCACAGAAACCAGACTCAAGGACTTTGTTGCCCCATCACTTCATCTAGAGGGCTACACAATGTATGAACGCAGCAGACATGTTTCCTACAATCGTTTCAGTGAAATGGCCGGCAGAGACGGTGGTAGAGTTGCTATTTATGTCAAAAATCACATTGTCGCCCATGAAGTTCGTTATGTGCACAATGTCACTGATGTCGAGTTTGTTGTTGTTCAGGTTGAAGCTCCTTTCAGTGGTTTGATTGTGACTGTTTACAGACCTTCTACCTACAGTGTCAAGTCTTTTCTGGAAAATCTTACATCTCTTTTGGAGAGCCTCGAGATGCTGGACGTTCATCCAATCATTGTCTGCGGAGATTTCAACGAGAATCTTCTTTATTATGGGAAAATGCCAATCATGGATCTCTTTGAGTCTAAAGGTTATGCCCAGGTGACCTCCAGTGCCACGACAGAGAGAAACACTCTTCTAGATGCCATTTACATCTCCAGACCACAAGCATGTCTTCAGTCAGGTGTGTTGCAGACATATTATAGCTACCACTGCCCTGTATTTTGTGTTGTATCCATTTAAATTGATCTTGTAATGTTTTATATGTTTTACCTGTAATTTGATGGGATGGGCACCAGATTTAGTGGACCCTTCAGGCATTTCAGGGTAGGTGGGAGGGTAATGCCTACTCTAGATTGTTATGATGTTATCTGAAACCTTGCAACAGCTTCCGCTGTCACAGTATTTTTCATCATGTTTATTTGAATGTAATATTTATAGACATATTTATTGTTTATTTCACCCATTCATTTTTGTTAGAGCACTTGTCGTACACAAGATTTGTGTACTAGATTTGGAATTATGATCACTCATTTACATATTAAAAATGGACTGTTAGTATTTCTTGATGTTCATACAAAAACAAGAGGAGAATGTTGATCTAGGACAATCGCGGGACGCAGGATTTCAGCTCTGATGTAAGCTCTGGAATGGTGCGTGTCTGACCCCTGAGTTGTTGACCCCTTGCAGAGTCCCAGATGCTGATGTCACCGTGAAAAGACCTGAAAGAGTTATAAAACAGGATCTGAACCATAATTGCGTTTAGAGTTTAATCAGTGTATGTCACACAATGCGAACATAGCTTGGAAGCTAACACGTTTTGAATGGCTGTCATTATTATTATTACCATCACCAGGAAGTCAGGTAAAATTTTGAAAAGTATTATACTAAATAAGTCCAGGTTCCTCTATGGCATTGTTCACCTGCTCACTGGGCTTGCCCAATTGGTCACTTAGATCAAGTTCCATCGTGGCATTGACTGGCTCCTCTGTGTCATGGACATGAGCCTGTCAAGTACTTGGTCTGTTTTCACTTGTTACAGAGGTTTGACCACGATCTCGAGAGAGAGGGAGGGAGTGAGAGAGAGGGGGAGAGACGTAGACACTCTAGCAATGGCTTCAGCCGTTGCAAATTTTTTAATTGCATTTCTGATTTTATTTTTTTCTTCTTTTTTTTTTTTGTATTTTTTTTAAGTGTATAGATATTTGGGGGGGAAACCACACCAGAAAGAAAAGACATAAACCAAAAGATGTAGACATCTAACTAAAACAGAACAAAAAAAGAGAGAAATCATAGAACACAAAGAAAACGTCCCATTTAGTCCACAGTCTGGTCTATTTACTTTTCATCGTCACACAAGCATTTCCGACAGAAGTAGCTTCATTAGCGCAATTATCAAAGGCACCTTCGGGTCAAAGTTCAGAGGTTACACTTAAGAGGTGAGTGAAATTATGCACAGCTCTGAAATGGGACTCTGGGACAGAATACAGATGATGATTTAATAAAATTCTGACATTTCTTGAGCAGTTACTTAAAAGGATTCATCAAACTAACGTGAATGAAGCTAAATTCATTAGTATGTGTCCTAAAAACATTGTTTATCATTATTATCATAAAAACTCCCGTAAATGCATTTATGAATTACTAGCTGTATATGTTTAATGCTATACTATGGAACATTCAGGGATAAACACATCTCCAGAGAACCTTTTAGCCTTTAGAGCCTTTATGAGCCAGTGTAAACCAGGACCTAAATTCAATCTCATGTTGGAAAACAGTTCATATATAGCCTCAAAACTTTTCAACAAACAAGTTTCTATCTTTAATTTAACATGTTACTGTACTGTAATGTTTTTGTTGGGCAATAGCCGTAGCGTTGCAGCGATTATCCAAGACAGAGTTCACTTTTGGAGGCCATTGCATCAGTCTCAGTTTGGTTCTGTCTCCACAACTGCTGCTCGGGGAGCTATTAGCGCTGCCCCTACTGCCCTGCATCAATCCAAACATATGATCATACTCCATATATAATGTGCAATGGGCCAGTGCTTTGCAAAGCTTTCCCATCAAGTACCAGACTCGGAAAAGACAAAGATTCCTGAATTAGGACAAAACTGGTGTAAACAATATATGAGATGATAAAATAACAAACAAACATATGATTCAAATTCAAGGTCAAACCAAGGAATTTGTTAGAATAAGAAGAACATGAGGAACAAAAGAGGAAAAAAACAGGACTAATTGGACAACAATAAAACAGACAACACCAGGATTAAACTAATTACACTGAGAATACTTCTGTGAAAACTACGACCAAACCGGGACCAAACATGGACCAATCTGCTGACCAAAACAGAACTAAATTTGGTTTAAACCTAGACAGTATCCAATCATAACAGGAACTGGTTACCACAAAGCAGGATGAGAGGGTTAGTGAAGGGTTAGCTCTGGTTTGGCTGTATTATGAAGGTGGATCACTTTCTATTGGGGCAGATCGCTATGGTAACAGGCGCTGAACTCACAACCTGCTCCTTTTATTTATTTATACAGGGAAAACCCAAATGAGAAAAGTTCTCTTTTTCATGGGTCTCTGTGTTTTATTCCACAGGAGCAAAGTTGTTGAAGGCTTTTTTTCCTGTCTCTGTGTCGATATGATGGGATTGTAAGACAAAAATGTCCTCAGACCTGAAGCGGTGACTATGAGGTGCAACAAACTTGATAAAAAATCAGTCAAAATGCCAACTAGAGCCTTATACACTAACAAAAGGCACTGTTGTTCTTTTCTTGCATCCAATGATTGCCATTCACTTATATATAAATCACAGTGGTGAGTTCTGTATCCTCCTGTAATGAACCTTAGAGCTGAACCTTAGAGCTGAATGATAAACCGAGTTCAGAGGTTTTAACACTTACTGTACTGTTACTGTAGAATGCATATACAGTGAGGAAAGTGAGTATTTGAACACCCTGTGATTTTGCAAGTTCTCCCACTTAGAATCACTGCTAAATGCTACCACCTCTGCTGTTCTGTTCAACGTTTTTGGAGGGAGGGGCTCTCTCAGAAGGCAAAAAGGCCATGGTCTTTCTTTGCCTTTGGAGGGTTACTCTATGTACAGAAAATACAGTATAGGGGGCACTAAAACCACATAATATTGGCCCGAATGAACCCCCTCACTTTCTTTTTGGGCTAAGCCCCTGATGTTTACAATGTCTGGCTCCGCCTTTTGCGCTAAATAAAGACAAATCTGTTTAAACCGAGTACAATCGAGTACTCAATAGTTATTCCTCTGTAGTTTCTAAATTACACACAGCTAAAACCAACATTAAACCACTGGACAGCACAAAACACATACTTTGCTCTTTTAAGACTAAAGTCCATAGTTTAGTCAGCACGGGTGAGGAGCGGCACGCCATCTGTCCTCCCTAACAAGCCGGGCAGGTTATTGTAAATGCGCCGCGCTCAGGCCCTTGAGGACGGCGGCCCGACCAGGATTCCGCGGGTGATTTATGAACTGAGAAGTGCCAATTAGCTCCACAGAAAACAGTATAGCATTACAGAGGACGAGAAGCGGCAGTCGCACCGGTGAACTTGACCACAGAGAGCTCCATCGATCAGGGGGGATGGGACTCTGAAAATGGATGGTCCCGTCACCGCGCCAAAGGAGATCTGGGGCAAACGCACGAGCTTTGACTTTCGGTCTGGAGGAGGATTTCAGACACGGCCAAACGATCACACTCCTCTATTACTGGCGTGGTTTGAATAGTTGCATAATCGGCCTGGTACTGATACAAACGTTCTATCCCATTTCTTTTATGAGACAGCAAAAAACGAGACAACAAAATACAAACTTTCATTTTGTCAATTATGGGCAGTGCAAACAAAGTATATCTAACTTCAAGCTCCTTTGTCTTGAGTTAACTAATTAACAACAATTTGATTTTAAAACTGTTTGATTACGCTATATTTTTTATGCTTTATTGTCCAGCATAACGTTAGATTTAAAGCTTTTGAGCTTTTGTTCCTTCATCAAAAATCACACATGTTTAATTAATTCTGTTTTGTAAGTCTTAGCCTCAGAAAACACCACATTTCGCAGTCTTTAGTACCATAATATGAACTATTCCCACCTTAATAATGCGGACCAGAGTAGAAAAAGAAAATTGCCTAATAACATAGGCTTTGTCATTTTAAAGTAACTGTCTGTAACTTTCTGGAGGTGATTCCTTGTATGTAAAAAGTGAAACCCATTCTTTGGGACGTTCTGGATGGCAATAGGTACGTTTTATGCACCTTCAGGCTCCTCCAGGACCTACGAGAGACTGAATTTAGGAGAGGCAAGCCCAATTACAGTAAAGACTCAGATTTTTCATACTATGGAAAGTATTATGATACTGAGTATTCTGATATGAGCTTTGTATTCAAGTGATTTTAAGATCCATTAATATTAAAAATGTTATCTTGGTATATACACTGCATGTCCCCCCCCCAAAAAGGTGGCCACTTTTATTAAACTAAGCAAATCCAGTGGGTCCTCTCTGCAGGTGATGATCTTTGTTTAAACCCGACTGATGCAGTGAGCGGCTTCTCATTTCTGAAACAACCATGTGGAAAGACAAATCCCGTGGTCATGGAAAAGATGTCAATGTGTTTGAGAAGGGTCAAATCATTGGCATCGAGCAGAGAAAACATCTAAAGGAGAAGCAGAAACTAATGTACTCCAGATCTGAACCCCGGTGAGAGTGTTTGGGACGAGCTGGAGAAGGATTTGTGTTGTGGTCACTCTCCATCATCAACACAAGATCAACTGTGAAAAATACTGCAACACTGGATGGAAATACATCTTTTAATGTAGCAGATGCTTACTGAAATTATGCAGCAGCAAATGTGTGCTGTAATCAAAGTTAGGTAAAAGTTTTTTAATAATATTTTAATAATAAAATAATTGTTTCGCGAGCCGGCCGACGTCAAAAAACGGAGATCACAAAAAATATAAATGTTGTTTTTTTTCCGTGGATTTTCCGCAGCTATTTTGGCCAAAACCTCAATAAAAATAAAAATGTATTCTGCACCAGCATCTCTGACACCGAGTTAGATCACATGCGTCAGAACGTCAGAGAGCTTTAAAACTCTTGTAACTCACGGCTTCATAGATCGACTGGTAGATTAATTTAAAGGATGTGGGGCGGGCGTGGCTTTGGCTCGGGCTCCCATTCATTGAACTTGTCGTGTTTGAACGAGGAAATTAAGATTATATCAGAATCATGTTGTCGTTGCCATTTAAGCAGCACAAGTCCTCCTCATGTGGACATGTCCAGCTCATGTGGACATGTCCTCCTCATGTGTAGATGTCCAGCTCATGTGGACATGCCCTCCTCATGTGGACATGTCCAGCTCATGTGGACATGTCCAGCTCGTCTGTGGAGTCACATGTCCTCTTCTGATGGCATTGTCCTGATGATCTGTCCACGACTCGAGCGTGTGAAAGATTCCTAAATTGGACTAAATCACTGTGGCCAAATTTAAGCTCAATAAGACATTTTCATTCATTGCACACTTTGTGTTCCTGTCAAGACTCAATAAAGTTTATCAAACCAACTTGTTTGGTCTCGGGTGTCAGTCTGGGACTACTTTCTGTCTGATCACTGTGAGTTCCACCTTCCATTAAACAGTTTATGACATTGCAACGGCAGCGCTCCATCTCTGAAACCTATGGAAGGAATGTTTACTTTAAAACAAATGACAATGGATGTAAGTGTGTTAAACATGAGGCCATCATAGTACTCCACATTAAAGGTGAAGTTCATTCACCAGGCGTAGGGTTAAGGGAATCACTTTTTGTTGTCTACTTTATTGTGCTGTTGGCCAACATTTAATTCAAAGTGTTGTGAACAGGCTGCACACCAGCGGTGCATCTATTTTCTTACATCATTGACATTTAGCTGGAGCCATCTTTTTATGGCCTTTTTGTTCACCGCTCAGTATAATAAGGGTTATTTTCAATTTCTTGCATTGATAACTATAATGATGTAGATAATGTAGAGAGGTGGTAGTACGGCCTATATATATAAATAAAGAATCCAAGAAATGTATTTAGAATAACATTTTATTTTTAAATTCAACTCCGACTTCTGGATGGTAGAGATGTGATTTCACCCCTGGAGAGACTCCGACAACAAAGAAAGGACCATTTAGCGAGCTTTATTACGTGGGTTATTTGGCGCTCAGACCCCGGCGGAAGACATCACGATCATGGGCACTTCATAATCTAATTGTATCAGATCTCTCCCCCCAGGGCCTGGAGACTGGTGGTGGTAGATATGGAGAGAAGGTAGAGAGGATGATTAGGATGAGAGGGATGCAGAGGAGGAGGAGGGGAGGTGGTGGGTCGGGTAAAATCTCCTTTCCAATAAGTTTGCACACAAGGACAGGGAGGGCATATAATCATTGTGAGAAGTAAATACAGCATTTCAAAAATGTCTACACGCCTGTATTGCACAAGCTCCAATCCTGTTTGTCCACTTGGCACTATTACTGTACATCTAAATTCCCATCATGCAATAGAAAAGGTTCTAATTGTACAGTAAAAGCCTTGGGAAAAACAGCCACGCCCGTTCTTTCACTGTAAATAGCTGCGGCTGTCATAATTATACGCTGCAGTATTATGATAATGAGGCGTGTCTGAATGGACCTGTACAGTGTTTAGAAAGCTCAAAAGAGAAACACAAACAGCCCTGCTCCACCATAAGCACGGGTCAACTGCTGCTGCACTGCTTTATACTTGTTATTATGCACAATACTGCAAAAATATCTAAACTTGTATTTTGATTATAATGAAAACCTCAGTGAAATAGGATGCCCTTGGCTGGTTTTGTGTATTTTGCTCTCTGTGTTGTGGTGTATGTAGGTGCTGTTTTAACTCTTTTTAATTTTGTTGGCTAAAATATTTGGTCACAGTCATATTTTTGCTGACTAAAACAAATATAATGGATAAAGCAGTGATTAAAAAATTAGATTTTCCCATGAACTAATAAAAACTAAACAAACATCAATGAAAGAGACATAAAATAGATTGAGAGAATAAACAATTCAACTTTTTTTTAGATTATAGTGATTTTAAACCCTAAATAAATAATAGTACTATATGGTCTTATGGATTATGCAAATTTATTTGTATTTTTTAGCTTTTTACCTTGTTATAACATTGTTCCTAATCAAAATCATAGCTGAAGTTTTAGTTTGTTTCAGTTATTTGGATAATTCCATTTCAACACTAGAACCCCTATTGACGTTGGACGGTTTTCAGATTTGACGTCTAATTACTCCAATTAAAATGATCTTTCAGGTTCTTGGGCTCTTGACTCTTTGTATACCTGTGTGTAAATTATCCCCATGGTGCAATTCAACAAAAATCGAAAAAAATAAATAAAACAAGTAATTCTCTAACAACATGTTAATTGTGTTGTAATTTTTTCCCACGGATGACAATGGCACATGAGCGTTGCCTTGTAACCGTTAGTGTCACTCACAACAAAGCTAAAGATAAAGGTAAAATAGAATTGAGGAAGCCATTATCCATACTAGAGGCACAGGCATTGAGCTGATTGAGCTGGGGGGCAGGCGGCTCTGGCGTAGCAGTGGACGTAGACGGAGTTAGGTCTTCCAGGCTGAATTTACGCAGGCTTCATTTGATAACGTGAAAATAAAATGTTATTTTTATTCCGTCCTCCCGTCTTGTGCTAAATGCTAAGGAAAGTCCGTGAAACAACAAATTAAAAAAAACTCTCGCCTTAAAGGCGGTCCTACCAAATATTAGAGCGTGTGCCCCTTTTTTTCTATAGCAACCTTTTTTGGACATACAGTGAAGAAGCGCCACCACAGCTTGAACTGACATAAACATTGAATATATAAAAATAAATCAAGTGTCTATGTTGCTGTTTGATGGTTCTCAAGTCTCATTGTGACTGATCCGTCATGAACGTTCAACATGGATAAAACAATACAAATGATAATAAACTCTGAACTTTGAATGCCTAGTAAAATAACATTGATCTAAAACAATAGCCACTTTGGTTGGTGGACGGGCTTTAGTTACGTTTAAGGTACCGGGGAAAGGCACAGTTTTTTGCCTATCGATTATATGTCAAGCTGGTTATGGTTAGGGTTGGGAACAGGGTTATGGTAATGTAACCATTAGGATTTTCGTTATGTTTAGGACATGCAAGTGTGTCAATAGGGGTTTTTCCACCAAATTATGTCCAGTAGGTGGCATGTTGGACTATAAAAGCCTCTCTTCTTCGTCCTCTGACTTACGTTTACGCCCGTGCTCTGCTGCTCCAGGTGGGTTCCCTCTAGTTTTCCTACTATATTCAGGTTTCTATCCACTAATGCTTGTGTTATTTTAGTGCCGTGGTGTGGCTCACAGCCCGTGAGGCACCGATTCAAGATGGCATTTTGTTCTGTGCTTTGGGGTCTTGTAGTCCTTGGAGCTGGGGTCCGAATGTGTCGTAGCCGGCTATGGGTCCAGCGAACCGTCACTGTCAAGGGTCTAACATGAACTAGGGCCCACTGCTGTCCTGCCTCAGAGTTTGATCTTGCCTCCCTTTTTTCACAACCCGTCCAATTTCCCCGTCCAATTTTATTTCAGCCAATTGAAATATGTTAAATCTGTAAACCGACTCTGCGATATTGTGCAATTATGTGGACAAATTCTTGACTGTAACCATCGACTTTAAAGTCAAATCAATCAAGTAACTTTACTTTGCCTCGTTTCTGGGTGGCATGTTCGAGTTGTGTATATCTGTGTATGACCACTTCATGTTAATACAGATAAGACATTACATAGTAACAAACGTATAGGTTCAAATGTTCAGAACTGTTGGATGCACTACCATGGCAACCAGTCAAGACAGCAAAATAGCAAAAAAAGTTGGTAGACGGGTCTATAGACATGGCAACTGTAAAAGTATTGCTATTTTCGCATGAGCATCAATATTTTCGATATCTCAGTCAGTATCAGTGTATCAATTTGATATTGAACAAACTCCATAAGACTCACTGTAGTTGTAGTTCAGTCCATCTTCTTTTCATATTGTAGAGAGGACTTAAGCCAAATGGAAAGGCAGTGCCACTGAGCTGTCTTTTTGAATTTACAGATTTTTTTTTATTTTGATGGGTGGGTTCAGATCACTGTCAGCACGTCCTTCCGTCGAGAGGTTGATCTTTGGCTCCAGGAAGACAGCAGCGAGGCGATGGAAAGGTGCTGCTGTCCCCGGGAGACGTGTGAATGAAAGCAGTGGTTAGGCCCAAACAAAAGCTTCGCTGACATACTTTGAACGTGACATTTTGAGAGGAGCTTTGTGCCGTTCTGGTGTTCACTTTACGCAAGATGTGAGCGCTGTGAACAGATTGTTCTTTTTATATAAAGCTGTCAAAATCAGAGTCTGTCCTCAGCTGGATTAGTGACATTTATAAGAAAGTGTTTCAAGATGCATCAAACTGAAGCAATGCAAAAAGTGATTTGACTTGGGGTTACATCTAAAGCATTACGCATTCTCATTGGCCACATTGTCTTTTGTTGATACATTTTTCTTTTGGACTTTTGGGCCATATGCAAGACCTATTACACTTCAGCAAACCTTTAATGGTCTGATGGCACTGACCAAAAAATATTAAGTTGTGTAATACTTATTAGAACTTGTTTTTCTTTCGTTCTTGTAAACAAATCAGTAGATTAATTAGAGCTTATTTCATAAGATAGCCCTTAATGCTGTTTACACCTAATTAATACATTAAATGTAAAAGCCCGGAAGTAAGAAAGCATTTTGCTTCACTTTTCTGTCTGAAAAAGCTATTCATGTGGAACACAAGAGATGTAAAGGGTTCGAGAGCTTGGAACAAGCTAGAGTTGCTGGTAATAGTGTGAATTTATATTAAATGGCCTCATTTATACAGCGCTTTTCTACCTCAAAGCGCTTTACAACCCATTTACATTCACACACCACCGACCTTCCCATCAGAGAACATCCACTCCACATCTGCTGCTGGCCTGACCACTTCTCCCTTTCCCCTTTGCTGTAAGAAGGAGTTCACCTGAACAAAACCACATCAGAAACAAGGACTAATGTGACCTAAAGGGACATGTCTAACACATATGAAACTCAACATATTTTCATTTCCTTCCTCCCGAGTTGTTCACTGCAACGAGGTTTGCTTTGGGGGCAGAGCCGGCCTCGCAGTTTGACCTTGTCACGTTGCGAGCAGCCCAGAGGTGTCATGGCTGACAGCTGCTGCAGCGATTACACTGCCCCCGACAGCTCTCTTCCCTTCACCCTCCTGTGCCCCCTCCTATGCCCCCTCCTGTGCCCCCTCAGTGCGTCGCCTGCCAGCAACAATCAGTGCGATGTTCCTCTGTCATTTTATATCCTTTTGCACAAACCTTTGCATAATAATAAAATAAAGTGAATCTGGAGTATTCAGAATTTTTTTTACTTTTAATAAAGTTGTAAAAACATATCTGACAGGGTTATTCTGACTGTTACAGAATTGTCCTATTCAAATTTAGTCAGATTCCTTGGTCAACACATCTCACAGACGTGGTCTGCTCTGCACGTCTCATTGTATCTCCAAGCTGGCCTTCTTAGCTACATTTGAAATCTCTGTGTGTGGAATCTTAGTCAGGCTGGAAAAGCCAATACTAGTACAATGTAATGAGTATTCAAGTCGCTGGTCCCGGACTCATGGTAAATAAACTTCTACTGCCGCAGACATCCAGAGTCTTCTGCCTCTCCTACAACTCTGGGACTCTTATTTTTCCCGTACAATATTAAGTAATAAAATAGCTCACAAGCTTCATTATTTTACATTTTGTTCACTGTAAACTGCAATGTTGATCTAAAAGAGCTTGAATCCCATTAAAATATTATTATTTTTTGTTAAAAGGATAGCAAGTAAATACGGAGCTGTAGCTCCTTCCATTGTGTGCAAACACCTGCATTCTAAAGTTTCAGCACATTAGCTCAAATGCAATTTGAATGGGAGAGTCTTTAAGTCCCTTACAATTACGTGTGTATTAATAGTGTTCTACAAATGAACCAGAAAAGTCACACCTCTAAATGATGGTAAAATCTCCTTTCCAATAAGTTTGCACACAAGGACAGGGAGGGCATATAATCATTGTGAAAAGTAAATACAGCATTTCAAAAATGTCTACACGCCTGTATTGCACAAGCTCCAATCCTGTTTGTCCACTTGGCACTATTACTGTACATCTAAATTCCCATCATGCAATAGAAAAGGTTCTAATTGTACAGTAAAAGCCTTGGGAAAAACAGCCACGCCCGTTCTTTCACTGTAAATAGCTGCGGCTGTCATAATTATACGCTGCAGTATTATGATAATGAGGCGTGTCTGAATGGACCTGTACAGTGTTTAGAAAGCTCAAAAGAGAAACACAAACAGCCCTGCTCCACCATAAGCACGGGTCAACTGCTGCTGCACTGCTTTATACTTGTTATTATGCACAATACTGCAAAAATATCTAAACTTGTATTTTGATTATAATGAAAACCTCAGTGAAATAGGATGCCCTTGGCTGGTTTTGTGTATTTTGCTCTCTGTGTTGTGGTGTATGTAGGTGCTGTTTTAACTCTTTTTAATTTTGTTGGCTAAAATATTTGGTCACAGTCATATTTTTGCTGACTAAAACAAATATAATGGATAAAGCAGTGATTAAAAAATTAGATTTTCCCATGAACTAATAAAAACTAAACAAACATCAATGAAAGAGACATAAAATAGATTGAGAGAATAAACAATTCAACTTTTTTTTAGATTATAGTGATTTTAAACCCTAAATAAATAATAGTACTATATGGTCTTATGGATTATGCAAATTTATTTGTATTTTTTAGCTTTTTACCTTGTTATAACATTGTTCCTAATCAAAATCATAGCTGAAGTTTTAGTTTGTTTCAGTTATTTGGATAATTCCATTTCAACACTAGAACCCCTATTGACGTTGGACGCTTTTCAGATTTGACGTCTAATTACTCCAATTAAAATGATCTTTCAGGTTCTTGGGCTCTTGACTCTTTGTATACCTGTGTGTAAATTATCCCCATGGTGCAATTCAACAAAAATCGAAAAAAATAAATAAAACAAGTAATTCTCTAACAACATGTTAATTGCGTTGTAATTTTTTCCCACGGATGACAATGGCACATGAGCGTTGCCTTGTAACCGTTAGTGTCACTCACAACAAAGCTAAAGATAAAGGTAAAATAGAATTGAGGAAGCCATTATCCATACTAGAGGCACAGGCATTGTTTCAAAACCGATTTCTTGAGGCAATTTTTGGGCTCAGCTGAATCAGACAGTGAATCAGAGGACAAAGAACAACCACCCGGCGCCTGCAGAAAGAAGCTGGCAAAATCTCACTGGCAGTAGGCCTATTGTCAATGTTCAAGGTATTGTCTATATGCAGGGTTCAGAATAAGCGGTATCGCAAAATGCGACGCAATTTCTCTCAAATGCGATGCGTTCGTCATAAAAAAGGGCTTTTGTATTGCAGCTTTTGCAATACAAAAATGTGTGGTCAATTGTGTAACCAAAGCGCCTAAAAGTTCTGATCACTCGTCAATCGATCGTCAATAACGGCATGACACATGTAGGACGCTGTGTGGACATGACACATGTAGGACGTGTGTGGACATGACACATGTAGGACGCTGTGTGGACATGACACATGTAGGACACTGTGTGGACATGACACATGTAGGACGCTGTGTTGACATGACACATGTAGGACGCTGTGTGGACATGACACATGTAGGACGCTGTGTGGACATGACACATGTAGGACGTGTGTGGACATGACACATGTAGGACGCTGTGTGGACATGACACATGTAGGACGCTGTGTGGACATGACACATGTAGGACGTGTGTGGACATGACACATGTAGGATGCTGTGTGGACATGACACATGTAGGACGCTGTGTGGACATGACACATGTAGGACGTGTGTGGACATGACACATGTAGGATGCTGTGTGGACATGACACATGTAGGACGTGTGTGGACATGACACATGTAGGACGCTGTGTGGACATGACACATGTAGGACACTGTGTGGACATGACACATGTAGGACGCTGTGTGGACATGACACATGTAGGACACTGTGTGGACATGACACATGTAGGACGCTGTGTGGACATGACACATGTAGGACGCTGTGTGGACATGACACATGTAGGACGCTGTGTGGACATGACACATGTAGGACGTGTGTGGACATGACACATGTAGGACGCTGTGTGGACATGACACATGTAGGACGCTGTGTGGACATGACGAGTCCCGCTGCTGTCTCAGATCGAGTCTGAAAGTGGGAGGAGCCACGTGCTGTGAAGTTAGCGTCATATTCACAGATTCAGACTTCCGAGGTCAGAGGTCAATAGCTCCTAAACGCAAAAGTCTTTGCAGATCATTCACTGCCAAAATATTCATATTTACACTGCAGTGACACGACCTCGTTTTTAACAATCAGATGCGTATTTTGGGCTCAGTGAATTACACTGATCCGAATGTGCAGCTGGAGCTGAGACGAGTGCTTAGGGACCGTCATCAAATAGTAAAACGAAAAATGGAATGGAACGTCAAAGAGAGCGGTTCAATTTGAATAACACATAAAATACACCATGATGGTCGCCACAGCAACCTTTATTTTTCCATCAGAAGCTTAATACATATTTTTTGTGAGTGTAATGACAATTAATATGTAAATAGGACTAAATAGTCATCTGAT